>NC_083581.1:43634199-43984199 GCF_027579695.1 Neoarius graeffei
TGCTCCTTTTATACCCAATCATGATGCCCTCACCAGTTACCAATTAAACTGCCTATTGTGGAATCCTCCAAAATGGTGTTACTTCAATATCCTATAAACTTTTCAGCCTTATTTTGCCTCTGTCCCAACTTTTTTGAGTGTGTTCCATACATCAAATTCTAATTCCATTTATATTTCCAAAATACAATTAAGTTGGTCAGTAAAACTATTGAAAATCTTTTCTTTGTACCTTTGTCAGTTAAATAAAGGCTTGCGTGAATTAACAAATCACAGATTTTTGTTGTGATTGCACTTTGGAAACTATCCCAACTTTTCTGGAAATGGAGTTTATACATACAACCCTGTTTCCAAAAAAGTTGGAACACTGTGAAAAATATAAATAAAAACAGAATACAATGATTTGCAAACCATGGAATCCCTATATTTCATTGAGAATAGTTCAAAGACAACATATCAAATTTTGAAACTGAGAAATTTTATAGTTCTTTGAAAAATATATGCTTATTTTGAATTTGATGCCAGCAACACATTTAAAAAAAAGTTGGGACAGGGGCATGTTTACTACTGTGTTGCATCACCTCTTTTTTTAACAACATTCCGTGAATATTTGAGAACTGAGGAGATCAACTGTAGTTTTGAAAATGAAATATTGTCTCATTCTTGCCAGATATAGAATTTCAATTGCTCAACAGTTTGGCGTCTCCTTTGTCATATTTTTTGTTTCACAATGTGCCAAATTTTTTCAATGGGGGACAGGTCTGGACTGCACCCAGGAAAATTTAGCATCCGGAATCTTTTACAGAGCCATCCAGTTGTAATATATGCAGAACATGATTTGGGATTGTCTAGCTGAAATAAGCAAGGGCTTCCCTGAAAAAGACATCTGGATGGCAGCATATGTTGCTCCAAAACATACAAGTTATATCGTTCGGCATTAATTGTGCCTTCCCAGATGTGCAAACTACCCATGCCATGTACACTAATGCACCCCCATACCATCACAGATGCTGGCTTTTGAGCTGTGTGCTAATAACAAGCCAGATGGTCCCTCTCCTCTTTAGTCTGAAGAACAGTGTCCATGATTTTCAAAAAGAATTTCAAATTTTGATTCATCAGACCACAGGCCTGTTTTCCAATTCACCACATTCCATCGTAAAAGAGCTTGGGGTCCAGAGAAGGTGGCGGTGTTTCTGGATATTTTTTAAATATGGTTTCTTCTTTACATGGTAGAAGTTTATTTTGCATTTGTGGATGCAGTGACAAACTGTGTGTTAATAGACAATGGTTTTTGGAAGTGTTCCTGAGCCCACACAGTGATTTCCTCTAAATAATTGTGTCTGTTTATAATGCAGTGCTGCCTGAGGGCCTGAAGATAATGGGTACACAATATTGGTTTTCGGGCTATCCCTTGCATACAGAGACTTCTTTGGATTCTCCCAATCTTTTAATAATATTGTGGTGCTGTACTGGCAGCACACGCATCCAAACAAGTAAGTGCTCCTCACTGTGCTGCTCCAGTGGTACTGAATGGACAGTGCCCCTCACCTGCTCCCATTCTGCTGCAGCATTTCAGCACCATCATTGTTGTGGACCAGTGGCACATGCATGGCCAGAAGGCAGGGCATGCTGACTTTCCACAGCTAGAGCTCACTCAGCATTCACCCTCCACAAGGTGTTGGGTTAGAATAAAAGGATGCTGGACCAGCACACAGATGAGTATGATGTCCTCTAAAGTACTGACTGACTCACTACCTTATGTGGGTGCCAGGAGACAGCCACAGAGAAAACTCCCTACACGGCATGGACAAAGCCTCACCTGAACACCATCAGCGCACTCCAGCCAACAAGACCCAGCCACCTGGCCTGCACTCTTGCACAGAGAACACTACCCACCAACATCTTTCACTCCTCATTCCCACTTCCCCCTCTTTCCTTCACTAAAAGTAAATAAAACAGCATTTTTAAAAAAACCTGACCTCTGCCTCCTGTGTCTATATCTGATGCCCATGCTTAAAGAGCTTACACTGGTGGAGACTGTGGGCAGAGGACACCACCAGTCATGTTTGAGCATGTTGCTCACAAGGAAGGGTGGCCAGAAAGAGACTGGGTCAACGCCATTGCTCCCCTCTTCATAAATAAAGCCAGCCCTGGTCCCACTCATCCCCCTCTCCATCATTGATGTTCTCTTCAACTGGGTGGGCATGGAACTGGATGGACTGTTCCCAAAGTACACACATGGCCATGAGTATGTCCTAGTGCTAGTGGATTATGGCAGATTCTACCATAACTGGATCCATTAATCACTTGCCCACAAAATAAGAAATTTTTCTTGTCCTTTTTTCAGTGAGGTAATATTTTCAAGACTGAAAATATGGTATTTGGTCTTCTAAAATAGCACGTCATTTAAAAATACACTGAGTACATCAATAAAAGATTTTAAAGAATAAAGTTCTATTTCTTTGACATATCTGACAGACATAACTCCCATTTTAAAAATCACTTTCATTATCCCTGTTGCTATCGTCAGTGAATTTCTGTCAGATGACCTGACGATAGACTCAGCCATTATGGATCTTTGGTAGTTATCGTGTGGAAGCAGGCTTTATAATTTTTGGGTGTCAACAGATAGAGTTGAAATAGATTAACAGCGAAAAAAATATTTCGTTCACGAGAGAAGCCCACAGTTATTTTTTAAAAATGCTATCGTCAGTCTGTCAGTCAAATGCACCTGACGATAGCAAAATTCAAGCCCTCACCACGCACACGTTGACTGACGCAAAGAGGAAATTCTACTGTGCATGATTTTTGTGACAGCAGACATTTACTTCCGGGCAAGACTTACAGTGGCGCTTGAAAGTTTGTGAACCCTTTAGAATTTTCTATATTTCTGCATAAATATGACCTAAAACATCATCAGATTTTCACACAAGTCCTAAAAGTAGATAAAGAGAACCCAGTTAAACAAATGAGACAAAAATATTATACTTGGTCATTTATTTATTGAGAAAAATGATCCAATATTACATATCTGTGAGTGGCAAAAGTATGTGAACCTCTAGGACTAGCAGTTAATTTGAAGGTGAAGTTAGAGTCAGGTGTTTTCAATCAATGGGATGACAATCAGGTGTGAGTGGGCACCCTGCTTTATTTAAAGAACAGGGATCTATCAAAGTCTGATCTTCACAACACATGTTTGGGGAAGTGTATCATGGCACGAACAAAAGAGATTTCTGAGGACCTCAGAAAAAGCGTTGTTGATGCTCATCAGGCTGGAAAAGGTTACAAAACCATCTCTAAAGAGTTTGGACTCCACCAATCCACAGTGAGACAGATTGTGTACAAATGGAGGAAATTGAAGACCATTGTTACCCTCCCCAGGAGTGGTTGACCAACAAAGATCACTCCAAGAGCAAGGCGTGTAATAGTTGGCAAGGTCACAAAGGACCGCACGGTAACTTCTAAGCAACTGAAGACCTCTCTCACATTGGCTAATGTTAATGTTCATGAGTCCACCATCAGGAGAACACTGAACAACAATGGTGTGCATGGCAGGGTTGCAAGGAGAAATCCAGTGCTCTCCAAAAAGAACATTGCTGCTCATCTGGTTTGCTAAAGATCACATGGACAAGCCAGAAGGCTATTGGAAAAATGTTTTGTGGATGGATGAGACCAAACTAGAACTTTTTGGTTTAAATGAGGAGTGTTATGTTTGGAGACAGGAAAACACTGCATTCCAGCATAAGAACCTTATCCCATCTGTGAAACATGGTGGTGGGAGTATCATGGTTTGGGCCTGTTTTGCTGCATCTGGGCCAGGACGGCTTGCCATCATTGATGGAACAATGAATTCTGAATTATACCAGCAAATTCTAAAGGAAAATGTCAGGACATCTGTCCATGAACTGAATCTCAAGAAAAGGTGGGTCATGCAGCAAGACAATGACCCTAAGCACACAAGTCATTCTACCAAAAATGGTTAAAGAAGAATAAAGGTAATGTTTTGGAATGGCCAAGTCAAAGTCCTGACCTTAATCCAATGGAAATGTTATGGAAGGATCTGAAGCGAGCAGTTCATGTGAGGAAACCCACCAACATCCCAGAATTGAAGCTGTTCTGTACGGAGGAATGGGCTAAAATTCCTCCAAGCCGGTGTGCAGGACTGATCAACAGTTACCAGAAATGTGTAGTTGCAATTATTGCTGTACAAGGGGGTCACACCAGATATTGAAAGCAAAGGTTCACATACTTTTGCCACTCACAGATATGTAATATTGGATCATTTTCCTCAATAAATAAATGACCAAGTATAATATTTTTGTCTCATTTGTTTAACTGGGTTCTCTTTATCTACTTTTAGGCCTTGTGTGAAAATCTGATGATGTTTTAGGTCATATTTATGCAGAAATATAGAAAATTCTAAAGGGTTCACAAACTGTCCAGCACCACTGTAGAGTTCTGACAGCTAGATTTCATCAAATAAATCAAGGTAAGATTTTCATTCAGCTATCCTGACGTTAGAAATTTTTGACGATAGAAACATTGAGAATATATTTGTGCATTCATATTTAAAGTTTTCCTCCAGAAAAATATCGTGAGTTGAGATAAATCAGAGCCACTTGCGACCCTTTCAGCCGACAGGCCATTTCAATGTGTTATTTCCCCGCGAAAGTGACACAGTCGTGTCTATCGTCACTGTTCTGACAATTATTGTTGATATTTCAATTTTGAAAATAAATTTTTTTTTTATTTCAATATTTTATTTTATTATTTGGTTTTAGTGATGAGGTATTTAATATTATTACTAAATTTGTCAGATTAATAATGTAAGAAACAGTTTTGTTGCTATTGTCATCTAGAGTGTCTGTCAGAATATGATGGTAGACGTTAGTTTGTCTGTCAGATTTTGATGATAGAAACCGATGTGTTTCTATTGTCATTTAGCATGTCTGTCATGTCAGGCTTTTATTAATTAGTTACCAGGACTACTGTCCTAAAATTTACTGTGAATGTCCAAGACCCCAAATGCTACTAGAAAAACTTAATAGAATAATCAAAATAATCAATTCAGCAATTTAAGGAGATGGGACTTAACTGGCCTCTGTTATGGTAGAATCTGCCTCATGCAACGAGGTGCCCCGAGACCATTCCCCTCCGGAAAACCACCTCCAAGAATGTTGCACGGGAACTAGTCCTCCTCTTCTAGCCAAGTGGGGATCCCAAAAGACATGCTCACTGATCAAGGCACACCCTTCATCTCTAAGCTGATGGTGGACCTATTCCGGCTGTTGCAGATCAAACATTTGCAAATCTCAGTCTACAACCTGCAGATTAATTGGCTCATCAGCATTTTAATCGAATGCTGCAGAGGATGCTACTCTGGGTGGTAAATGAAGAAGGATGAGACTGGGACCTACTCCTGCCATGTGTCCTTTTTGCCATTCAGGAGACTCCCTAAGCTTACAGTGGGTTCACCCCATTTGAGCTCCTATTCAGCAAAAGACCTAAGGGCCTGCTGGACAACATAAGAAGGCCTAGGAGGAGCAACTATCACTCTACAGGTCTCTCATTGAATATGTACAAGAAATGCAAGGATGGATTGACGATTGTAAGGGAATCCTTGCCCTGCAGCCCAGGCCGAGCAATGCTGTATCTACAACTGCCACACTCAGCCTTGGGAATCCAAGCCCGGAGACCACGTACTATTGCTCCTACCCAGCACCAATTGCAAATTCTTGGTATGTTACACCATCATTGAGAAAGTAGGTCCAGTCAACTGCCACCTGCAGCAGCCAAGTAAGTGTACCGCAACTTACATACAATATAACATATTAATTTATTAAAATGTTTGATAGAACCTGTGCCTGCCCTCACAGCATCCTCTACTCCCCTGCCAGGGTTGGTTGAGTGGGTCCACATCAAAGAGGACCTGACTCCCATCCAGCAGTAGAACCTCCAGGAGTTGGAGGATCAGTTTGGGGACATGTTCTTGGCAATGCCTGGGTGGACTCACTTCATAATACATGAGACCTGACCAGGCGCTGTCATACACCAGCGGCCCTACTGGCTCCCGGAAGAGAAACCCAAGCAGTGCCTCTACTTTCTCCGGAAGGTGAAGAGAGCTACTGTAGAACCCCGACACCCATCATGCACGCTTTCTACTGCAGCACCATTGAGAGCATTCTGACCAGCTGCATCACTGTGTGGTTTGGAAGCTGCACAGCTGCCAATCGTAAGACCCTGCAGCACATAGTGAATGCAACTGAGAAGATCACTGGTGCCTCACTATCCCCTGTCTTGGACATCTACAACACCCGCCTAGCTCACAAAGCCATCAGCATTGTGAATGACTTCACCCACCCTTCACACACCTTCTTCAGTCTCCTGCCTTCTGGTAATAGCTAGCTCCAACAGACTGACAAACAGCTTTACACATCAGGCTGTCAGGAAACTGCCCCCCCCACACACACACACCTCCAAATAACTCAGACTGTTACTGCAGTTCATCTATAGAGAGATAAACATATAACTTTCTCCAATAAACAAGTGTAATGTTGCCAAACTGCTGTTGTGTAAGAGGAATAAAACATTTCGGGAAACTCTACTTCATCACACCATTCTCTGGTTGATTATTTTCTTACGGCAGAATGACACAGAGTATTTTATTCCTTAACCCAGGTATGTGTTTTAATTCAATAAAATAATCCACAGTAAGAAATTATACAGTTTACACTGATAACCATTCCTTAAGGAGTATATGCTCTTCTCATCTCATCTCATTATCTCTAGCTGCTTTATCCTTCTACAGGGTCGCAGGCAAGCTGGAGCCTATCCCAGCTGACTACGGGCGAAAGGCGGGGTACACCCTGGACAAGTCGCCAGGTCATCACAGGGCTGACACATAGACACAGACAACCATTCACACTCACATTCACACCTACGGTCAATTTAGAGTCACCAGTTAGCCTAACCTGCATGTCTTTGGACTGTGGGGGAAACCGGAGCACCCGGAGGAAACCCACGCGGACACGGGGAGAACATGCAAACTCCGCACAGAAAGGCCCTCGCCGGCCCCGGGGCTTGAACCCGGACCTTCTTGCTGTGAGGCGACAGCGCTAACCACTACACCACCGTGCCGCCCCCGAGTATATGCTCTTTTCATTTAAAATGACAGAAGGTGAAAGCAGATACACAGAACCTTTATTTTTAAATACATTTCTGAGTGGATAGTATCTCCATCCTTGACTCTTGTACGTATGCTGCATTAATGGGAATTAAAAAAAAATATTTTTGAGAATTAAAATGGACTGCAAAGTTGGCATTCGAGCTGCCCTGCTGAGGTAGCATGCCTGAGTGCGTGATGTCACAGCAGGAACCGGTTTTAAGGCCGAGTCCTTTTACAGCTATAGACCAAAGTCATATAAATAAAAATTTATGGTGAAAGTAATACCGTTACTGACTTGCTCAACTAAGACTGATTTGACGTCACTGATTGTGGGTTGACTCTCATTAAAACAGGCTGGGTGTTATAACTTATGCAACAGACATGTACATGCATGCATTTTCACTGATAAAACATAAAAGGCTAATTAAATAATCAGATGAACTGAGACAATCACATTCTGAAGCAAATTAAAGAATCTTATACCGGTAACTTAAACACACAATACAAGTTACATGTATTAATCTAAATGCAGGTAAAGAACATGCTGTTTTTGTTGTTTTTGTATCCAAATGAGAATCAGAGCTTACCCGTCTGTGTTCTCGCTTCTTGGCCGATCTTGTGGCCGATTGTTTTTGAAACAATCTGACTTTAAGTTGTTCAATCAGTTCTCTGTTCATTCACTTCTTCCACATAAGGGTGAGATGGCAGCAATATCCAGTTTAGAAATCAGACGGCTGCTCCACTCATTCACTGTTTTCTTCATACTGTGTATTCCGCCATTACTGCTGGGCTCAGGCAATTACTAAAACCCGGGATGGAATGGGATGTCACCGGTTTTAGTAACAACTGCGGGGAGGTCACTGCCCGAGCGGTATGTCCCATCCCGTGCCGTTCCGGGTTTTAGCAACAACCCTCGGCTCACTCTGGGAGGACTGGTGCAACTGAACTCACTTTCCTTTTAAAATAAATAAATAAAATAAATACTTTCCTTTTCTTGTAGTTTTCTTTTTCTTTAATTGTTGCTACTGCACCCTCTTTCAATATGGGTTTATAGCCAACGCTCCTCGACAGATCAGAGGTCTCGTATGAGTCTTCAGTAAAATGTGCAGAGCAGAGGAAAGACCACTTCGTAGGTGCCCAATGTGCTCGTGAACTTCTTGCAAAACGCGTCCAAATCTTTGCAGTTTTTTGAACATTCTTGGACCATGAATGCAATGTCAATCCACCTTCTGTCGTGTTGCTGCACCGGCCAGCACGTGGCATGGCAATAAATTAGCTCAAAATGGAGGATCAGAGTTGCAGTCAGCTCTGTGTTTTAGTACAGCGGAAATGGCGATGAGAGCGATAGACTTCCTGCTGTGACGTTACGGACGTTAAGGTCATTCACTCAGCCAGCTACCTATATAAATCACTTTAATTGTAAAAATTACTATATTAGATTTATTGTTAATGCTTAAAACTATTCCTGTGCCATTCTTGAGGTCTCAAGACATTTATAAATGAAAGTGAGGCCATGATTCTGTGTATATGCTTGAAGCTCTGTAAATATTTCAGATTTCACATCTTCATGTCTTTTTTTTCCCCACAGTGTTGCTGTGAAATCATCCTGAGAGCTCTTCAATCACAGGCTAAAAATGAAAGCAGAGAAATGAAATGAGACAGTCACTGGTTGAGTGTGTGCCCGAGAAATGTGAGACTGTGCAACACACACACACACCAAAACCCCCTCATCTTCTTTTACTTGCCCTTTGTTTCTTGAAGGTCAAACACATCTTGAGACATTCGAGACTCACCCTGGAAAAAAAAAAAGACACAGATCAGGAGCGGCCAATCAGGTAGATTTATCTTGTCCAACACCACCAATAACATCTTTCATGTGCTTATGATGGAATTATTTATTCTCCCTTTCACCCTACATGTTTATACTGAAGAAAGAACATGGCAAAATGAACAAGAAGAAAGTAAGAAGAGGGCAAAATAGAGCAAGATGCTCATATTTGTGTCACTACTTGCAAAAATGATGTGATATCAAAGTAGAAGAGTCACCCTGAAGTCCTGCCACAAGGTTATCTTTATTATGACAAGCATTTCCCTGACGTTTTCTTTTTCCAAGTACAAGCTCAAGAAAAGAGAGCAATGTATATTTTCAGACAAATGAACACATAACGTGAATAATATGTGATCACATAAAAAATAAATAAAAAATCACACCTTTGACAAAAAGTATAGGTTTCTGGGGGACAGTTGTGATTAACTTTTGGCAATGGTCATATTTTCACATACAAACTAGTTTTCTGGCAAACTTCTAGTGGCCTTTTGGCTAACTTTCTGGAAAACTTATGTCAAACAATTGAATCTAAATTCTGTTTGTTCCCGCAGGTTTGCTGGAATGTTTACTCTCATATTTGTGTTTCTGGCAAATATTCCTGTGAGGCAAAACCTCTTACAATTAAAAAAATACAAGACAGTGCTGATTAAGCACAATAGAATTGATTTAATAAATACTACTGAATCAACCACAATAAAACACACCCTAACAAATTTCCCTGTTAAATCACAGAAACGGAGACAGGAGTTCAGAGTGCTGCCGAGTAAGAAGTTGACCTTGGGTGCAGAAGAATACACAAAGAGAGTTTTGTGTGCAAGTTGGAACATTCTGTGTGTTATGAAAAGCAGAGAAACAGGTGCACCCCAAAGAGTAACCTTATCACCTTCTTAATGGTGAACAGTGACAGAATGAATCCTGATGAACGTTTCCACAGCACCAGCGTCTGATTCACTGACTGGGTGCGAGTTCTGTAAAGTTGAAAAGATATTCATAGACTCGAAGTTTCTGGATCAATAAACCACAAGTGAAATGTTGTTAAAACCCAGAAGACACCTCTTTCCAACCGTAAAAAGGCAGACAACAAGCTACAACCTCATTTCCATCTAAATGCACCATCCTTCGAGCTGGAGAAATAACACTGGTCTCTGTGCAGCCGGCTGTGATACGAGTGATCAGGGACCGTGTACAAAGTGCAACACTGAAAGAAGATACTACAAAAATATTCAATAACTAGGGCTGGGAATCGATCCGGATTTCCTGGATCGATTCGATTTCGATTCATTAGGTCACGATCCGATTCGATCCACGATTCGATCCGATATCGATTCATGTACATATTGCTGTATTGTCACTTTAAAACTTTTAAATAAAAACTGACCCTATTGACAAACAGCTCCATGTCTGTTTGTGCTTGTATCTGTGTATGTGTAAGAGGGACACACAGAGAGACAAGAGTTCAAGTTTGAAAGAAAGCTTATTTATTTTGGAATGAAACATATCCAGGTTTTATTTGAAGTCTAAATCAAAATTATGACATTTGGTGGCCCTCTTTTAGTTAAATAACATACCCAGGTCTGGGTTTCTGACCACAAAAAAAAATAGCTCATCAGTCAAGAAATTATGTTTGACTGATAAGTCTCAGAGTGTAACAAACTATGACATTTGGTGGCCCTCTTCTAGTTAAATAACATACCCAGGTCTGGGTTTCTGAACACACACAAAAAAATAGCTCATCAGTCAAGAAATTACTGTCTCGCTTAGATGTTTTCGGCTGGGCAAGACGTAGCGTGGCTCTAACCTCTTTACTAGTAGCCTAAACCCAGCATTTTCGACTACGCTGTAGGGGCGGAGGTCTTTACAAATAAAGATCCCGACTCCCTCTGTAAGGCTCATAGCACGCTTAGACTGTGGGGGAAATTTCACACCAAATGCATTTTCAAGTGCCGTCTGCTTCGCGTCAGGTTTAGCACTAGCTGTCTCGGGGTGGTGCCTGGATAAATGGTTTCTTTAGATTGGTGGTATTGCCCAGATATTTTACTTCTATTTGGCACAACTTGCAAACTGCATTCGTTTTGTCCAGTTCGTCTCTGTCCTCATACCGTTTGAAGCCGAAGTGTTTCCACACATCCGACTTCATCCCCGGCGGTGTTTTTAACCGGGCAGCTTCGTCCATCTTCTTGTTTTCTTTATAAGTTTCGTTTTACCGGCACCCGCTTTTATAGTGCTCCTTGCACGTTGGAGAAAATAGTCCCTTGCGCGTTCGATAAAATAGTGTTATAGGCACCTGGAAGAAATCGATTCACATGTTGTTGGATCGATATCGTGTTTTTTTCGCGTGAATCGATATCGAATCGTGGATCGATTTTTTGACCACAGCTCTATCAATAACTTCACTCTTATACAGTGTAGTGTCCCCAAAATCACTGCACACATCAACTATTATTATTATTATAGAAAATAGATGAAATAAACACAATTATATCAACAACATAAAAAGCAAACGTTGACGTTTACCACTAAAGTTTGTTGCCACTGGCAAACTGTGGTGGCAAACCACCAATGAACATGTTTGCCCGTCGTGGCAAACTTCTCATTATTGCTGGAAGTTTGTTACTGTTGGCCAACATTGGCAAACTTGTGGCAGGTTTTTGTGGCAAACTAATTTGTTTGCTGCAAACCAGCTACATGTCTGCTGCAAATCTGCAGGAATTGTTTTGCTTTTATATGGGATGAGTAAAATTAAAATCAATGCATGAAAATAAATCATTTGAAGAAAACACACACACACAAAAATAATAATTAGATAAACAAATCACTTGAAATTAATAACATTTGAAAATACATAAATGAAATATTTTAAAAATCATGTGGAAATAAATGTGAAAGCATCTCATGAAAACAAATGAATCATTTGCAGACAGGCATTGTGAAAATAAATGAAATAATCTCACGTGAAAATGAAGGAATAAACATTTACTTGTGAATCATGTGATTATAAACGTGAAGTTCATATTGTCTGTCTACTGCTATGAATAACTAACATGCTAACGTTAGCTTTCAGGTGTGGCTCTGAGAACTAGCTCAATATAACTGTTTGCTAATAAAAACTCACTACCTGCTCTCTCTCTCTCTCTCTCTCATATCTTGTTGACTTTTCTGTCTTCTTGTAATTCCTCTGTGTTATCTGCTCAGGGGAATTGGCCCAGCTTTGGGGCAAGCGTGTTTTTCAAGAGCTACTACATCCATTTTCTGTCAGGTTCAAGCCTGATTCATTACTTCCTGCAGCCATTGTCTGTCTCATTCTGTCTGTCTCTGTCTCCCTGTTTGTCTCTGTCTGTTTCTCTCTGTCTCTGCCTATGTCTCTGTCTGTCTCCCTCTCTCTCTCTCTCTCTCTCTCTCTGTCTTTTTTCTGCCTGTCTCTCTCTATCTGCCTGTCTGTTTGTTTCCTTGTCTGTCTTTCTCTGCCTGTCTCTGTCTATCTGTCTCTGTGTATGTATCTTTGTCTCTCCTTTTCTGTCTTTATTTCTCTGTCTGTTTCTTTGTCTCTCTCTGTCTGTCTCTCTCGGGCTTTCTCTCTCTCTGCCTTTTTCTTTGTCTGTCTGTCTCTGTCTGTCTTTCTCTGTCTGACTCCCTGACTGCATGTGTCTGTTTCTCTCTCTCTCTCTCTCTCTCTCTCTCTCTCTCTCTCTCTCTCACACACACACATACATACAGTACATATACACACACACACATATATGTCTGTCTCCTTGTCTGTATCTCTCTCTCTCTCTACCTGCCTCCCTGACTTTTTCTTTGTCTCTGTCTATCTTTCTCTGTCTGTCTCCCTGACTGTCTCTCTCTGTCTGTCTGCATGTGTGTCTGTCTCTTCCTGTCTGTCTCTCTCTCTCTCTCTCTCTCTCTCTCTCTCTCACTGCCTGCCTCCTTGTCTTTTTCTTTGTCTGTCTCTCTCTGTCTATCTCTCTCTGTCTGATATGTCTCGATCTCTCTTTTTCCATAATTATAGCTGTCTGTCTAGCTATCTCTGTCTCTCTCTGCCTCTCTCTCTGTTTGTCTCTCTTGGTCTGTACCTTTGTCAGTCTATTTCAATCTCTCTGTCTGTCTGTCTCTTTCTGTCTGGTTATATCATCTGTCTCTGTCTCTATGTCTCTGTTGTGTTTCAGTGATCATTCAATGCCATCAGCCAAAGAGACAAACAGAAGTCCGAGACAGAGAGATGAGAGGCTAAAAGTGTGAGCAGGAAATTATGAGTGACAGGGACACTGAGATAGAAACACAGTTTAAATCAGATCTACAGACAGACTATAAACTTTAATATAAAATGAGGTACTACCTAATAGCGGAGCTTCCATTCAAATGAAAACAAACATGCAACAGATGTGTATTTTGTACTTTGTTGTGTTTCAATTTCAATTTTATCACGAGAAGATAAATTTCTCCAAACTCACATGTATATTATTGTTTTTATTACTATAAACTACAGTGTGCTTTAGGGATTTATAGAAAAATGTTTTGAAAACAAAAGATACATGATTCATGAAAACACTGACTGGATTCAGGTCAACTTGTCAGATCCCGAAGGATTTCACAGTGATTTCAAAATCAACATCACTATTTAGAATTAAATTCCTACAACTCATCATTTCTATTAATTAATTTTTACACGTTTTCTTTCTCTTTCAGCTTGTCGCTTTTCTTGTGAAAGATTTCTTTGCCTTTCTCTTGCTCTTTCACCGCTTCTTTCCTTTTCTTCCTCTATCAAAACTCTCTTTCTCTTCCCGGTTTTGACTATATCTTTCTCTCCTTGGTTAACTTGTTCTCACATCTTTTTAAAGTTTGTATTAACGTTTGTAAAAATGATTATTATTTTGTTGCACTGTTTGAGTTGTTCTCGGTGGAAAAACCCAATAAATATGAAATTATCTGTAGACAAAAATAAGTTATGTAGGCGCGCTCGCGCTTCTAGTTCCCGCCAAAATCAAACAGCCAATCAGAATCGCGAGGGGCGGGGACGGATGGACGTACATGGCTGGGATCCCTGTGTGTCCATGAAAAATTAACTCGATGGGTTACCATATTTTCTTAAGTATGGAGCTCCGCTACTAAAAGGATTCTTTAAGTAACAAAAATCCATAAAACAGTTACTCCTTCTTAGTCTGGTTCACACTGGGAGACGAAAAGTCTCTTGTGTTGCTTGTGGGCATGTACCGACTGCTACTCTTATCTCTTGTGAGTGTGGCCCATACATTTTGTTTATTCCAATGAGGAACAGCAGTAGCTATACAGTATATTAAAGCTAACTATTTAAATACAAATTAAATAACGCACTAATCAGTGTGAAAATCCCATGTGTGATTTATGTGTTATATGATCGGCCTTGCATTCAGTGGCGGCTCCAGAGATTTTTCCTTAGGGTGGCAAAGGAGGGGCATAGGTTCCAGGAGGGGGGCATAGGTTGTCGATGCAGCAGTTTATGCAAATCGTAGAAATCATTTTTACTTACGCTCAAGAAAGACTCATAATCAAGTCATCTTGTCAAATATGTATTGAGCTATTGTACCATCAAGGAAAACGGATTCAACCATCTAAACCATCTTTTCTGAAAGTATATTCCCAAGCAATGAATGGAACTATTCTGCCCTAGTGATGTATCAAAAAATAGACAGATAGCAAACGGTTTAGATTGTGGATCTTTACTGAAGACTTCAAACTTATACAGATGTGTTCATCCTCAATTTCCGTAAAACTAAAAGAAACAAATTAAGTATATCACTAAACTGTATAGCACACAGGCGAAAACGCGAGCTAGGCTGACCTGCTAGTAATGCTAGCATTAATAATGCTAGCATACATTTTAACTGAATGATAAATACATTACCTCATTAACAATATAGGTAGGGCATAATGCCAGCCTTGACAAAATGTTAGTTACACATTGATTAGCGAGCTACTGCTAGTGTAATCTCTGCAAACTAAGGCCAGGACAGATAGCTAACTAAAGCGTCTATGCTAGCGGAGCAAGACTAGCATGCTAGTCTAGTTGCTGACCGACCAATATAAAAAATATTGATAATAAAGATAGCTGGGTTAAAAGAATAATTGAGTACCAAAATGCATTTAACATAGCAAGGACAAAGACTGTGTTCTATCAGGTGAAAACAATTTGACCAACCTCTTTGCTCCAGCACGTTGCCTCATCAGAAGTCGAGCATTCAGAAGAATCATAACAGAAGAACGTCTCTCTCTGGGTGAAACCATTTCAAAATTCCGGGGATGGGGTGGGGTGTGAAATAACGTAAATAACGGTAGGTAGAGATGAGATGAGGGCTTAGTATCTCTGTAGATAGATAATTGAATTTCAAAAATGTGTTTTAATAAATAAATCTTTTTAAAATAGGGGGGCAACTGTGGTGGCAAAACATATTTTTTACAGTGGCAACTGCCACCTTTTGCCACCCCTTAAAACCGCGCCTGCTTGCATTAGCTTCATTTTCTGATTAGAATAACAAAGTGAGCTAACTGTACAAGCTACACACACTCACCAGACACACCAACGATCTCTGTTACTTCCTTCCAAGCTTTATTTTTCTTCCTAACATCTCTGTACACATTTAATGATAAGGATAAGATGAAACCACTGTTACAATTTTTGTGTTGAACAGTAAATAGAAACTAATAACTAACGAATTTAGTTCTAAATAGGGTCCTGAAGAAATTTTGGATTACATTAGATTGGTCCAAGGAATTGTACGAGCCAATCATTTGAGTTTGTTGCTTTAGCTAATTTGCATATTGAGACAGTCATAGTTCAAATGTCAGTTTGTACTTTTTTGCAGCTCTGTGTCACACACATACATAGAAAATTTAACAGGTGAGCGATGTGTACGAGTAATGAAGCATTTGTGTTTAAAAAGACTACACACACACACACACACACACACACACACACACACACACACACACACACACACACAGCTGAAGGCTGACATTAAATCCTGAGAGTATATGAATGCCCAGAAACACAATAGATGGTTAAAAAAGAAAGAAATGGATGGGTGACTCTGTGTGTGTGTGTGTTTTCTAAAGAGAAAGAGAGAGATTATCAGTCGTTTGATCAAATAAAAAAAGAAAGAATTAAAGTGGTGATTCATCACCTTGTCAGTTTCCATGACATTTATCTGGCTCTTGCACTCTTTGGCAGCTCGACACACACACACACACACACACACACACACATACACACACACCTCTTTCCTTTCACACTTTTAGCTGTCACTCTTCTTTTATTCTTGAACATTTTTCTACCGCCCTCCTGCATCCCCACACCTTTTCTCGTTTTATTGTCTGAAAGGCAATTTCTCTCTCTCTCTCTCTCTCTCTCTCTCTCTCTCACACACACACACACACACACACACACGGGGCTTTGAAATCTGATGCATTTTCTTTCAAAACCCCCCACAATTTCCTTTACAATTAGCTTACATTTACATAAAAATAATAATAAAGAATTAGTAAATACTTTTTCTTTTTTTAAGAATTCATGTTTGCAGTTATTTACTACATGATTAGCACACGGCAGGTGATGGGACTTTGCTATGTTCCTTTGCTATCTAATTAGCATGCTACCTACATAATAAGACAGTTAAAATAATCTTAGTATATACAGTATCAGGAATAACACACTTCGGGCTATGCTGTAGAAGTAAAATAATCCAGAAAAGAAATAAAAGATTATTTTTCTATAACAACATGGCCCAAAGTGTTCCATTCCTCTTATATGACAGCAATTTCCCAATGCTTACTGAACTATGAATCATAGTTTTTTTTTATTTCTTCATTTATAGTGACATATAATGTTATGGAATATTGGTGAAATAACTTAGTTCCTGTTCTAACTTACGTTACAACAGCTATAAACAGTTGTTCCCTCACCAGCCTCTTTTTTTCTCTCTCTCTCGACAAGAACGCAGCTTGTCACGTTACAAAGGGTTATAAAAAACGACGACACTGGAGACTCCTTCCATAAATGTTACATAAACACATTTCTCGGGACATAAAACTTTACAATATCAACAATTTACAGTGGTTTACATGGAGTGTCTGCAGTTCACATCCCTGTGAATGAGCTGTTACTATAGAAACGATAATGTTTTTGAACAAGTGCATTAACATCAACCTGTGATTTGCAGTTGCACTACAGTCAGAGCTGCTGTTATGGAAAATTCATCTCACAATCCAGAATTCAACACTGCTGTGATGTAAATAAATGTAAAGTGCCAAATGCAAAGAGTATTTTAAAGCTAGACTGACTTTCAGATTTTTCAAGTGTAGGTCATAAAAATAATTTTCCCTGACACCCAATTATTTTTGTTTAGTGGACAGAAAGCTACTGAATTCGAATCACAGACTTCCAATTGTCTTAGTTTTTTTTTAAATAGAACAATTAATGAATTTAAGGCCACATGGCCCGAAATTCTCTGCTATTTTTTCCTGCTTCACCATGACCCAATTCAAAACACTACATCATGCATCATGTGGTGGGCTTTCCCTGTTCACGCAAGGCATTGTGGGATACAAATTTGAAACAGGAGAGAAAATTGGAGGACGCGAGTGTGCAAATGAAATATGAAAGACCAACTACAGTAACAGAAAGTGAGAAGAAAAGACATTATGTTGCGAAGGAAAGAAAACGCAGGGCCAAACTAATAAATATCGGTGGTCAGCGAGCACCTCGGTGTGATCAGCTGTTCGTTTAGCGACAGAATGATGGAACTGTCAGTGCATGGTCAAGGTAAACCTGTAGATGGCAGTGTTAGGACTGGGACTGTTTTGGTCTCTAGAGGCCGCTGTTATCTTTCTTGTCATGTTTGTTTTGGCCTCTAGAGGCCGCCACTGTTCCTGTGTTTTGTGTTTGACTTTACTGCCTGTTTTGTCTTCATTAGTGCCACCTGTGTTCAATTTATTGTGTGTATAAATACCCCTCTGTTTGTTCCCTTGTCACAGAGTCTTTTTCCTATGCTATGCTGTTAGTGCTAGTTCCCTCTGTCCCATGTACCTTGCCTGTGTCTTTGTATTCTTGGTTTTTGCTTCTTTCTTTTGGACTTTGTGGATTTTGTTTTGACCTTTTGATCTTCTGAGCGTTTGAGTTTTTGCCTCTTCTTTTCTTAGTTGGATTTTGGACTTTGACCCTTTGGATATTTTTGATTTTTGTATATCTTCTGAGCTTTGGATTATTCTTTTTGTTTTTTCCCTTGGATTGTATATATTTTGTAAATAAACTTTTTGATACTTTTCTACTTCTGCCTCATGCCTCTGCACTTGAGTCATCCTAGTGACTAGGTGGCCTAGTGGGGGTTTGCTGGATTATCACACCAGCAAACCAGGTTCGAATCCCAGCAAAACCCTAACAGAAAGACTCCATCATGACCGACTCAGCAGAGGCTGCTTCAACTGTCTACCCGGCCAACCTTCAGCTTTGACACGCTTCGGAGCGACCATGGATGCTCATGGATGAATGCTCACAAGCCAACGTGAGGCCCTTGCTCGCCACGAGGTACTGCTTCAGCAAATTGGGAAAACCCTGGCACAGCTGACACCTCTGCCTGCATCTCCTCATCCTGATCCAGCTCCTGTTCCTGCTCCAGTGCCACACTGTCTCCTTCACCTCATGAACCCAGCCTTCCTGCACCACAGAGGTATGACGGCAAGCACGGTGAGTGCCGGGAGTTCCTTACCCAGTGCCAACTCACCTTTGAGCTCCAGCCTACCACCTACGTTACGGATCGCCGCAAGATCGCCTTTGTGATAACCTTGTTAGCTGGTAAGGCACGAGCTTGGGCAACAGCTATCTGGCAGAGACGGGGACCTGAGTGCTCTTATTTTGAACTGTTTACTGAAGAGATGCTTCGGGTCTTCGACCAGGCGGACATCAGTACCGATGCAGCCAGAAAGCTCATGTCCATCCGGCAAGGAGGAAGCGTCGCAGACTATGCCATATCGTTCCGGACGCTCACAGCAGTCAGCGGATAGAATGAGGCTGCCCTGGTTTCAGCCTTTCACCATGGTTTGTCTGACCCCATCAAAGATGGCCTGGCCTCTATTGGATGCCCAAGTGACCTTGAAACTCTGATCTCACATGCTATTCGTCTGGACAACAGGATTAGAGAACGCCGCCAAGTCCTGAGTCTCCCCGGCCTCACTGCCTCTACATGGAGCCCGTCTACCTCCTCCAGTGACTGTCCAGAGCCCATGCAAGTTGGCCGTACTCGTCTCTCCATAGCCGAGAGGGAGCGCAGAAGGAGGGACAAGTGCTGCATCTACTGTGGCAAGCCTGGTCACTTCCGAGCATCACGTCCCAAGCTCTTGGGAAAAGGACTGCCCCGTCCAGCCGAGGGAGGGTTGTGACGGGGCCTACCCTCTGTCCCGGACTCCCTGGCCAAGGAATCTACACCCCGGTCTCCATCTCCTGGGATGAGTCCATCCACTCTTGTCAAGCCTTGTTAGACTCAGGGGCGGTTGGAAACTTTATGGATATCCACTTTGCCCAAAGCATCAATGTCCCGACTGCGCCTCTTGAAGTCCCACTGTCTGTGTCTGCCCTCGATGGCCAAGCGTTAGGTGATGGAAGAGTCACCCAAGTTACTTCTCCAGTCTTCCTCCAGTCTCAAGGTCACAAGGAAGAAATATCCCTGCACCTGATTCCTTCACCAGAGTTCCCAGTGATTCTAGGCCTTCCTTGGCTTACCCGCCACAACCCTCGCATAGACTGGGTAATAAGCCAGGTTGTGGAATGGGGCCCTACGTGCCATGCCTCTTGTCTGCTCTCTAGCTCTCCTGTGTCTCCTGCCAAGCCCCCTGATCTCACCGAGCTATCTCAAGTTCCCACAGAGTACTGGGATTTGAAGGAGGTATTCAGCAAAAGCAGGGCCGCCGTTCTTCCTCCGCACCGGGCCTACGACTGTGCCATCGACTTGCTCCCTGGGACTACCCCTCCTTGTGGCAGACTGTTTTCCCTCTCTCAGCCAAAATGCAAGGCCATGGAGGAATACCTCAAAGACGCCCTGGTCTCTGGGTTCATTCGACCCTCCACCTCACCTGCTGGTGCCGGCTTCTTCTTTGTCGGCAAGAAGGATGGGGGGCTCCGACCATGTATTGACTACAGGGGCCTGAACAAGATCACTGTGCGCAACTGATATCCCCTTCCGCTGATGTCCACAGCATTCGACCTGCTCCAAGGCACCACCGTCTTCACCAAGTTGGACCTACGGAACGCATACCACCTCATTCGTATCCGACAGGGAGATGAGTGGAAGACTGCCTTTAACACCCCATCTGGGCACTACGAATACCAGGTGATGCCCTTCGGACTCACCAACGCACCAGCTGTTTTTCAGGCCCTAATCAACGACGTCTTGAGGGACATGATTAACCTGTATGTTTTTGTCTACCTCGATGACATCCTTATCTTTTCCAAGACTGTGCAGGAGCACTGCCACCATGTCCACCAGGTTCTCCAGAGGCTGCTACAGAACAATCTGTTCACCAAGGCCCAGAAATGCGAATTTCATGTTCCCGAGGTCTCCTTTCTGGGTTTTATTGTACGGACAGGCCAACTCCAAATGGACCCAGCCAAGACCCTGGCTGTCCGGGACTGGCCCACTCCCAAGTCCGTCAAAGAGGTTCAGCGGTTCTTAGGATTTGCTAACTTCTACCGCAGGTTTATCAGGAACTTTAGTTCTGTAGCAGCACCCATGTTGGACCTCACCAAAGGGACAGGTGGATGTCTGGTCTCCTCAGGCGGAAAAGGCGTTCAAAGACCTCAAGCACCGCTTCTGCACGGCACCCATTCTGGTCCTCCCGGACACCTCCCAACCATTCATCGTGGAGGTGGACGCCTCGGACAGTGGGGTCGGCGCGGTGCTCTCTCAACGTTCGGAAGGAAAGCTGCACCCCTGCGCTTACTTCTCCCACTGCCTGAGTCCTGCGGAGTCCCGGTACGATGTGGGGGATCGAGAACTGCTAGCGGTCAAACTGGCCCTTGAGGAGTGGAGGCACTGGCTGGAGGGAGCGCAACATCCATTCCTGGTTTGGACGGACCACAAGAACCTGGAGTACCTCCAGCAAGCCAAGAGACTGAACCCACAACAGGCTAGGTGGGCCCTGTTTTTCAGTTGGTTTGACTTCACCCTCTCGTACCACCCCGGCTCCAAGAACACCAAACCTGATGCACTGTCCAGGCTGTTCTCTGCCACTAACAGGGAGAGTGAAGTCAGGCCTATTATCCCTGTGTCCCGGATTGTGGCCCCTGTCCACTGGGGTATTGAGGAGGCCGTCTGACGAGCCCAACGCCAGGACCCCGGTCCTGGGACGGGGCCACCGGGCCTCTTGTACGTTCCACATCAAGCCCGGGCCAAGGTTCTCCAGTGGGGTCACTCTTCCCCTCTCACCGCCCACCCGGGAGCTCGGAGGACCCTGGACTTCCTGAAAAGACTGCTTCTGGTGGCCTAACATGGAGAAGGAAGTAAGGTCATTTGTCCTGTCCTGTGAGGTCTGCACCAGAACCAAGAACCCGTGACAGTGTCCCCAGGGTCTCCTGCATCCTCTGACCATTCCCCGGCGTCCCTGGTCCCACGTGGCAGTCGACTTCATCACGGGTCTCCCTGAGTCACAAGGTAACACTGTCATATTGGTCATAGTTGACAGATTCTCCAAGTCCTGCCGCTTTTTACCACTGTGCAAGCTCCCTTCTGCTGTTGAAACTGCTAAACTATTATTCACTCATGTCTTCCGAGTCTTTGGTCTCCCGCAGGACATCGTCTCAGACTGAGGGCCCCAGTTCTCCTCCCGAGTGTGGCACGGGTTCTGCAACGTCATCGGAGCCACTGCCAGCCTCTCCTCTGGGTTTCACCCACAGTCCAGTGGCCAGACGGAGAGGCTCAACCAGGACCTGGAAACCACCCTACGAGGCCTGGCTATGGATAACCCGACATCGTGGAGCACCTGGCTGCCATGGGCAGAGTACGCCCACAACACCCTACAGTCATCGGCCACCAAGCTGTCGCCATTCCAGTGCCAATTCGGGTTCCAGCCACCTCTGTTCCCGGACCAGGAGGAGGACGCGGGGTGCCCTCGGTCAACCAATATGTGAGACGGTGTCGCAAGACCTGGAGCAAGGTCAGGAAGACCCTCATCCAGACCTCCAGAACCAACCAGACTCAGGCCAACCGCCATAGAAGACCTGCCCACGCTTTCCGCCCTGGGCAGCGGGTTTGGCTGTCCACTAAGGACCTTCCGCTGCGGGTGGAGAACCGCAAGCTTGCTCCTCGCTACATTGGCCCCTTCAAGGTGGTGCGCAGGGTTAACCCTGTTGCCTACCGGCTCCAGTTGCCCCGGACTCTGAGGATCAACCCCACATTCCATGTTTCCCTGTTGCGGCCCGTACTGACTTCCACGTATGCCCCTGCCCCTAGGAACACCCCCCGCATCTTCCAGGGTCAGACTGTGTTCACCATGCATCGCCTGCTTGACTCCCGCCGGGTCCGCGGCAGGCTTCAATATCTAGTAGATTGGGAGGGCTATGGCCCTGAGGAACGCTGTTGGGTCCCTGCCTGGGACATTCTAGATAAAGGACTATGCCGGGACTTCCGTTCGGCCCATCCAGATCGCCCTGGGAACGTCAGGAGACGCTCCTGGGGGGGGGGTCCTGTTAGGACTGGGACTGTTTTGGCCTCTAGAGGCCGCTGTTATCTTTCTTGTCATGTTTGTTTTGGCCTCTAGAGGCCGCCACTGTTCCTGTGTTTTGTGTTTGTCTTTATTGCCTGTTTTGTCTTCATTAGTGTCACCTGTGTTCAATTTATTGTGTGTATAAATACCCCTCTGTTTGTTCCCTTGTCACGGAGTCTTTTTCCATGCTATGCTGTTAGTGCTAGTTCCCTCTGTCCCATGTACCTTGCCTGTGTCTTTGTATTCTTGGTTTTTGCTTCTTTCTTTTGGACTTTGTGGATTTTGTTTAGACCTTTTGATCTTCTGAGCGTTTGAGTTTTTGCCTCTTCTTTTCTTAGTTGGATTTTGGACTTTGACCCTTTGGATATTTTTGATTTTTGTATATCTTCTGAGCTTTGGATTATTCTTTTTGTTTTTTCCCTTGGATTGTATATATTTTGTAAATAAACTTTTTGATACTTTTTTACTTCTGCCTCACGTCTCTGTACTTGAGTCATCCCCCTGGTGGCCTAGTGGGGGTTTGCTGGATTATTACACCAGCGAACCAGGTTCGAATCCCAGCAAAACCCTAACAGGCAGTAATGCAACACTGAAAGCCAGCTGCCGTAAAACCCTGAAGAAGAAGCCGATGAAGCTAAGTGTACACATGTGCACACGAACTTCCTCTGGCTGCTTGACTGCGTGAAGTGAGTGATTTCATGCTCATTATTTGTTTGGGAATCCCCTCAAATTAAATAACTTCCCAGCCACAGAATCACCTGCATTTTTTTTTTAGATACAGAAATAAACATATATCACAATGACCAAATTTCAGAGGGAACTAAATTTTATGAAATCGAAAGGCCGTCTACTTTTAATCTGCCTTTAAAATATTTGATACATTGATATAGCATATTTATTTCTATACATAATGATTTTAAAAAGTAGAAATGATAAATCACTTATGTTAAATGTAACATTAATGTACCTGCCTGCAATATTTTCAAACAAATTTAGTGGGTTCTGTTTCCCAAAATATAATCAAACTAGTAGTGTATGTTAAGGAATGTGATCTAACATGCTGTTTTTCTAGTTTTAACCAGATACTCCGTAAACCTTTCTGGTGAGCTTTCTAAACACAAGCAAACAAACAAAAATAGTGCTTCTCCTATTTGTATCTGTATTGGTGTCTTTTTAATTTTTATCTATTCGTTCTGAATATTCATATATAGTTACTTCTCTATTTCACATGTACCATATAAATTTATCAAAATGACCCCAAATGTGAAAAAGTCTAAAAAGAGTATTAAACTTTTCACATTCATGTGTCTTTTCTGCTGAAAATTAGTTTAAGGCAAAATAAACATCCAGTTTACAAGGAGAGTTAAACCGAGTGTAAGAATGTTGTTCTGTACTGAATGTGGAGGTGTGGCTTCAGAGTGATGAAGATCACAGATGAGGAGAAAGCTTTTCAGTTGAAAATGATTATAATGGGATTAAGAATGTGTCCAGTCTGAACGTCAAATATCACAGTTACTGTGGTGCTTGAAAGTTTGTGAGCCCTTTAGAATTTTCTATATTTCTGCATAAATATGACCTAAAACATCATCAGATTTTCACACAAGTCCTAAAAGTAGATAAAGAGAACCCAGTTAAACAAATGAGACAAAAATATTATACTTGGTCATTTATTTATTGAGGAAAATGATCCAATATTACATATCTGTGAGTGGCAAAAGTATGTGAACCTTTGCTTTCAGTATCTGGTGTGACCCCCTTGTGCAGCAATAACTGCAACTAAACGTTTCCAGTAACTGTTGCTCAGTCCTGCACACCGGCTTGGAGGAATTTTAGCCCATTCCTCCATACAGAACAACTTCCACTCTGGGATGTTGGTGGGTTTCCTCACATGAACTGCTCGCTTCAGGTCCTTCCACAACATTTCCATTGGATTAAGGTCAGGACTTTGACTTGGCCATTCCAAAACATTAACTTTATTCTTCTTTAATCATTCTTTGGTAGAACCACTTGTGTGCTTAGGCTCGTGGTCTTGCTGCATGACCCACCTTCTCTTGAGATTCAGTTCATGGACAGATGTCCTGACATTTTCCTTTAGAATTCGCTGGTATAATTCAGAATTCATTGTTTCATCAATGATGGCAAGCCGTCCTGGCCCAGATGCAGCAAAACAGGCCCAAACCATGATACTACCAACACCATGTTTCACAGATGGGATAAGGTTCTTATGCTGGAATGCAGTGTTTTCCTTTCTCCAAACATAACGCTTCTCATTTAAACCAAAAAGTTCTATTTTGGTCTCATCCGTCCACAAAACATTTTTCCAATAGCCTTCTGGCTTGTCCACATGATCTTTAGCAAACTGCAGACGAGCAGCAGTGTTCTTTTTGGAGAGCAGTGGCTTTCTCCTTGCAACCCTGCCATGCACACCATTGTTGTTCAGTGTTCTCCTGATGGTGGACTCATGAACATTAACATTAGCTAATGTGAGAGAGGCCTTCAGTTGCTTAGAAGTTATCCTGGGGTCCTTTGTGACCTTGCCGACTATTACACGCCTTGTTCTTGGAGTGATCTTTGTTGGTTGACCACTCCTGGGGAGGGTAACAATGGTCTTGAATTTCCTCCATTTGTACACAATCTGTCTGACTGTGGATTGGTGGAGTCCAAACTCTTTAGAGATGGTTTCGTAACCTTTTCCAGCCTGATGAGCATCAACAATGCTTCTTCTGAGGTCCTCAGAAATCTCCTTTGTTCGTGCCATGATACACTTCCACAAACATGTGTTGTGAAGATCAGACTTTGATAGATCCCTGTTCTTTAAATAAAACAGGGTGCCCACTCACACCTGATTGTCATCCCATTGATTGAAAACACCTGACTCTAATTTCACCTTCAAATGAACTGCTAATCCTAGAGGTTCACATACTTTTGCCACTCACAGATATGTAATATTGGATCATTTTCCTCAATAAATAAATGACCAAGTATAATATTTTTGTCTCATTTGTTTAACTGGGTTCTCTTTATCTACTTTTAGGACTTGTGTGAAAATCTGATGATATTTTAGGTCATATTTATGCAGAAATATAGAAAATTCTAAAGGGTTCACAAATTTTCAAGCACCACTGTAAGAGGTCGTCGTGCTAACGTCATGCTTCCCTCCAGCTGTGAATGATGTAGTTTCTCAAATCAGCTGCGGATGTCTACTGCAAGGTTAAAGATTTCTACTGAATCAGCAGAAAGTTGTGTCCTCCATCCACTTTATCTCTCTATCATCTTATCATAAATTTCCCTCATGGATGAGTGACCTTTATCTGAAATGCAAATGTTCATTAACCTGAAAATGAAGATCTGCTGCATTGTCATTGAGAAACATTCATAAAGGGGCTCATTCATTGGTCATTCACAAGGAAGGAAGGAAGGAAGGAAGGAAGGAATTTGCCAAAACTAAAAAAAGTATTTCTTACTTTAAATAGAAAATGTTTAATGCAAATATGTAATAAATATATCGTTTACTACAGTACTAGTGTAAAATGTAACATTACCAGAATACAATGCGATATTTACTCCATTATATTGACGTACAGTTACATTTTACATTGTACTGTAATTGTCAGAGTAGCTTTAATAGTAAGAAAGAAAAAAATCTGTGTCATGCTCTTAAAGGAAAATAATCAACCATAAGGTGGTTAATGAAATGAGTTACAGTTACCATCCTGAACCTGATTATTTTCCTCTAACAGCATGACCCCAAGTGGTTTATTCCTCTTACACCACGGCAATTTACCAACGATTATGATTTTTATTTATTAAACAGCAAAGTCATACTTTTTTCATTTACAGTTATATTTATTGTTCCACGAAACAAATTAGTTCCTGTTCTCACTTATATTACTTTTGTTGCTTTGTACCTGTGACATGTGCAATGACAATAAAGTTGAATCTAATCTAATATTATTGCAGCTATAAACAGTCGTTCCGTCACCAACCTCTCTTTTTAAATGACAAAAACACGCAGCTTGTCTTGTTACTGAGAAACCACAAAGAAGTGTAAACTCTTCTGTCCTGAAGATGTCGGAAAACGTGAAGTTACAGTTTTACCTCTGACTGTTACAAAGCGCTGACACTGGAGACTCCTTCCATAAATGTCACATAGATGTCTCCTTACAGAAGAACACGTCCCCACATCAGTAAATACACACATTATTTTTTATCTGTTTGTGATGAGAATCTGCCAGTTTGTAAATGTTTTTAACAAAGTATACATCATTGTTATTGTGCATCTGTAACTCTTTTTATAGACAAAGCCATTTTAGAGACAAAAACAATGTGATTTAGGATCCTTTATTAGAAATTAAAATTGTGAATTGCAAATGTATTATACAAATGGCAGTTGATTATGCCATATAGACAGAAATAGTTCAAACTTGTGAGTGTGATCTTTTTACTCTAACTGTTTATGTTTCTAAATTTTACTCTGAGTCATGAATTAAATGAATTGATTCACTCATTTCAAAAGAATTATGAAGGCCATTAGTCCTGGGTAGCTGAGGTCAGTGCGCTATCTAGTGGCTGTTAGACACAATCATGAGCTTCCACAGACCTAATGGGAAATAGTTGGATTGTATGTATAATGGACCATTTTTATTTTCATGCACATTACATGTAATCACACTGTTGTTTTCACATTTTACATTTTATGATTTCACACACACTGTCACTTTTTGTGTATATACAGTAGTTTTGTTTTTGTGTTATTTCATTCTTAGCTAGATGTTCAATTTTGTTAGGGTTAGACCTGGACTTAAAGGGGACATATTATGAAAAACTCACTTTTTCATTGCTTGTGAATATATATTTGGGTATCTGGAATGCCTGCCAGATCCCCCCCCCCCCCCCCCCCATCCTTTCTGTAAAGCGACCTTGGGACTGTGAAAGGTGCTTTTTAACTTATTATTATTACCTCACCTGGGACAGAGTCCATCAGGGGCGAGGTGTTGTTTTCGGTCATGTTTGTTTGTTTGTTTGTAAACGATGTTACAGGAAAACGGCTGGACCAAGCTTCATGAAACTTTCAGGATAGATGGGCATTGGTCTCAAATAGAACCTCCAAAATTTTGGGGGTCATCCGGCCAAAGTCAAGGTCACAGTGATCACTGCTGTCATTGGATGGTTTCTTGGTTCGTTTACATACACTAAGGAAGGAGTTTGGTCACGCCCACTTTTAAACCCCATTAATAAAAACTTCCCCACTCTGCTGATTTATTACTATAAATCTTCTTCTTCTTCTTCTTCTGGCTGCTCCCGATTAGGGGTCACCATAGTGGATCTTTAGTCTCCATTGCTCCCTGTCTTCCGCATCCTTCTCTACCACACCTGCCACTTTCATGTCCTTTCTCACCACATCCATGTATCTTCTCTTTGGCCTTCCTCGTTTTCGTGTGCCTGGCAGCTCCATCCTCAACATTCTCCTTCCAACATGCTCTGCATCTTTTCTCAGGATGTGCCCATACCATCGCAGTCTCAGCTCTCTTAGCTTAATTCCCAAGCTCTCCACATGTGCTGTCCCTCTGATGTGCTTGTTCCTTATCCTGTCCAACCTCGTCACTCCCATCGCAAACCTTAACATCCTCAACTCCACCACCTCCAACTTTGCCTCCTGTCTCTTCGTACGGTCTCCAATCCATACATCACAGCTGGTCTCATGACTGTCTTATACATCTTACCTTTCACTTTTGCTGGGACTTTCCTATCACAAATGACTCCCAAAATCCTTCTCCAACTGCTCCACCCTGCCTGCACTCTCTTCCTCACCTCACTATCACAGCCCCCATTTTCCTGCACAGTTGACCCCAGGTACTTGAATTTCTCTTTTCAATCCACATGTTAGATTTGGCACAGTTTTATCCCTTCCTGATGCAACCCTCTCCATTTATTCGTGCTTGGGACCGGCACTTATACACCCCTAGTGGCTGGATTGATTTATTACTATAAATATAAATTATAAATTATAAATAAATGGACTAGACTAAAGAAATCCTTTTCAGACATGTTTATGCTTATTACAGAGGGAAGGCGTGTTCCACTGAGCTTCCACTGTCTGTACTTTAAATTATTCTACTCTAACCTCTTACAGTTTTCGAAATTGAAACCTCCAAACTGAGGCTGACATACACATGCTGTCGCAGGGGCCAACAGAATCAGAACCATGTTTATTGGCCAAGTATGTTCACACACAAGCTCAAAATCAAGGTCAAGGTCACCAAAAAGGTCAAAATCATTTTTTTCACGATATCTTCCTTCATATTCATCATAAGTGCTACCAGATGAGGTTCACTTATTATTATTATTATCAACCTACAAATTGGCGGCACGGTGGTGTAGTGGTTAGCGCTGTCGCCTCACAGCAAGAAGGTCTGGGTTTGAGCCCCATGGCCGGCGAGGGCCTTTCTGTGCGGAGTTTGCATGTTGTCCGCGTGGGTTTCCTCCGGGTGCTCCGGTTTCCCCCACAGTCCAAAGACATGCAGGTTAGGTTAACTGGTGACTCTAAATTGACCGTAGGTGTGAATGTGAGTGTGAATGGTTGTCTGTGTCTATGTGTCAGCCCTGTAATGACCTGGCGACTTGTCCAGGGTGAACCCCGCCTTTCGCCCGTAGTCAGCTGGGATAGGCTCCAGCTTGCCTGCGACCCTGTAGAAGGATAAAGTGGCTAGAGATAATGAGATGAACCTACAAATTCTGAAATAAGACACCCAGTCAATTTCTTTTGTGCTGTCTATTTCAGAAAACATGAGCTTCTAAAGCCATTCAGTTTTAGCTCCCCTTTCTATGTCACAAGAGGAGATCATTAGAATGATGCCACTCCCTCATCTGAGTATCTCCACTCATGGCTTGAGAACTGCCTTTGTAAATGAATATTCATAAGGAAAATGTTACCTGATTGGCTGATGGAAGAGGAGGATGGGGTGACCGGTGGCTCATTATCATTTAAAGGAACAGGTACTCAAATCAGCTGTTTTGATCAGGGCTGTTTAGACCTGGGTGAGAAGGGAGCTGTGGTGTTGTATCCTTGTGGTATTTTGAACAAAACATGTCACAGATATTCATTAAGACCTCAGGGAACTGTGTCAACTTGCAGAAAAGGGGCATAATATGTCACCTTTAAGATTCATTGTTAAAACCTCAGTTGCAGATTTATAATATTGAGACTCCAAATGCACCTTGTACCCATTGTTCCCTAAATCTGAAGCAACCTGAAAGTTGTTCAACACTCAGAAAAGAAAACTCCATAAAACAAAACAAACACATTAAATGTAATTATAAATAGGCCAATGTACAATGTATTATCATTTATTAATGAAAAGTTGTAATTATTAGTCAGTTTCTGTGGTATAAGAGAAATAAAACACTTGGGAATGTGTTGCTAAAGGAAAATAATCAACTTCAGGGTGGTGACTGTGACTCCGCTTCACCCTAATTAGTTTCCTATATCAGCATGACATGCAGTGTTTTATTCCTTCATTAACACAGTGTCGTGGAAACTCTCAAAACTTAAATGCTCCCAAGCAAAAATGATTCAAAGTCAAAGAGGTTGCAGAAAAGTTTTGACCTTTATTAAATCAATTAACAAAGGCCGAGTTCGGTCTGCAGAGTGAATCAGCTCAAAATCACAAAGTTCTCATTTTATACAGTTTCAAAAAAACACAGTGTATACAAATAATCTCATTGGTTAACATGTCATGTCATACCACTTCAACATTTTGTTGATTTTTGGCAGTACATCTCACGCTTCTCATATTTTGTCTCAACCGAGCCAAATTTTCCAGTATGAATGATCAATTCAGGAAGAATCAAAACATATGATAAGAAGTGATACGTCATGAACAACACAGCATTCAGAGTGTACAATACATGATGCAAAATGACTGGAGTCAAATCAGCTTAAAGATTGATACAAGCTGCAGGTGCAAATGAACACAACACTCGATAGGGTACAATCATGGCCTTGGCCAGTCTACCACAACATAGGGTTAAAAAATGATACACTTTGCAGCTGTGGAGTTTGTGTTGTAACAATACCCAATTCAGAATAACTTGATAAGATTATTAAATTAGGGGCGGCACGGTGGTTTAGTGGTTAGCACTGTCGCCTCACAGCAAGAAGGTCCGGGTTCAAGCCCCGTGGCTGGCGAGGGCCTTTCTGTGCGGAGTTTGCATGTTCTCCCCGTGTCCGGCTGGGTTTCCTCCGGGTGCTCCGGTTTCCCCCACAGTCCAAAGACATGCAGGTTAGGTTAACTGGTGACTCTAAATTGACTGTAGGTGTGAATGTGAGTGTGAATGGTTGTCTGTGTCTATGTGTCAGCCCTGTGATGACCTGGCGACTTGTCCAGGGTGTACCCCACCTTTCGCCTGTAGTCAGCTGGGATAGGCTCCAGCTTGCCTGCGACGCTGTAGAACAGGATAAAGCGGCTACAGATAATGAGATGAGATGAGATGAGATTATTAAATTAGCATGCAAAACACTCCAGAATGAACAATTGCTTAATTTAATATGGCCTTAGCTCCCTCATTACAACATATGATAACACTGCAGGTGCTGGAGTTAGAATCTCATCTCATCGTCTCTAGCCGCTTTATCCTTCTACAGGGTCGCAGGCAAGCTGGAGCCTATCCCAGCCGACTACGGGTGAAAGGCGGGGTACACCCTGGACAAGTCGCCAGGTCATCACAGGGCCGACACATAGACACAGACAACCATTCACACTCACATTCACACCTACGGTCAATTTAGAGTCACCAGTTAACCTAACCTGCATATCTTTGGACTGTGGGGGAAACCAGAGCACCCGGAGGAAACCCACGCGGACACGGGGAGAACATGCAAACTCCGCACAGAAAGGCCCTCACCGGCCACGGGGCTCGAACCCGGACCTTCTTGCTGTGAGGCGACAGCGCTAACCACTACACCACCGTGCCGCCCTGGAGTTAGAATAATACACTTTTTGAATAGGCCTGTGATTTAGCAGAAAACAACCTTTCAGTGTAAACAATCTCAATGTCTTTACTGTATTTTTCTGTAATTATGATCAGTCATAAATCAATTTATTATTACTTTTAATCGAATCAACTTCATTTACTCTTTACTGAAAATCAACATGGCTGGCTTTGAATCAACATATAATCAGCATAAGATGAAATCAGTGTATGTGTGTGATTACATATGAATCAAAATACAATCATCATCTTTCTCTCCATCTTTTCCCACTTCTACGTGAGGTCGACGTTTCTGACAAGTCTCCTCCACTCACTCCTATGCTGCACTTCTTCCCCTGTGAGTCCTTTTCTTCTTAGATCTTCCCTCACACTGTCCATCCATCTTCTTTTCGGTCTTCCATGATTTCGTGTTCCCTGCACTTCCATCTCCATCACCCTCCTTCCAATGTACTCCTCCTCCCTTCTCATTACATGACCATACCACTGGAGTCTCTTCTCTTGCACATTCTTGGGAGCTTCCATCACCTTAATAGTTCCTCTTATTCTTTCATTCCTGATCTTACCCATCTTAATTGTTACTCCACACGCCCATCTTAACATTCTCATCTCAGCCACAGTGTCTCCCATAACCCGGTCCGGAAAGTATGAACCAGAATGGGACGGTACATTACAATAACGTTACGTTTTCTAAATATTCAGGGGTTTCATACTTAACATCTTGTACTCACACGTATCACTGTCATGTATTCTTTGATTATCCAGTGTTATTATATCCCGTCACACTGTATTAATGTTATATTCACGACATTTTCAATCGAAATTGATCTAAAAGCCCGGAACTCCAATTACAGAATATGCCTCGATGTGACGTTACAAAGAAATCCCGTGTGGCAGATAAAATTGTTGAGAAAACTAATAGATATAGAACCGTTCATGTAGAAAGGCTTTCCTGTAGTTGTAAGTTACCAGAAGATTCAGATTTGTATTTTATGTGCAATGAATGTAAAATGTGGTTTCATGCTGATTGTGAAAACGTGGGTCATAAAACAGAAGCACAGATCAAGAAAGATAAGAACTTGAAATGTATACAATGTCAGCTGAAGTAACAAAGAGGTAGAGGTAGGGGAAGAGGCAAGAAATTGTCAAATAGATTAATAAATAGTAGTTAATTTATATGTTTTGACAATAAAACAACTAAACAATATATTTTGTTTTTCTTTGAACTTTATTTATCATACGGGATGGGATGGGTTCATCTATAAAGGCGGGATGACTAATGTCAGTACCGATTAATAAAATGGTGGATGTGACGGATGTCTCTGTGAAACTGGAACAAAAAAAGGAAGGTTATACATTATGTAAATAAATGTCACAAAACTGGTATTGCAGGACAGAACACTTGTTATACATGGGACAGAACAGCATTGTGGCAGCGGGGGCGTGGTCAAGCACCGGTTTGTGACAGGAGGGCGGAGCCAGGGAAGGTGAGTGGCAGAATCACTACACCTGACGGTAATTAACCTGTGTTTGTGTGTCTTCCCAGTAACCGCGCCCTATTTAAGGAGGCAGAGGGAGAGCAGAGGAGAGCTCTTCCCGGGACAAGAACACATCGTGTGTGTTTATGAGAATAACGCTTTTTGTTATACTGAAAAGTCTGGCAATAAAAGCCTATTTCGTACCTGAAGCTTTGTCCTGCCGTCCTCTGTGCTCCACCCACACCTCAGAGAGCTTACAGTGGTGCCGAAACCCGGGAAAAAGGTGGAGCACCAACCCCGCAGCCCCATGGAATCCTCCCCGTTCACGGACCTGGTCCACGCCCTCACCACGGCTCAGCAAAGCCAGCACCAGGCACTCGTCACACTCCGAAAGGAGCAAGACCGGCACTTCGAAGCCCTGGTGCTAGCCCAGCAGGAAGATCGTGAGGCGTTCCGGCATCTCCTCGCGTCGGCAGGGTCCACCAGCGCCCCGGCCGCGGGCCCATCTCCCCTCACCGTGACCAAGATGGGCCCGCAGGATGACCCCGAGGCGTTCCTCACAGTATTCGAACAGGTCGCCGAAGCCTCGGGGTGGCCGATGGAGCAGCGCGCGGCGCGCCTCCTCCCCCTCCTGACGGGAGAGGCGCAGCTGGCCGCACTACAGCTCCCCGCTGACCGCCGGCTGGCCTACGCGGACCTTCGCCGGGCCATCCTCCAGCGCATGGGGCGCACACCAGAACAACAGCGCCAGCGCTTCCGCGCGCTGTGGTTGGAGGAAATCGGCCGGCTGTTCGTGTTCGGCCAGCAGCTCCGGGACGCCTGCTGGCGGTGGCTGAGGGCCGACGATCGCAATGCCGAGGGAATCATCGATCAGGTGGTGCTGGAGCAGTTCATCGCGCGCTTACCAGCCGGAACCGCGGAGTGGGTCCAGTGCCACTGCCCGGCATCGCTGGATCAGGCAGTAGGACTGGCGGAGGATCATTTGGTGGCTGTTCCGGTGGCAGGACAACCGACGACGTCTTCTCTTCTCTCCTCTTCTCTCTTTCTTTCTCCCCTCCCTTCTGTGTCCCGTCCTCGCCCCATTCCCCCACCACGGAGACGGGGGCCGACTCCACCCCAGCCGGCCCGCCGCACCCGTTTCTCCCTTCTGTGTCTGTCTCTCCCCCCCCTCAGGTGAGTGAGCCCCAGAGCACAGGTGCAGAGGGAAAGCCCGGGCCGGTTTGCTGGCGCTGCGGGGAGCCAGGCCACCTGCAACAACAGTGCGCAGCAATGGAGGTGGGCGCGGTGGTACGGATCCCCGACGCGCCAGAAGCTGCCCTCGATCGGGCCAGAGCGTATCGCATACCGGTGAGTGTCCAAGGGGCTACATATCAGGCGTTGGTGGATTCTGGTTGCAATCAGACCTCGATCCGCCAAAACCTGGTGCAAGACGAGGCATTGGGGGGAGCACAGGGGGTGCAGGTGTTGTGTGTGCATGGGGATGTTCACAGCTACCCTTTGGTGTCGGTCCACATATTTTTCAGAGGGGAAAAATCTATAGTGAAGGCGGCAGTTAATCCTCACCTTACCCAATCTTTAATTTTGGGGACTGATTGGCCGGGATTTCGGGGTTTAATGACATGCCTAGTAAAGAGTGGGTCCTGCCATTTGACAGGGGGAGGTCCCGGTGTCGCTTTGGCTGGAGCTGCTGTCGCAGAGCCATCTACGTCATCTCCGCGACAGAGTGAAGAGCCGTCGGCTCCTCCTCTTTCTGTTGGGGAATCCCTCGCGGATTTCCCATTAGAACAATCGCGAGACAAGACTCTGCGACATGCGTTTGACCAAGTGAGAGTAATCGATGGTCAAACGCTCCAGCTGAACGCCACCCTGTCCTTCCCCTATTTTTCTATTATGAAGGATAGATTATACCGAGTGACGCAGGACACTCAGACGAAAGAGCGGGTCACACAGCTGTTAATTCCAAAGAGCCGCCGGGAATTGGTATTTCAGGCGGCTCACTTTAATCCCATGGCTGGACACCTAGGACAGGATAAGACACTAGCCCGGATAATGGCCTGATTCTATTGGCCGGGGATTCGCGGCGATGTCCGTAAGTGGTGTACGGCGTGCCGCGAATGCCAGTTAGTAAATCCAGCGGCCATTCCAAAAGCGCCTTTGCGCCCCCTACCATTAATCGAGACCCCGTTCGAAAGAATTGGGATGGATCTCGTCGGGCCATTAGATCGGTCAACACGAGGGTACCGCTTTATATTGGTTCTAGTGGACTATGCAACGCGATACCCGGAAGCGGTGCCTCTTCGCAATATCTCAGCACGCAGTATTGCGGAGGCCCTCTTCCACGTCATCTCCCGGGTTGGAATCCTGAAAGAGATTCTGACTGACCAAGGCACCTCGTTTATGTCACGAACACTGAACAAACTGTATGGGCTATTAGGTATTAAGCCGAGCTGCACCAGCGTTTATCACCCACAAACGGACGGTTTAGTCGAACGGTTCAATCGCACCCTCAAGAATATAATTTAAAAATTCGTAAGTGAGGACACACGTAACTGGGATAAATGGCTCGAACCCTTGTTGTTTGCAGTGCGAGAGGTCCCCCAAGCCTCCACGGGGTTCTCCCTGTTTGAATTGTTATACGGGCGTAAGCCGCACGGCATTTTAGATGTGCTACGTGAAAATTGGGAGGAGGGACCTTCACAAAGTAAAAATGAAATTCAGTACGTTATGGACCTGTACGCAAAACTCCACACGCTCACACACCTAACTCAGGAGAATTTGCGGCAGGCCCAGGAACAGCAAGCCCGCCTGTACAACAAGGGCACGTGCCTTAGAGAGTTCACTCCGGGAGAGAAGGTACTCGTACTGTTGCCCATGTCGAGCTCCAAATTAATCGCCAAGTGGCAAGGACCCTTTCAGGTCACACGGCGAGTCGGGGACGTCGACTATGAGGTTAGGCGAACGGACAGGGAGGGGGCGCTACAGATCTACCACCTCAATCTGCTTAAACTCTGGAACGAGGCGGTCCCCGTGGCGTTGGTGTCAGTAGTTCCGGAGAAGGCGGAGCTGGGGCTGGAGGTTCAAAAAGGGACATTGGCATCACGTACCTCTCCGGTCCCCTGTGGAGACCACCTCTCCCCGACCCAACTCACGGAGGTCGCCCAGTTGCAGGCCGAGTTTTCGGATGTGTTCTCGCCCCTGCCCGGTCACACTAACCTCATAGAACACCACATAGAGACGCCCCCGGGGGTGGTAGTGCGTAGCCGCCCTTACAGGCTACCCGAACACAAAAAAAAGGTGGTTCAGGAAGAACTTCAGGTCATGCTTGAAATGGGCATCGTCGAGGAGTCCCACAGTGACTGGAGCAGCCCGGTGGTCTTGGTACCCAAGGCCGACGGGTCGGTCCGGTTCTGTGTGGACTATAGAAAAGTCAACGCGGTGTCTAAATTCGACGCGTACCCAATGCCTCGTATTGACGAGCTGCTCGATCGACTAGGCACGGCTCGCTTTTACTCGACACTGGATTTGACGAAGGGATATTGGCAGATCCCCTTGACTCCATTATCCCGGGAAAAAAACGGCCTTTTCCACACCGTTCGGCTTACACCAATTTGTCACACTTCCTTTTGGGCTGTTTGGGGCGCCCGCTACGTTTCAGCGGCTGATGGACAGGGTCCTCCGGCCCCACACCACCTATGCGGCCGCATATCTTGATGACATTATTATTTATAGTAACGACTGGCAGCGGCACCTGCAACACCTGAGGGCTGTCCTTAGGTCGCTGAGGTGGGCGGGTCTCACTGCCAACCCAAAGAAGTGTGCGATTGGGCGGGTGGAAGTACGGTATCTGGGCTTCCACTTGGGCAACGGGCAGGTGCGTCCCCAAATTAATAAGACAGCAGTGATTGCGGCCTGCCCGAGGCCCAAGACCAAAAAGGGGGTGAGACAGTTCCTGGGGCTGGCTGGCTACTATCGTAGGTTTATACCTAATTATTTGGACGTCACCAGCCCACTGACTGACCTCACTAAAAAGGGGGTGCCAGATCCGGTCCAGTGGACGGAGCAGTGCCAGCGGGCTTTCTCTGAGGTAAAGGCTGCACTGTGTGGGGGGCCACTATTACACTCCCCTGACTTCTCTCTCCCTTTTGTGTTGCAGACCGACGCGTCGGACAGAGGGCTGGGGGCGGTGTTGTCCCAGGAGGTGGAGGGGGAGGACCGCCCCATCCTGTACATTAGCAGGAAGCTGTCAGTGCGTGAGGGGCGCTACAGCACTATTGATAAAGAATGCCTGGTGATCAAGTGGGCGGTCCTCGCCCTCCGTTACTACCTGCTGGGGCGCCCTTTCACCCTCTGTTCGGACCACGCGCCCCTCCAGTGGCTCCACCGCATGAAAGATGCCAACGCGCAGATCACCTGTTGGTATCTGGCACTCCAACCCTTCAATTTCAAGGTGGTCCACAGGCCGGGGGCGCAGATGGTCGTGGCGGACTTCCTCTCCCGTCGGGGGGGGGGGGGGGGGGGGGGGGAGTCGGCTGCGGGACGGATGGGCGCCCGGCCAGAGTCGGGCGGTGGGGGTATGTGGCAGCGGGGGCGTGGTCAAGCGCCGGTTTGTGACAGGAGGGTGGAGCCAGGGAAGGTGAGTGGCAGAATCACTACACCTGATGGTAATTAACCTGTGTTTGTGTGTCTTCCCAGTAACCACGCCCTATTTAAGGAGGCAGAGGGAGAGCAGAGCAGAGCTCTTCCCGGGACAAGAACACAGCGTGTGTGTTTATGAGAATAACGCTTTTTGTTATACTGAAAAGTCTGGCAATAAAAGCCTATTTCGTACCTGAAGCTTTGTCCTGCCGTCCTCTGTGCTCCACCCACACCTCAGAGAGCTTACAAGCATATAAAAACCCGGAAGGCAAATATAAGAAAATACGTGACACCACATTAAAATACGTGACGGTACTGTTCCATCCCATTCTGTTCCGTACCGGGTTATGAGAAATGTGTCGGCTACATCCAATCTTTTCTCTTGCGTCTTCTTTGTAGCCCATGTTTCTGCTCTGTATAGCAGTGCTGGTCTTACTACTGTCTTATAAACCTTGTCCTTGGTCCCTATATTTATTTTTCTGTTGCATAATACTTCTGATGTCTTTTTCCAATTCCCCCAACCTGCCTGGATTCTATGTGTTATTTCAGCATCTAAATCTCCATCACTTGCCATGGTGGAGCCCAGGTATTTAAAGCTCTCCACTCTTTTTAAGGACTCCCTTGCATACTAACCTCACCCTCACTTCCATCACAGGAACTCAGATATTCGGTTTTCTTCCTGCTGATCTTTAACCCTCTGTCTTCTAAAGCCCTCCTCCAAAGCTCCAATTTCCTTCCGATTTCCAATCTGTTTGTGCAGCATATCACAATGTCATCAGCAAACAACATGCACCAGGGAGATGGGTCCCTTATTCCCTCAGAGATGACATCCATTATTAAGTCAAAAAGATAGGGGCTTAGAGAAGACCCCTGATGCAGGCCCACTCGAACAGTAGTCCATCCAGTCAGGCCCACACTGCTCCTTACCTGAGTTCTAGTGTCCAAGTATATATCTTGTACTAAGCGCACATACTTTTCTAGCCCACCTTTAATCCTCATGCACCTCCATAAATCTTGTCGAGGAACTCTATCATATGCCTTTTCTAGGTCGATGAATGCCAGGTACAAGCCCTTTCTCCTTGTCCGATGTTTTTCCATCCACCCATCCATTATCTATAGCCGCTTATCCTGTTCTACAGGGTTGCAGGCAAGCTGGAGCCTATCCCAGCTGACTATGGGTGAGAGGCGGGGTTCACCCTGGACAAGTCGCCAGGTCATCACAGGGCTGACACATAGACACAGACAACCATTCACACTCACATTCACACCTACGGTCAATTTAGAGTCACCAGTTAGCCTAACCTGCATGTCTTTGGACTGTGGGGGAAACCGGAGCACCCGGAGGAAACCCACACAGAAAGGCCCTTGCCGGCCGCTGGGCCCAAACCCACACCACACTCGAACCCTCTTGCTGTGAGGCGACAGTGCTAACCACTACACCACCGTGCTGCCCCCGATGTTTTTCCATCCAATTAAAATACACTCATATATCCATCCATTATCTGTAGCTGCTTATCCTGTTCTACAGGGTTGCGGGCAAGCTGGAGCCTATCCCAGCTGACTATGGGTGAGAAGCGGGGTACACCCTAGACAAGTCGCCAGGTCATCACAGGGCTGACACATAGACACAGACAACCATTCACACTCACATTCACACCTACGGTCAATTTAGAGTCACCAGTTAACCTAACCTGCATGTCTTTGGACTGTGGGGGAAACTGGAGCACCCCGAGGAAACTCATGCAAACTCCACACAGAAAGGCCCTCGCCGGCCGCTGGGCCCAAACCCACACCACACTCGAACCCTCTTGCTGTGAGGCGACAGCGCTCACTACTACACCACTGATGTTTTTCCATCCAGTCAAAATACAATCATCATAAAACAAATTATTGCTTGTATAATGACATCAAGGGATGTGTGCATGGTTACATTTAGGATATAAAATCACCACAACAGCACCATCTGTTTTCATGTAAACACAGTGCATGGATACTGTTTTGGAATGTATCAACGACAACCTGTGAGCACGTGATCGCGTCTGACGTTTCGAGTGACGCGCGTGTTTGTGGGCGGAGCCTGATAAACAAAAACACAAGCTTTCCTCTGAAACGGAAGTGAAAGGGAACTTTAAGGTGTTTGGGTGGAAGAAATTGATTAATAATGCCTTGAGGTGAGTGTGTTTCAGAGCTCTGTTCGAAGAACATCAGATATCTTGTCTGTTATTGAATTATTTGTGTGTGAGAGGGCTGTAATGACCGGGGAAAGGCGCAGAGCCGCTCAAAGTGTTGAGGGGAGATCTTATAAAGATGCTGCTGTCACTAATTTACCCGCAGACTCCACTAAGAGTAAGTCAAGATTTATTTTTATAACGATTTTAAACTATTCTCTTATTAACTCCTTCATCACACACTACATCCAGTGAAAAACTAAAATATTATTATTATTATTATTATTATTATTATTATTATTAATTTATTTATTTTAAATAGATGTAAGATAACTAACACATATAGCCTGCAATTCTCATAACATCAAAAATATAGTTTAGTGATTAAATGATAACTTCTAATTCAATATTGAACAAAGAATCATTCCTAAAGAATCAGAATGAATGAATCACTCGCAATGAATCAAACTGAATCTAATAATCACTCGCAATGAGTCAGAATTAGGGGTGATTCATTAATTATGATTCATAAGGTAATGACTCCGGATGAATCACTCCTAATTAATCAGAACGAATGGAAGAATAGCTCACAATTCAGATTGAATAATTCCTTCCAGCCTAATTGAATAAAGAATCACTGCTAATGAATCAGAATGAATGAATCATCTCATCTCATTATCTCTAGCCGCTTTATCCTTCTACAGGGTCGCAGGCAAGCTGTGGAGCCTATCCCAGCTGACTACGGGCGAAAGGCGGGGTACACCCTGGACAAGTCGCCAGGTCATCACAGGGCCGACACATAGACACAGACAACCATTCACATTCACACCTACGGTCAATTTAGAGTCACCAGTTAACCTAACCTGCATGTCTTTGGACTGTGGGGGAAACCGGAGCACCTGGAGGAAACCCACGCGGACACGGGGAGAACATGCAAACTCCACACAGAAAGGCCCTCGCCGGCCGCGGGGCTTGAACCCGGACCTTCTTGCTGTGAGGCGACAGCGCTAACCACTACACCACCGTGCCCCCCTATAATGAATCTTAATGAATCAAAAATAATCACTCCTAATGATTTAGACTGAATAAAGAATAACTCCTAATGATGTAGAATGAACAAAGGAATCACTTCTCATGAATAACTCTGGATCCTCTGACCTTTACCTCTAGCTCCACCTCCAAATCTGAGATTGCAGCAGCAGCTCAGTAAGTCCCTGGGAGAACTTTTGGCTCAGAGGCCGGATGGTATCAGTTTGAACGAAGCTCGCAGGTCCTGTCCTCTTCTTTTGGACCCTGAACTGCTGAAGGATCAACCATCTGTCCGGCACCTGCTCCTCTCCATGCCAGCAGTGGTGTATCTGAAAGGGTTTGGTGTTCAAACACGCCTCTTTCCTCCTCTGAAAAATATCTGATGAAAGTTTTAATTACTTTTATGCCAATGGTTTAACATCATATCCTCACAATGAGTGTTCTCAGGAAGTCCTATAGAACTCATATTACATATTACTATGTTAGTAATAAAAGCCTTTCTGTAATGCTATTATAGGAAAATAATCAATGACAGGGTGGTGTGATGAAGCAGAGTCACTGTTATCATGCTGAAATTCATTATTTTCCTATAACAGTGTGTCACGAGGTGTTTTATTACTCTCATAATAGAGCAAATTACCAGTCATCTCTTTGTCGTCTGCAGTTTTCCACCCGTCTTCTAACAGGAAAAAGAAAATGTGATCACAACACAGGTACTAGCCTCCCTCCACTGGTATCCTGTCCATTTCAGGATTGTTTTTAAGGTTTTAAATGGGCTGGTGCCACCTTAACTTGACGAACTCCTGCATCTTCATACCCTGGTTAAAGCACTGAGGTCACTCAACCAGGTGTTCTTGGATTTTCTGAGATCCAGACACAAAAACAGGGGTGATCGCGCCTTTGCGGTGGCTGCCCCTCATCTTTGGAACAGCTTAATTTTTCATCTAAGAACTGCTCGGACTTTAGAAACTTTTAAGTCGCTGCTGAAGACCCACTTCTTCTCATTGGCATTTGATTTGAGCTTCAGACCCTGACTTCATCCTTTATTGTGCTGAAATTCTTTATTCTTATTATTTATTAGTTATTGTGTTTAATTATGCTGTTTTATGGTTAACTATTTGATTGTACAGCACTTTGGTCAACTTTTATTGCTTTTAAATGAGCTTTATATATAAATTTGACCTTGACAGCATATACTTTATTCATTTATAGTTACATTTAATGTTGTGGAAGTTCAGCAAAACACGTTTTACAAGACTTACACTATGTACCAGCAGATACTTTTCACTGAACTCACGAGAATGGAAAATGGCTTATTCTGATATTTTCAGTGTAAATGAGATGATGAATACTCATCCCCACTAGCTCGCATTCATCATTTTAGAAGGTGAGATTAATCCTCTTTCAGTACTGATTATAGCATCACCTCACCGCTTTTCTACATGAACTCCTCAAAGTTTAGATTTGGATGTTGAAACCTTTGTGTTTAGTAAAACGGATTAGAAAAAAAATCCACCTTTTGGTGAAGTCGCTTCATCTCACACTGAAAAAATGAGAAAAATCCAACCTTTAATCAAAATAAATGTATTCAGAGTCAAACAAATCCCTCATCAAGAAATAATTATTTTCAACAACAAAAAAACACGTGCCACTATTATTGGCACCCCTGGAAATTATCGTGAACACAATGTAACTGAAGCATGTTTCCCATTTAAATTGTACATTTTTGAGCTGACTGGAGTGTGTAGGAACTTTCAAGTTGTAATCCATGACTTCCTGATTAACTGGGGAACAAATATGAGGTGACACACAGAGGCCAAATTCCCTTACCCTGTGTCCGAAATCGCTCACTCGTTCACGACTCCCTATATAGGGAATTACTATATAGAGGACTATATAGTGAGCTCATTGGTAAAATGAAAAAAAAAAGCTTTCAGACACTAGTCTGTCGCGCTGGTATTTACGTCATTACTGTTGCACAATTAAAACGCCATATTAGCTGGCTGGTGGGTTTTCCAAATAATAAATACATGCATGTATTTTTGTGATAAATACATATTATACTGAGTGCATTTCCCACATTAATCAATACAAAGTACCTGCATCTTTCAGTTTTTTTTTTAAATCAAGGCTGAATGCTTTCTTCTTTGCCCCTGCCTTTTAGTCAATCAAATTTGAGACTTTTAATTTGATTTCTTTCAGCACGACTGCGATGCATGGTGGGATATATTGCATGGTTAATGACTGTCGGTTGTACACTACTTTTCGTGATGCATTGTGGGATACTTTGAGTCCACTATATAGGGTGTAAATAATCCTCACTAAGGTTTTGAACAGCACTACAAAATGGCGTCCTCACTATATAGTGCCACTATATAGCAGGGAGCAATTTTGGACACAGGGTTAATCATCCATCAACATGGGAAAGATAAGAGATCACAGAAACCAAATAAGGGATATAATGGAAACTTCTAATAAACTCTTCATAACACTTAGCAGTCGTCTTTTCAGTTATTTATTATAGTAGATCATATAACAGATATATAACATAGGAAAGAGAAGAATAAAAGAAGACACCACTTCTGATGATGCCAAGAGTACGCGCACTCTGAGTTGTGTTTTAGTGGCTATTATCTATTATACTCTAAAGGCATTCGCTTACTGCTTGCATCTTCACGTGATTGGCTCAAGATTTTCTATGAAGCTTTGTTAAAGCGTGCACCGGCGTGCTCTGGTATGTGCAGGCGGATGTGTAGTTATGGAGAACTCAGGCACCCTGCTTATCACCAGCCAAGGCCACAGAAAGGTGATTACAACATGGGAAAAACATCTTTCTCAGTACACTAAGCTACTTTAACTCAACATACAGAAACACAGAGAATAATAATGTTCGTCCATTAAATTTCCCTCACAGGGAGGAGTATGTTGATCTTCCTAAGTCAGGGAATGGTTATAAAAAAAATAGCTGCTCTCCTGAGCTCCTTGGACTTTCCCATTGTACTCTGTGTTGGTCAATCCAGTGAGTGCTGTCCAACAAACCCTTTTGATGTTGGCATGGAGGAGCTACCAGCTGTGTAGTAGTCAATCATGATCATGAATGGGAAGTTAAGAGGCCTCGGCAAGTTAAAAGATATTTTGGAACTTTCAGCATCACTGAATTAATAATCTAAGTGGGTGTAAATTTTTGAACCTGTATGTATAATTTTGACCCTGTGTTGATTTCAAAAAACCCAAAATAAGTTCAAACGTGCACCAAATTCTTGTTTTCTTTTCTCTTAAAGATGTATGTTGTACAATTATTCTTCCTCAGAAAAAAGAACAATGCAAAGAACTCACTGAAAGCCCAGTATTACCATGACGTTCATGTCCATGATGACATTCATGACACTCTATGTAAACAAACTGTTACTGCATATATACGCCAGTATTCAAGGTGTTTACACAAAGATGTGGTCAGAAATGTACATTTAATTTGTATTTAACTTTTAAAAATGAATCCCAATTAAAATACCAATATAGACTGATGAAGTTTCTTCTATGTATAGTATTTCTGACTTTCCTGATCATTTCCTCTCAGTTGAATGTTGTAGTGAAAAATAACTTTTGTTCAAAATGGATAAATAGGAAAGATTGGATTTTAAAAATTAAAACAAAAAAATGCCTCCAAGTCTCCATGTTTGTCCTACGACTAGTTTTATTTCAATTTTATTTGCACAAGACATTATAAAGCAGATTTACAGAAAGTCAGTGTAGATTTAGATCTGTAATGAAGAACCCAGAGACGACAGCAGTGAGGAAAAACTTCCTGAGATGGCACGAGGAAGAAACCTCGAGAGGAACCAGACATTTTTGATTTATGAAGATTAATAAAGCTATCAAATATGTCGTATTTCACATCTGATTGTGATGTAATAGAGAAAATCAAAGCGTTACGGGTGAGCTTGGAACAGAACATGCCCTACTATGACAAATCATATGGAAGGGGTGGGGCATTCTGACCACACTCATAATGCCATCCATGTCAATGGGTGGGGCATCATGTGGCCAGGAGAACCGCAACCTCTGCACGAGAGATGTGAAGAAGATGAAGAGCTCCGTCCTTGCAAGGGACTCGCCGAGACACACCCTTGGACCTACATCACACACACACACATTTTATTCTGTTAATATGCGCATCCATCATAAATTCATGGTTCAACAACCATACAAATGTCATTTTTTAGTTCACTGTGTCTGCTTCACATTTTCAACAAATCACTCCTGATACTAAAACCACATACTCTCTCCATCTCATTCATTTTCCAGGAGTCTAATTTACAACATTAATTATGGCTCACCCAGAGAAAAAGCCAAGAAGGACTCGTTTTTGCAGAACTGGCCGTTCTCATCCAGGAAGTTTTCGGGGTTAAACGTGTCCGGGTGTTTCCAGTATTCCTTATCCATCATTATGGCCATTAAATTGGGTACAATATCAGTTCCCTGTCACAGAAACAGAAAAAAATTATTATACACCAACATATTTTGTCATCTTCAAGACAGAGGACATGTACCATTATTAAATCTCAAACACAAATCGACGCTGTGAGAGTGGATTTGTCAAGAAGAACATGCTCTATGGAGTTATTTCCATATCACATCTAACTATATAGAAGTAAATTCCATGATAATATCATGAAAATTGATGACAACACAAATTTTGTAAGGACGATCCTCTAAAGCTCATACCTTGGGGATGGTGTATCCTCGGAACTGCGTCGTCTCGATAGTTTGGTGAACTACACCGAGTGGAACGATATTCCCAAAGCGTTGGATCTCGTGTACGGTGGCGTATGTGTACGGCAGGCTCGTGCGGTCATCCATGCTGGGAGTGCGATCATAACCAAGCACACGAACGATCTCCTCATGACAGCGCTCTGATTACACAATACAGAACATCGATTACATTCAGTTATTATTGAATTATTAATTATGCTTGGATTGAGATGCGTTTTGAAAAGCATGTCAGCTTTTTAAACTTGTAACTTTTGGGGTTTTTTTTTAACTTGTGGTTTGTTCACTAAAATTTGATTTCAGCTTCAACTACTTTCAGATTGCAGCAATTTTAAAGCACAGGGCCATATTCAGAGTTGTAATTATCGCATTGATCACTGCAAAAAGTAAAGATTCAACACAAAGTATTACAGGATTAGGAGTTTTCTCAAGCACACATTGATGCAGCTGATTGTTACAGTACCTTGTATTTCTGGATGGTTCATCATGAAAATCAGACCCCATCTGAGAGTGGTGGCTGTGGTCTCAGTTCCTGCAAGGAACAGATCAGCAGCGGACATCAGCAGGTTGTCCTCATGAAACGTTGAATCTTTGTTTGACTCTTGCTGCACAAAACAAGAAGTGATGCTATTCTGTAATGCCAAAGACAGCTTCTCCATGTTGCACAGTCAAGTCCTAAAGCCTGAGTCCACAACTTAATTATTTTTCCTAGACACATCCAAGTCCAAGAGTTACATCAATATTTATATTGGGAAAGTTCCTCATATTCAGAGTGAGGTTACATACGAAGAGTGAACTTCCCATTCACATTATTAAAATCACTGTGTAATCTTTAAAGGGATGATATTTAAATTTGCCTGGCTTTTTTTTCATGGTATATCAGATATACAGTTAATCCAGAAAGCCTGCACACCCCTTTTCACCTTCTCCACATTTTATTATGTTACAGACTTATTCTACAATAGATTGAGTTCATTTTTTGTCACAAAATTCTACACAAAATAGCCCATAATGACAAAGTGAAAGCAGGTTTTTAGACACTTGTGCTAATTTATTAAAAATCAAAATGTAAAATATCATATGTACACAAGTGTGCACACCCTTTGATATGACACCCAAAAGTGAGCTGAGGTGCATTTTGTTTCCACTGATACTGCTTGAGATGTTTCTACAACTTAACTGGAGCCCACCTGTCGTAAGTTCAATTGATTGGACATGATTGGAGATTGCCAACACCTGCCTATATAAGGTCCCACAGTTGACAGTGCATGCCAGAGCAAACTCCAAGCCATGGGGTCAAAGGAATTATCTGCAAACCTCAGAAACAGGATTGTGTCAAGGCATAGATCTGGAGAAGGGTACAGAAAAATTGCTGCAACTTTACAGGTCCCAAAGAGCACAGTGGCCACCATCATTCATAAATGGAAGAAGTTTGGAACCACCAAGAATCTTCCTAGACCTGGCTGCCCGGCTAAACTGAGCGATCGAGGAAGACGGGTCTTGGCCAGGGAGGGGAGCAGGAACCCGAGGATCACTCTAACAGAGCTCCAGCGTATCCTTGTGGAAATGGGAGACCCTTTCAGAGGATCAACCATCCAGGCAGCACTCCTTCAAATCAGGCCTTTATGGTAGAGTGGCTAGACGGAAGCCACTCCTTCGTAAAAAGTACATGACAGCCTGCTTGGAGTTTGCCAAAAGGCACCTAGAGGACTCTCAAATCATGAGAAACAAGATTCTCTGGTCTGATGAAACCAAAATTGAACTTTTTGGCCTGAATACCAAGCGTCACGTCTGGAGGAAACCAGGCACCGCTCATCACCTGGCTAATGCCATCCCTACAGTGAAGCATGGCAGTGGCAGCATCATGATGTGCCAAACTCATAACTTCTTTCCCAAGATGTCTTGAAGCTGTAATTGCTGCCAAAGGTGCATCAACCAAGTATTAGGCAAAGGGTGTGTACAGATATGTAAATAGCCTATTTTTTCAGTAAAATAAAATTACTTATTTTCTAAAAACTTGCTTTCATTTTGTCATTATGGGCTATTTTGTGTAGAATTTTGTGACACAAAATGAACTCAATCTATTGTAGAATAGGTCTGTAACATAATAAAACATGGAGAAGGTGAAAGGGGTGTGCAGACTTTCCAGCTTGACTGTATTCCATCCAGTAAGCATGATATTGAACGAGTCAAAGACGAGGTCAGTATCATGCAGCTAAATGGAATATATCTGATAAACCACGAAAAAAAAGCCATTATTATTATTATACATTCCTTTCAGGTGTTCAACGTGTCTTTCTCTTCTCTTTCAAAACTCTCTCACAGTCGTCCGTATTTAATGGAGAAAACCTGGTGGCCATGTTTGTTTACAAATTGTCACAGTCGCTTGCTAGTGTGGAAGTTTTACTTCTCCGATGTGTGACGTCATGCTGTCTTGACAACCATGCAATATCGTAAACCATATTCAATGCTCATTCTCCATTGGGTAGAGTGACATAATGCACGTAGGATAAGCGATACGATAACAATATTGCACGCTGTCAAACCAAATGAATGAAACCCGCTAGAAGGGAATAGAACACGTTTTTGTTCCATCGAAAAAGTGTCCTGCATGTATAGTAATATTAATTAATGAATAGTGTCATATTTATGTATTTAATATTTCTCTTGAATGACATTGCATAGTATGTTTGAGTGTATTTACAGCCAAAATATATATTTCCGTGTGCCATATTGGGGTTACATTTAAGTCTCAGACAGCTGCACTGGACCTAATCCTGCTCCTCACTCGAGCTGATATCATGTAAGAAACATGCACCTAAGTTCAAGATCAGAATCAAGCGTAACTGAGACACGCCTCTGTTGCAGACAAACTCTGCCCCTCATACGTAACTCTCATGTCTGACATCTGAAAACTGATTTACTGAATACAGTTTCAGTAGTGGCGGCACGGTGGTGTAGTGGTTAGCGCTGTTGCCTCACAGCAAGAAGGTCCGGGTTCGAGCCCTGTGGCCGGCGAGGGCCTTTCTGTGCGGAGTTTGCATGTTCTCCCCGTGTCCGTGTGGGTTTCCTCCGGGTGCTCCGGTTTCCCCCACAGTCCAAAGACATGCAGGTTAGGTTAACTGGTGACTCTAAATTGACCGTAGGTGTGAATGTGAGTGTGAATGGTTGTCTGTGTCTATGTGTCAGCCCTGTGATGACCTGGCGACTTGTCCAGGGTGTACCCCGCCTTTCGCCCATAGTCAGCTGGGATAGGCTCCAGCTTGCCTGCGACCCTGTAGAACAGGATAAAGCGGCTAGAGATAATGAGATGAGTTTCAGTAGTAAACCCTCACTCTGATCTGAATAGCACTGTCTGTGTGTTGGTATTTGAAGTGTGAGCGTTTTACCTTGCTTATCTCCACCAGGTAGGCATCGATGAAGTCATGCAGGTTCTCCTTGTCCAGTGTCTTCTTGTGCTCCTCCATCAACTCGCGGATGAACCCTGTTAAAGCATTGGCATTCCGCTGCATCTTCTGGTGTGGACCAGGGAAGTGTTTTATAAACGGGAATAAGTTGAAGAACTACAGGGAACAAAATAAAAAACATTTTTAGGAACTAAAATGATTCTACAGTACAAAACATTTCTGATGATTTATGATGATTCTCAGCCCTGATACAATTTGTCTGGAGGAAAAAAAAAAAGTCCATAAAGATTGTCTGATAGTTCTTTACCATTCTCCTTAAAACCTCACAGATGATTTGGGGGGCACACTGAATTACTGTTACCAGTGTTTTTATTTCTTTTATAGCATGTTGATTTAGCAACGCTAACATTTTTAAAAAAATTTATTAACACATCATAATTTTTTTTATCCATATTAAATGTTGGGGAATGTCCATGAAAAAGTTCCTGTTCTTACTTACATTATAGCAGCTATAAACAGTCATTCCTTCACCAGCCTCACTTTTTTCTTTCTCTCAAATTTAATAAGACAAAAAAAATTGACGCAGGTTGTCATGTTATGCCTGTATCACACATTGGCATTTCAGCCTTGCATATACAGTATACGGCGTAAGAAAGGAACATCACAGCATCACCAGCTTACATAGCTAGTACTCTAGGATGCATAACATGATCTCCTTGTATGCCAGGGTGCAGCGTATTTTTAAGTCCGCGCTTAAAAATCCGTAACACATACGTAGCAACTTTGATACGTCACACATACCTCACTAGTACGCCATAAAAACAAAAGCTACACAGCAATGATGAAGCGGGAACGTTGCTCAAACACCTATTACGCCGTGCAAATGCTTTAGTTGGCGTGATGTACAGTGGATATAAAAAGTTTACACACCCCGTTAAAATGATAGGTTTTTCTGATGTAAAAAAATGAGACCACGATAAATAATTTCAAAACTTTTCCCACCTTTAATGTGACCTATAACCCGTACAATTCAATTGAAAAACTAACAAATCTGTTCGGGGGAAAAACATTAAAAATAAAAAATGTGCAATAAGCTGGTTGCATAAGTATGCACACCCTTAAACTAATACTTTGTTGAAGCACCTTTTGATTTAATTACAGCATTCAGTCTTTTTGGGTTCACACCTGCCATCAAGTAAAATTACTCTGATTAATCCCAAATAAAGTTCAGACATTGACTCAGTTGCTCCTCCAGCAAAAGCCAGGGTTCACAGAGAGCTTACAAAGTATCAAAGGGATCTCATTGTTGAAAGGTATCAGTCAGGAGAAGGGTACAAAAACATTTCCATGACATTAGATATACCATGGAGCACAGTGAAGACAGTCATCAAGAAGTGAGGAAAATATGGGACAACAGTGACATTAGTGAGAACTGGATGTCCCTCCAAAATTGATGAAAAGACGAGACGAACACTGGTCAGGGAGGCTGCCAAGAGGCCTACAGCAACACTGAAGGAGCTACAGGAATTTCTGGCAAGTGCTGGTTGTGTACTACATGTGACAACAATCTCCTGTATTCTCCATATGTCTGGACTATGAGATCGGGTCAAAGAAAAACATCCAGGCCCGGCTAAATTTTGCAAAAAAAAAACAAAACATGGGCGGCATGGTGGTGTAGTGGTTAGCGCTGTCGCCTCACAGCAAGAAGGTCCTGGGTTCGAGCCCCGGGGCCGGCGAGGGCCTTTCTGTGTGGAGTTTGCATGTTCTCCCCGTGTCCGCGTGGGTTTTCTCCGGGTGCTCCGGTTTCCCCCACAGTCCAAAGACATGCAGGTTAGGTTAACTGGTGACTCTAAATTGACCATAGGTGTGAATGGTTGTCTGTGTCTATGTGGTCTATGTGTCAGCCCTGTGATGACCTGGCGACTTGTCCAGGGTGTACCCCGCCTTTCGCCCGTAGTCAGCTGGGATAGGCTCCAGCTTGCCTGCGACCCTGTAGAAGGATAAAGCGGCTAGAGATAATGAGATGAATGAAAACAAAACATTAACTCTCCCAAAAGCATGTGGGAAAATGTGTTATGGTCTGATGAAACCAAGGTTGATTTTTTTAGCCACAATTCCAAAAGGTATGTTTGGTGCAAAAACAACACTGCACATCAACAAAAGAACACCATACCCACGGTGAAGCATGGTGGTGGCAGCATCATGTTTTGGGGTTGGTTTTTTTTCAGCTGGAACAGGGGCTTTAGTCAAGGTGGAGGGAATCATGAACAGTTCTAAATACCAGTCAATTTTGGCCTAAAACCTCCAGGTGTCTGCTAGAAAGCTGAAGAGGAAGAGGAATTTCATCTTTCAGCTCGACAATGACCCCAAAAAAGTTTTGGAACAGCCCAGCCAGAGCCCAGACCTAAATCCAATTGAAACTCTGTGGGGTGACCTGAAGAGGGCTGTGCACAAGAGATGCCCTTGCAATCTGACAGATTTGGAGCCCTTTTGCAAGGAAGAGTGGGCAAATTGCCAAGTCTAGATGTGGCAGGCTGATAGACTCCGACCCAAAAAGACTAAATGCTGTAATTAAATCAAAAGGTGCTTCAACAATATATTAGTTTAAGGGTGTGCACACTTATGCAACCAGCTTCTCATCTCATTATCTCTAGCCGCTTTATCCTGTTCTACAGGGTCGCAGGCAAGCTGGAACCTATCCCAGCTGACTACGGGCGAAAAGCGGGGTACACCCTGGACAAGTCGCCAGGTCATCACAGGGCTGACACATAGACACAGACAACCATTCACACTCACACCTACAGTCAATTTAGAGTCACCAGTTAACCTAACCTGCATGTCTTTGGACTGTGGGGGAAACCGGAGCACCCGGAGGAAACCCACGCGGACACGGGGAGAACATGCAAACTCCACACAGAAAGGCCCTCGCCGGCCACGGGGCTCGAACCCGGACCTTCTTGCTGTGAGGCGACAGCGCTAACCACTACACCACCATGCCGCCCCGCAACCAGCTTATTATACATTTAAAAAAAATTATGTTTTTCCCCTAATAGATTTGTTAGTTTTTCAACTGAATTGTACAGGTTGTTGGTCACATTAAAGGTGGGGAAAGTTTTGAAATTATTTATAGTGGTCTCATTATTTTTACATCAGAAAAACCTATGATTTTAACAGGGTGTGTACACTTTTTATATCCACTGTAACTATAGCATGCACTATAAATAAAAAAGGGCTTAGACATGTCTTATTCAAATTCCCCTAAATGTAACACTTAGAAGACATGTCTTGTGTCTACTGATAGACGCCGGTGTCTTTATAATAGACACGTGTGTTTCCTTGCATCCGCCATATACACCCATGTCTTTCTAGAAAATACTGAAGCATTATTTAAATATCCCGGTGTTTCATGTAAATACGCTAGACGTCTTTTTTTTTTTAAGTATACAAAGCATTGCCGATACGCCACAGGTACGCAGCAGCAACGTCACACGTAAGAACGAAACGCCATGCCAACGAAAACAACAAAATGGTTATGCTGCGGCAACGCATCATATGCCTCAGTACGCCATAACTTTATGTCCCTTGAACCCAATACAAACCCCAGATACGCCACAGGAACACCACAGAAATGTCACACATACACCGTGTATGTCACAGGACTTTAATTTTGAACAAAATACACCTCATTTCTTGGTGTTTGACCCACATGCCACTTACATGGCAAGCTATGAGACAGTGTGACACAGGCTTTACCAAGAAACCACAAAGTGTAAACTTCTCTGTCTTGAAGATGTCAGGAAATGTAAAGTTACAGCTTTACTTGTGACTGTTATTAACACTGGAGACTCCTTCCATAAATGTGACAGAAAGGACAGCGAAATTCACCAGATCAACACTTACACACGTTTTAATAATCCGTTTATATGGATTGTCTGTCGTACGAGTTCCTGTGAATGAGCTGTTACTATAGAAACGATAACATTAAAATGAGCGCATTAATATCAACCTGTGATTTGCAGCTGTACCACTGTCAGAGCTGCTGTTATGGAAAATTAATCAACACCTTCTGACCAACCACAGTCACCAGCACTGTGGTGTAATCAGTGATGAACTCATTAATGCTCATTTATATTACCAATCCCACAGGTGAGCCAGAGAGCTTAATGTTTTCGTTCAGGATTTCCAGGAATTTAGCAAAGCGCTTGTCATTGTAGTCAAAGCGATCTCCGAAGATGATGGAGCAGATGATGTTGGAGACAGCATTCATTATGGGGTGCATGGGGTTCAAAGCTTTCCCTGAGGGGTTAAAAAAAAAGTGGCAAATTGTATTTGATGTGGAAGAATAAAAAATCTGAGCCCTTACTGTCAAGTATACAACCTTTTCAATGTTTTATTTTATGTGATAGAATTAGGACTTTGTCCACGTGACTGACCTTCATGTTTGAGCATCTCTGCTATAAGACAGCGTGCTTCCTCGGCCACTCGCTGTTCCACAGGTTTCTTCCCCAGACCAAAGTTGCGTAGTGTGTGGAGAGCAAAACGCCGCTGCTGCTTCCATGCATGGCCATACGTGACAGCTAAGATCCCTGAGACAGACAGACAGACAAAAGGGATTATTGGATCCATTCAATTTTTATTATATTAATATATTATCAGGGCGGGGGCGGCACGGTGGTGTAGTGGTTAGCTCTGTCGCCTCACAGCAAGAAGGTCCTGGGTTCGAGCCCCGTGGCCGGTGAGGGCCCTTCTGTGCGGAGTTTGCATGTTCTCCCCGTGTCCGCGTGGGTTTCCTCTGGGTGCTCCGGTTTCCCCCACAGTCCAAAGACATGCAGGTTAGGTTAACTGGTGACTCTAAATTGACCGTAGGTGTGAATGTGAGTGTGAATGGTTGTCTGTGTCTATGTGTCAGCCCTGTGATGACCTGGCAACTTGTCCAGGGTGTACCCCGCCTCTCGCCCGTAGTCAGCTGGGATAGGCTCCAGCTTGCCTGCGACCCTGTAGAAGGATAAAGCGGCTAGAGATAATGAGATGAGATATTATCAGGGCGGCACGGTGGTGTAGTGGTTAGCGCTGTCGCCTCATAGCAAGAAGGTCCGGGTTCAAGCCCCGTGGCCGGCGAGGGCCTTTCTGTGTGGAGTTTGTATGTTCTCCCTGTGTCCGCGTGGGTTTCCTCCGGGTGCTCCGGTTTCCCCCACAGTCCAAAGACATGCAGGTTAGGTTAACTGGTGGCTCTAAATTGACCGTAGGTGTGAATGTGAGTGTGAATGGTTGTCTGTGTCTATGTGTCAGCCCTGTGATGACCTGGCAACTTGTCCAGGGTGTACCCCGCCTCTCGCCCGTAGTCAGCTGGGATAGGCTCCAGCTTGCCTGCGACCCTGTAGAACAGGATAAAGCGGCTAGAGATGAGAGACAATAAAAGTATTGTGTAAAAATCACACGAGAAATTAATTGCGTTTAAAAATGTGAAAAAGGAATTGTAACAAAAAAAAAAAAATCACAAAAATAAATATGTTTAATGTGTTAAAAATATCAGATGTGAAAATAAATCTGTAAAAATCATGCATGAAAAATAAAAATGAAAACATTTTTCTACAAAATTTGTGAAACATAACCTGAAGTTCACCTGGAAGGATATGACACATTTAAATCCTGTGTTAAATCAAAATGTTAAAAATATAATAAAGTAATTTACATTTATTCTACAAAATAAATACGCTACTTTATTGGAGTTTTACTGGTGACCAAACATTAATTCACACTACTATCAAGTTATAAAGAAACAAACATAAAACTGCTGTCATACTGAAAAGAAACAAATACTAGTAAATACAACAGCAGTACTGACCATATCCCTTTGTCACCCAGTCTATTAAAGGCATGGATGGCCTCCCAGCAAACGTGATACCATTCTGAACTAGTGCCTCCTTCACCACCTCGATGTGATTCAGCACGATCATCGGCCTCCTGCCCACATACACGCAGCACAGGTCACCGTACTTCTTCATCTGCATGGGCAAAGTGTCACATTAACTTAACCATAACAATTTTAACATTAATGTCAGACTTAATGCTGCTCTGTGGAACATTCAAACTTCTTGGATTAAGCTGTATAAACCTTCATCCATTAGCTTCAACTTTGACAATTGCACAACAAAATTTAGTTCATCATAGGAGAGCAAAGCTGCTGCGTACATGCACGCTGCCATTCTCAGGCACTTCAGCCCAAGGCCGTCCTATGTTAACCTAACTGCATGTCTTTGGACTGTGGGGGAAACCGGAGCACCCAGCGGAAACCCACACAGACACGGGGAGAACATGCAAACTCCACACAGAAAGGCCCCTGTCAGACGCTGGGCTTGAACCCAGAACCCTCTTACTGTGAGGCGACAGTGCTAACCACTACACCACCCTGCCAGCCAATTTCCAATATAATGCTACCACCACCATTCTTCTCAGTGTGGATGATGAGCAGTGTTGGGTTTCTGCCACATGTAGGACTGAAAATGTTGTTGAACGTTTGAGATATTTTTAGAACCACAATCTGATACTATTCACAAACTTTGACCCAGACTTGTTTTGATTGCTTCTAGGTCTTCCTGATGCTGTTTGTTTAGGTGTGTTCTCTAAGAAATGCTGGGTCCTTTGAGGAACAGATGTATTTATTCTGAGATCATGTGGCCCTTTATTTACATACAGGTAACTCAGTCAGTTCTGATGGTAACTACTTTAGCTATTTACCCAAAGAAAAAGAAAAAAAGAAAGAAAGAAAGCACAACTTTATTCATCACACACTTGTGAAATTCCTCTCTGCATTTAACCCATCTGAAGCAGTGAACACACACATGCGTACACACATACGTGAGCAATGAGCACACACACATACCCAGAGCAGTGGGCAGCCATGCTAACAGCGCCCAGGGAGCAGTCGGGAGTTTGGTGCCTTGCTCAAGGGCACCTCAGCCCAAGGCCGTCCCATATTAACCTAACCTGCATGTCTTTGGACTGTGGGGGAAACCGGAGCACCCAGAGGAAACCCACGCAGATACGGGGAGAACATGCAAACTCCACACAGAAAGGCCCCCAGCGGCCGCTGGGCTCGAACCCAGAACCTTCTTGCTGTGAGGCGACCGTGCTAACCACTTACACCACTGTGCCAGTGGTGTAAGTGGGGGTGAATATTTATTCATTTACATGCTATACAGTTTTGTAATTAAATAAATTTTACAAACTATATAGATCCCCCTCAAACTTCAGAATTATGGGTTATCTTGTGTTGGTTCATGAACTAAAGTCTTAATCAAGTATCTTCCAATTTCAGTACAAAATGTGGAAAAGTTCAAGGGAGTGAAAACTTATGCAACACACAGTACACAGAGACTTTACAAGTGTAAACATGTCTATATCAGGAATACCAGAAGTAACCTGGTAGGTACACCATTGTTATGTAAGGCTGTTTCTATTCAGCATGCGCATGCGCACGCACGTACACACACACACACACACACACGCACGCACGTACACACACACACACACGGTTCTCTTGAATGAAAGAAAATGTTCCAAAAATGATTTCATGGAGCATGAGCAAAAAAGAAAGAAAAAAGAAACAGAAACTGACCGTTATAATCATCTTCATTGGGTCCTTTATCATCAGGAGTACGTTCCCCGCGAAGGGCAGTGGTCTGGGTCCAGGAGGATTGTGGCTCCTTGAGGAACTCAATCTGAAGATCTCAAACAGAACCAGAGAGATGAGGCCAAGCAACACGGCCAGGGCTGCAGAACCCAGGTCCAAATATCTCAGTACAGACTGCATGCTGAAAGAGTGCAGAACGCCCACACAGAGGTCTCTTTATAGAGGAAAAACAGGAAAGGGAGGGAGAATGATAAAGCAGTACAGGAATGATGTAACATGAAGTTACAGTCTCACATTATACACTTCACCTCTGTACACAGATTAGTATATCAGATCTGAAAGGGACAGGGTGTGACAAGTGCAGTAAACCCAGGGTTTGAACCAACAGTAGACATTCAGAGCTATTAACTGTTTAAACGACCAATTTAACAGGACATCCCTTTTCGTCACATGTTCCAATATTTTTTTTCCCTTGAAAAATGAATGGCTTCAAACAAAAGGTGCCATGTTATTAAACACATCTATATGTAAATATCAAGAAATGAAGGTTGAAAGTATTATCCTCTCGTATTCATCTTTGATCTCAAATCCAAAGGTCCGTTTCAATTCCTCTACACATTTCAGAAGACTTCTACTGTAACAGGGATCATAATAAATAACATCTTATTGTATTTCTTTAATTAATTTATGCCTGATATATGAAATAGGCATCCTTTTGAATTCATTGTCGGGTCTATCGTAACAGCTTATTCACAGGGACTTGTACAGAGGACTTAACTTTAAAAGTTAAATGTGTTAGGGTTTTGCTGGGATTCGAACCTGGTTCACTGGTGTGATAATCCAGCAAACCCCCACTAGGCCACCAGGGGGATGACTCAAATGCAGAGGCGTGAGGCAGAAGTAGAAAAAGTATCAAAAGGTTTATTTACAATATTTACACTATTAACAATCCAAGGCAAAAACAAAAGTATAATCCAAACGCTCAGAAGATAACCAGGAAAAAAACAAAAGTTCAAAGAAACAAGGAGCCAAAAAACCAGAAAAGAAGAGGCAAAAATACAAACGCTCAGAGGATCCAAAATGGTAAACAAAAAGTCCAAAAGAAAGCAAAGTACAAAAACCACAAAGACACAGGCGAGGAAATCGGAACAGAGGTTACTGGAGCTAAACATAACAGCACAAAGACTCCGTGACAAGAGGACTGAACTCAGGGGTATAAATACACAAACTAATTAAGGACAGGGCAGGGCAGGAAACAGGCAATAAGACAAAAACAAAACACAGAACACAGTGGTGACCTCTAGAGGCCCAAAACAAACATGGCCAGAAAAGGAAATAACAGTGGCCTCTAGAGGCCAAAACAGTCCCAGTCCTAACAAAATGGTGGTGTAGTGGTTAGCGCTGTCGCCTTACAGCAAGAAGGTCCAGGTTTGAGCCCCATGGCCGGCGAGGGCCTTTCTGTGTGGAGTTTGCATGTTCTCCCCGTGTCCGTGTGGGTTTCCTCCGGGTGCTCCGGTTTCCCCCACAGTCCAAAGACATGCAGGTTAGGTTAACTGGTGACTCTAAATTGACCGTAGGTGTGAATGTGAGTGTGAATGGTTGTCTGTGTCTATGTGTCAGCCCTGTGATGACCTGGCGACTTGTCCAGGGTGTACCCCGCCTTTCGCCCGCAGTCAGCTGGGATAGGCTCCAGCTTGCCTGCGACCCTGTAGAACAGGATAAAGCGGCTACAGATAATGGATGGATGGAAGGAGTCTTCAGTGTCAGTGCATTGTAACAGTCAGAAGTAAAAGCTGTAACTCATGTTTTCTGAAATCATCAGAATAGAGGACTTTATGCTTTGTGGTCTATTTATAACATTACAAGCTTCATTATCTGCATTTCGTTGCCTTGTATCTGTGACGTGCAATGACAAAGTTTAATCTAATCTAATCTAATCTAGGTTTATGAGCTTAAAGAGAGAGTGGTGCGGAAACAACTATTTATAGCTGCTTTTATCGTCAGTGAGAACTGGAACTGCAAAGACATAAATAGTACAGTACATCATCATACATGTCAAGTTATATGGTTTCCCCATATTTTGTACCGGAAAATGCAATTTTTTGGCTAATACAGCGTACACTGATTTTCATATGGGAAAATTACATTTTGTATCAGAGATTTTTTCCGTGACTCTGAGAAAATTTTCTTAGCATCCACCGTTTGTTTTCAAACACGAATGCGCAATGAAACAGAACTATTTTCGATTTATGTGGTTTTATAGTTGCACGTGGTTTTCTCGGTCATTTAAGTCCATCAGTCGGACTGCCCAGACTTCTGTGACGGCTGCAGAAGTTATGTTCTGCCAATTTCTCGTGAAACACAACATCCCCCCAACTGTGGCAGACCATTTTTTGCAGCTAGTGAAAAAAAAAGTTTCCCGATTCAAAGACTGCACAGGTAAGCATTTTGATTTTTTTTTTAAGCTTTTACTGGGGTGGCATGGTGGTGTAGTGGTTAGTGCTGTTACCTCACAGCAAGAAGATCCAGGTTCAAGCCCCGTGGCTGGTGAAGGCCTTTCTGTGTGGAGTTTGCATGTTGTCTGTGTGGGTTTGCTCTGGTTTCCCCCAAAGACATGCAGGTTAGGTTAACTGGTGACTCTAAATTGACTGTAGGTGTGAATGGTTGTCTGTGTCTATGTGTCAGCCCTGTGATGACCTGGTGACTTGTCCAGGGTGTACCCTGCCTTTTGCCCGTAGTCAGCTGGGATAGGCTCCAGCTTGCCTGCGACCCTGTAGAACAGAATAAAGTGGCTACAGATAACGAGATTTATTAATATTTTCACTTATCCTTGTTTACATAATATACTTGATGTGGTTCAGTCATCTTTAGTTGGATCGAACACTGCTTGCGGTGTCAACACTTTTTTTTTCTCAAAAGGAACTTTTACTAACCTTCATTTACTGTGTGGGTGCATTTGGGTAATTGAGTGATCAATCTCATTAAATCAGTCTCATTTGAATCTGAAGGTTAATAATTAAATTAAATCAGTCTCATTATCATTACATCATTCATGGAATCAGTCTCATTTGAATCGTTTAAATTGAATCATTTAAAGTGAATCATTCAAGTGAATCATTCAAAGTGAATCACTTAAAGTGAATCATACCGTTAATTTTGGTGCTTAATAATAAATTACCAAACAGCCAAATTATGGTATATTCCAAATTATTATGATCACTTACCATATTACATAACTTATATGCACCTTTTTGAATTCTTTGGGAGATTGGGGACTTTGAGTATATTGTAACACAAATAAAACACACAGTTTCAATAATAAATAAATTTATTATAACAAAGATAAAAATGGATAATAGCAGATGGAATATATACAAACAGTGAGGTGTGTGTGTGTGTATGTGTGAGAGAGAGACCTTGTGTGGGTGTGGCCTGTGAAAGGCCCTATGGCCTAGCTAAGGAGGGTGTTTGTGTCCCCACGTGGTGTAGGCCTTGTGGCTTAAGCAAAGGTTAGCCTAGCTTGCTAACGAGACAAAGGAATTAGCCATGTGGCTAGCTAAAGCCCAAGGACCCTACCTCGTGGAGTTAAACAAAGGAAAGGTGTGTGAGAAGGACCGCCACGTGTTGGAGACAAAAGGCTAGCTCTGTGTAGCTAACCAAAGGTGTGTTTGTGCACGTGGTAAGGCCTAGATTAGCTTCGTGTGGCTAAGCTCAGACAAAAGGGAAGCTAGCTCATCACACTACTAAATCCCCTGAAATCTTGATGCGGTCAAGATGTATAATAAGAGAACTAAATATGTTAGTAGGAGTAAAGAGAAGCATGCACAGCCTATCTATTAAACAATTGAGAGAACATAGAACAAAATAAATCAACAAGCTGCATGTTTAACAGTGTAACAAATAAACCTGGGTTTAAATTCACACTATTTCAATAAAAGCAAATTCCTAAGACTAGCTATAATTATGCCCAAAAATGCCAGTCTTACTTAATATCCTGCTTCTACGCGAGATTATGAAGAGATTTTCGAGACTTTGGAGTTTTTCACCGTTGTGAAACACGTGAGTCACAGGGAAGTACTTGGAGAAGTTGAGTTTCACAGAGGCCCGTGGAGCACGTCTGTGGAAAGCAGAGAATTCTTGATCCGGCGCTTCGTGGCTCGTGGGAAGAAAAACTCTGATTAACAATGTGCACAGCGCTTCAATCAGGAGGAATTCTGGTCGTTCCTAATTAAAAATTAACTGCTTTGAGCTGCAGTCGTACGTACTTAATGAATGAAACCGGTTGTAACTCACTGAGTTTAAAATCGCGCGATCTTAGAGTCTACCGTGGCCAAAGGTAAACAAAGAAAAGCGCGAAACTCTGATTCTTGCAAGAAAGAAAAAAAAAAGAAAAGACGTCTTTATCTGGTTGGCTCGCGGAGCGAGCCTTCCTCTCTGTGTCCGTGTGGAATCACGGTGCCGAAAGAGAAAGATATGGCGGATTTCCAGGTCCTTTACGGAATCATGGAGGATGTGATGAAAGTGATCCCGCCCAGGCGTGACGTAGGTCAACGCGGAAGTTGGCTGATGGGAAATGTAGTTTCTTAAAAAGGGACTGTACCTACAACTGTTTGACATGATTTATATATAATTTATTACATGTAACCTACTATTTTAATTAACATACCTACTTAGTACTGCTGTTATATTTCAAGTAATTTTCTTTGGTGGAGTGTAATATTGTAGGTGATGTCAACACTTATCAAAGAGAACTTTGTGTAATTTTTATGAACTATTTAATATTAATACATTTTATTTGCAAAATTTACATCAATAATTCTGGTATTACTGATACAATGTATATTAAATAATTAAGTTTAGAGTTCAGTCATTCTCTTTAGTAGATAATTGTTTACTTGACTGTACATATAGTCCTTTTTAATTCAGTTGCTTTCTCCGGGATCTAAAATTTATTTTTATTCAGTCCATGCTTATTTGATCCCTTTAACTTGATGCAGTGTGATAAATATGCCTATTACAGTAGGAGTGTAGAATGTGGAATGAAACAATCGGTGCTTTGGATTATATATTGGAATTTTTTCTCGTGTATAAGGGCTCATGGGTGTACGTAAGGGAAAAGTACAGATTTTGTAAGGGCATGGGTAACTAAAGGTTGACATGTATGCATCATTCTTCATCAATAAACAATTACAATCATTGGGAGATGGGTATTCTGCCCATGGAAGTAACAATCACTTCAAATAACATATGCATCATTCGAGAAGAGAAATGTGGAAGCTACATGTTCTTCGCCATGAAATAAGGGTTGAAATGAGGAACGGCATGGCACAGAGAGAAAGAGAAAAAAGTTTCAATCATCTACATATTCATCTTCACAAACACCTCTACACAGTTACTACAGTAAAGAGTTAAGTGTCTGATGCAATGTCTTGTCACATGCTCGCGTTTCAGTGCTGTTGTGCCATGATATAATAAGGTGAACAGGATGTATAGATAAAAGCAGGACTTTGTCAGTCTGTTTATCCTTTCTTTAGTGTTTTATTCCTCTCATATCAGCAGTTAACCAATGACGTCAATATTTTATTTATTAAGAATAATGCACTGAACTAATTCTCTCTTTATAGTTAGATTTAATGTCAAAGAAACAAGTTCATTCCTCTTCTCACTTGCATTAAAAGCAGCTGTAAACAGTCATTCCTGCACCACTCTCTCTCTCAGTTAATAATGCTGTATTTAAGTGTGTGTGGGGGGTGTACCTCTAGTTCAGAAAAAAAATATATTCAAATAAAAGTTGTAACTGCAGAAGTATTCACTCCTTAAACTAGTTCAGATTCAACCAGTCACCATCGGAAGTCTCAGAATCACTAAGGAGTAAATCTCAGGTTTCCACATGATGCAATATAATTGTTATTTTCAGGCCCTGCGAGTTTGGCAACCTGCCCAGGGTCTACCCTGCCTCTTACATGAAGTCAGGTGGGATTAGATCCAATAACTCTAACGAATAAGCGGTATAGAAAATGAATGGATGGATGGATTTTATTTCCATGCTAACTATTAGGGGAGTAAACTTCAGGCTTCACAGATAATTTCAATGATCATTCTTAAGGCAGAGACTCGATATTTGACGTTATCATTAAATCTACATTACAATATGATTTGTATTTGTAACCAAGGATCAAAGTGTTACAAACTTTAAGAATACAGGGTAAGCTTACCATTAATTCACAAATGATGACATTGGTGAATACAGGGTGTTTTAAAAAATTTGATATTTCATAATCTCATAACTTTGCCAATTCTCATTCAGTTGACCTCAGATTTTAACAGCATGTGTGGAAACAGGTCAAATTTTTGTTTTTTTGTTAAATCTTTTTAGGTATAGAAATGCCATTCACTGGAAAAGAAAAGGCGTTTTGAGTGTTAGAGTACGCTCGAATGCAGTCGAACAACACTGTGCAGCGTACATTTATGAGAGAATTCTCTAAAAATGCACTGTTACCAGAAAAGACTGTTACCAAAGACATGCTGCAGCGTGTTTGGCAGGAACTGGACTACCAACTTGGCGTGTGTCTGTGTCTCAGGCGGCCCCATATTGAAAATTTATGAAATCGTTCATGGAATCCACATGCCTTTGAATTTCTCAAATTTTGGGGAATAAAGCTTATATTGCTCAACATTAAGCCTGTTCAGTTTCATTCACCTAGACTATGTACAATCCCAATTCCAAAAAAGTTGGGACAAAGTACAAATTGTAAATGAAAATGGAATGCAATGATGTGGAAGTTTCAAAATTCCATATTTTATTCAGAATAGAACATAGATGACATATCAAATGTTTAAACTGAGAAAATGTATAATTTAAAGAGAAAAATTAGGTGATTTTAAATTTCATGACAACACCACATCTCAAAAAAGTTGGGACAAGGCCATGTTTACCACTGTGAGACATCCCCTTTTCTCTTTACAACAGTCTGTAAACGCCTGGGGACTGAGGAGACAAGTTGCTCAAGTTTAGGGATAGGAATGTTAACCCATTCTTGTCTAATGTAGGATTCTAGTTGCTCAACTGTCTTAGGTCTTTTTTGTCGTCTCTTCCATTTTATGATGCGCCAAATGTTTTCTATGGGTGAAAGATCTGGACTGCAGGCTGGCCAGTTCAGTACCCGGACCCTTCTTCTACGCAGCCATGATGCTGTAATTGATGCAGTATGTGGTTTGGCATTGTCATGTTGGAAAATGCAAGGTCTTCCCTGAAAGAGACGTCGTCTGGATGGGAGCATATGTTGCTCTAGAACCTGGATATACCTTTCAGCATTGATGGTGTCTTTCCAGATGTGTAAGCTGCCCATGCCACACGCACTAATGCAATCCCATACCATCAGAGATGCAGGCTTCTGAACTGAGCGCTGATAACAACTTGGGTCATCCTTCTCCTCTTTAGTCCGAATGACACGGCATCCCTGATTTCCATAAAGAACTTCACATTTTGATTCGTCTGACCACAGAACAGTTTTCCACTTTGCCACAGTCCATTTTAAATGAGCCTTGGCCCAGAGAAGATGTCTGCGCTTCTGGATCATGTTTAGATACGGCTTCTTCTTTGAACTATAGAGTTTTAGCTGGCAACGGCGGATGGCACGGTGAATTGTGTTCACAGATAATGTTTTCTGGAAATATTCCTGAGCCCATTTTGTGATTTCCAATACAGAAGCATGCCTGTATGTGACGCAGTGCCGTCTAAGGGCCCGAAGATCACGGGCACCCAGTATGGTTTTCCGGCCTTGACCCTTACGCACAGAGATTCTTCCAGATTCTCTGAATCTTTTGATGATATTATGCACTGTAGATGATGATATGTTCAAACTCTTTGCAATTTTACACTGTCGAACTCCTTTCTGATATTGCTCCACTATTTGTTGGCGCAGAATTAGGGGGATTGGTGATCCTCTTCCCATCTTTACTTCTGAGAGCCGCTGCCACTCCAAGATGCTCTTTTTATACCCAGTCATGTTAATGACCTATTGCCAATTGACCTAATGAGTTGCAATTTGGTCCTCCAGCTGTTCCTTTTTTGTACCTTTAACTTTTCCAGCCTCTTATTGCCCCTGTCCCAACTTTTTTGAGATGTGTTGCTGTCATGAAATTTCAAATTAAATTTCAAAATGTCTCACTTTCGACATCTGATATGTTGTCCATGTTCTATTGTGAATACAATATCAGTTTTTGAGATTTGTAAATGATTGCATTCCGTTTTTATTTACAATTTGTACTTTGTCCCAACTTTTTTGGAATCAGGGTTGTAGTTTCTGGGATATTTACAACTCAATATCAAATTTTTTGAAAAGCCCTGTATTTTAAATGAATTAGACTTGGATAAATCACCATACCAGCCTGTTTACACATCAGCTTAAAATATATGAATCTTTTTTTTTTAATATAAACACCACCTGTCCTTTTTTGATAACTGATTTATAATTTAAAACCAGCACATTGATACCATTCAGAGTCATTTTTGGCTTGACTACAAGTTTAAAATTTGAAACCTGATTAGTTTCTCACAAGTCACTAACTTTCTCAGAAAGGTGTGTTTAATTTTATACCCAACAGACTGTTATAAAACCATAGTCTAAGAAAAACCACAATAAAGAACAACCACATCAGCATGTTGGTTTGCGTTGTTTCTTTATTTTTTTTTAATCCTTGGTCTTTTTTCTTGATTTTTTAAATACTTTATCTTTTTTGTTTACTGAAGAGACTGAGGAAAGAGATACTTTTTTTTTGTTTGTTTTTTGGCACTACATAGTTATCTTATGGAGCTGTATGCTGATTTTTCATAAAACAAAATCCTATCCAAAGCCTTTGTCCTTATGCAAGCAAAAATATGAATACACCAATAAAAATAAACAGGATTAACTTTAAATCCATACTTTACACAACAAATAAAAACGCTTCCTTTTTGGGACCCCTTTAAAAATAGGGGTATTAAAATATTTGACATTTCTTATCACAAATCAATGTGATGAGACAAAAAATTAATGTAAAAACTGTACAAAAAATGATAAAATTCATTTTAAAAAGTCTTGTGACCAAATGCCAAGTTAGACTTCTGTAATTGTTTTTTTTCCCCTCTTCATTGTTGGTTAATAAGGACCTTGGGCGTTGGTTTGAAATTAAAAGAATCCTCGCTTGTTATTTCTTCTGCTGGATGTAGCTGAGGTTGACGGGACGGCCGGACTGCAGCAAGGGGAAGTGCTGATTAGCCACTGCACCTGAGAACATCATCAAAATGTCCTGTTAAAAAAAAAACCTCAGCGATGGACCATTTATGATATAAAGATATAATACTAAATCTAACAGTTTGAGACCAGAAGTTTACAGACCTTGGCTAAAAGCATTCATTCAAACAACTTTTCACAACTCCACACATTTCCTGTATCAATTTTGTTATGGTGTTTACTTTTATATTCATAAGAGTTCATTTAAAAAAAAAAAAGCCCACCCCAGCAGCAAAGAGACAGATTTATTGCCAGCTTTTATTTCCTGCATCAGATTTTCAGTGGGTCAAAATTTATATACAATACCAGTCAAAAGTTTGGACACGCCTACTCAATCAGGTGTTTCTGTATTTTGACCATTTTCCACATTGTAGAACAATACTGAAGACATCAAAATTATGAAATAACATATGGAACATATAGATATTACACGGTGGCATGAAGATATGAAGTTTATGTTTGAGTGGTGAATACATTAATTCATAAGTGACCAAGGCAAACGAGTGAAAATGTTTTCAACACGAGAAGATAAACTTCATATCTTCATGCCACTGTGTAATTTCATCTCATTATCTGTAGCCGCTTTATCCTGTTCTACAGGGTCACAGGCAAGCTGGAGCCTATCCCAGCTGACTACGGGCGAAAGGCGGGGTACACCCTGGACAAGTCGCCAGGTCATCACAGGGCTGACACATAGACACAGACAACCATTCACACTCACACCTACGGTCAATTTAGAGTCACCAGTGAACCTAACCTGCATGTCTTTGGACTGTGGGGGAAACCGGAGCACCCGGAGGAAACCCACGCGGACACGGGGAGAACATGCAAACTCCACACAGAAAGGCCCTCGCCGGCCACGGGGCTCGAACCCAGGACCTTCTTGCTGTGAGGCGACAGCGCTAACCACTACACCACCATGCCGCCCTAATATTGGATCATTTTCCTCAATAAATAAATGACCAAGTATAGTATTTTTGTCTCATTTGTTTAACTGGGTTCTCTTTATCTACTTTTAGGACTTGTGTGAAAATCTAATGTTTTAGGTCATATTTATGCAGAAATATAGAAAATTCTAAAAAGGTTCACAAACTTTCAAGCACCACTGTATAATATTTGAAATGCTGATGTGTTTAGGTCTTCTCTGAAGGACTAGAAGGCCCTGACGGCTCCCCTCTGTTTACAAGAGAAAAACAGACCAACGGACATCGAAAAACTGGAAAAGAGGGTTTGTATGTATAATAATAATAATAATAATAGATTTTTTGTGGTATATCAGATATTCCATTCAGGTAGCATGATATTGAACTCGTCTTTGACTCATTCAATATCATGCTAGCTGAATGAAATATACCTGATATACCAGCCAATATTATTTAAATGTCACTCAGATGCACAATGTATTTGGTATGAAAAATACGGGTTTTTCAACACGAGAAGATGAACTTCAAGCCAAGGTGCAATTTTCTTTTTATTATATAGACACGTTCACAAACAAAATACTCAAATTTATCAAAACAATTCACTGATTTCCTCACGAGTGACATTTTGAGATTTGTGTCATGGTTTTGGTTCTCCATGTCCTGGATGTAGCTCGTATGAAAAATATGAGTGGCGTATTACCCAGTAAAACACTAGTGTCCATATATGGAATTATGTGGTAAACAAAAAAAGTTTCATATCTGAGATTCTTCAAAAGTAGCCTGTGTTTACCTTGATGATGCTTTGCACACTACTGGTAGGCATATCAAGTGAAAATTAAAATTCAGTCCAAGTTGCTTGAAACTGCTCTCATGGAATTCAGAATTGAACACTAAACAGCGTGCTTTTTACAGAATTAAAATGTTTATCTGTTCTTGAGATATTATAAATCAAAAGATTGAAAAAGCGGCTTAATTTTTAGAAAATTGCTGTAATATTATGTAGGAGGATAAATATGGTCCAAAATGGGCCTCATTAACGAATTCAATCAAATGTTTATTTTTCTTTATAACTTTATTTTTCAAGATATTTACATGGAAATTGATAGGCTGTATCCTGAATAAAGTTTGAAAAATTAGTAAAAAATTATGCAAATTAGTATTTAATTATTAGTTATGCTAATTAGGCAAAACATTAAATTGGTAAACTCAGTAAAAAAGTAAAAAAAAAAAAAGATTTCTAATACCCTCTTTGTGCTCTTGTAGGCCTTTGTATTTCTCAAAAGTAGGGCCTACTGGTGTTTATATTATAGAATATAAATGATAGTATTCACACCTTTCAAGGCGAACCTCGAAAAAAAGTGTGAGCCACATCCAATAAACAATTCCAATTAACTGAATTGAAATTGACACTCTCGTTTCTGACTTCCGTTTTTATCTCATGCTGACCACTAAGATCTCTCTATTTTTCATCAAAACTAGTTATATTCTAAAACATTTATTTATTTACATGAATCAGTTTGATTTGAAGAAAAAAAAAAAGTCGGTAAAGCTATGGCAACTCACTTTGAAATCTCCCGTGAAGCATAACATCAAAACTAGCAGATGAAAAATTTTGCTTTATACTTCATCAGAAACAGTGAGAGAACATCCCTGTAAAAGTTCTCTGATTGATATTCACGAGGAATCCAGTCGGAAACCAATCAGAAGCGAGAGAGCCTGCCTGCTTCCCCGTGACTCATAAAGCACCGGCAGTTTCCCGACGTCACACGAGCAGAGAGTGAACTCTGTTGCACCAACTTCAACCTGCTGTTATTGCCAAAGCACGAAACAGATCTTAACGAGATAAATTTCTTTGGAAAGCAGAGATAAGCTTTTTCACGGTAGTATTCATGACAGAAAATATTTAAGGAGTTAAGCAATGACAGGTTTATAAACTTAGATGAGCGTCTGCATGCACAATTTTCACACCATGGCCAGCGAGCGTCTGATATGCCTACGATTGGCATCATCTTAACCAACTTCATGAGGTAGTCACCTGGAATGCTTTTCTATTAACAGGTGTGTCTCGTCAAAGGTTAATTAGTGCACAATTTCTTGCCTGCTTAATGTGTTTGAGATCAAACAGTAAATAATACAAATGCAGTAAATAGCCCTATTCCACAACTGTAGTAATCCATATTATGTCAAGAACCGCTCAACTAAGTAAAGAGAAACGACATCCATCATTACTTTAAGACAGTGTTTCGCAAAGTGTGGTCCGCGAGAGACCTCAAGTAGTCCGCGAGGTGATCTACAAATGTAGTCAGCGTTTTCAAGATAAGCTAGCGTATGCTTTGTAACATTATTAGAAAGTTAAATTTATCCAATCTTGTTTTTAACGGCAATCAAACGGGCCGGTAATTTCATCATTATTATTTAAAAAGCGATCTGAATTTGCACCACATAAAACTTGTAGTGTGCACGTGCTCTTATTCCGCCTCTCATCTCTAGGCAACAGTCACCATACCTGTCAATCCTCCCCTTTTTCCCAGGAAATCCCTTATTTTGACTTATTTCCTGCTGTCTTCCCGTTTTTTTATTTTCCCGAAAATATCCCGTATTTTCACAATATAAAAAAGTCGGTAGGTCCAGAATTCATGACGCGCCTCTGACAGGAGTTTACAGCAGGAAGTCGGGCCATGAATTCACGTCCCCGCCCTCTCAGGCATCAGTAATTACAGAACTCCGTCCGGAGGCGAGGCTGAGCAAGTGATTAGGTCCAGTGTTGCCAGATTGGGCGGTTTCAAGTGCATTTTGGTGGGTTTTGAACATATTTTGGGCCGGAAAACGTCAGCAGTATCTGGCAACACTGATTAGGTCTGAGGTGAAGATGGCAATGCTAATAGCTAAGAAAAACATTAGCCTCTCTTTCTTTGATGATTTCAACAAGTGCGTGGCTGGAATGTTCCCAGACTCTTCCATCGCAAAGAAATTTTCCATGGGGAAAACGAAAGCCTCCCAAATAATCAAAAGGTAAGCTACACATGTTTACATTAAGTATGTCCTGGCTAAGACCTCATAAATAGCCTAGTGTAAACTAATTGGTGTATTAACTGTTTTATCCACTCATTGTCTATTTTATTTTCTATCCGAAACTTACCCATTTTAACTCACTCTTGGTTTAATATCTTATATTACTCTTTATCTATCTATCTATCTATCTATCTATCTATCTATCTATCTATCTATCTATCTATCTATCTATCTATCTATCTATCTATCTATCTATCTATCTATCTATCTATCTATCTATCTATCTAGTGTTCCAAGGCCATGACTATGGTAAAACCATAATAAATTGCAATGGAATTGAATTTATTGACTGGTTATATAATGACCTTTCTTATTTTAACATAAGATACGTATTTTAGCCCTTAATTTGGGAAATAACTGGCACCACTGAAAGCAAATAAAAATAAATGTATAGTTTATTCACAAATGCACTCTATAAACCATAAGCATATTGAGTTTGGGTCTTGGCTATCACCAACATGCACCAGAGTACAGGAAATCACAAATACTAGATAGAAAATTGCCCCCCATTCAACTACACACCCACTTTTGGTGAAGGGTACGACTTTCCGAAATTTTCCCTTATTTTGAGTTAAAAATCTGGGAAATATCCCTTTTTTTCAAACCTCAAAGTTGACAGGTATGACAGTCACCTCACAAATCTCTGCCTCACAGGCAAACAGGCAGGCAGACCTGAAAACAAGCAAACGAAAATTCTGAACATATAATAGGCTAATCCTAACTAGCTCGTGTTCGTGGCGATTTTTTTAATGTGCTGAAAGTGAAACAACAAGGATGGAGAAGTGGCTGACAGGTTCAGTTAAGAGGAAAAAACCTGACACTACCAACACAAGCATCAATAAGGAGAAAATGCATTAAAAACACTCCTGCCATTTTCATCCACATACAGATGCGAGGTTGGGTTTTCAGCACTGGTTGGGTTGAAAACTAAAAAGCGAAACCGAGTCAATGTGGCCCCCAATCTCAGATTAAAGCTGTCCAGCTTGGAACCAGATATTAAATCATTGATGCTTAGTATGCATCAGCACCACTCCTCCCATTAAGAAAAAAGAGTCAGTTTTGAGCAGAAGACAAGCAAATGTAATCTGTTAAATCTAAAATTTGTTTTGTTCATTTCAGTTCATTCAAGTTCCTCCTAATTTTGAACAATTTTGAACTATTGATATGAAATGTTCTGATTAACTGTTTGCTGAATTTTAAACCTCCATACTTTTGCCTTTAAAAACCACGGAGGATATGGAATGGATAGGCCTTCAATGTATTTAGTTAACCATAATTTTTTCAATTAAGAACACCTAATAGTACACATCTCTGTATGGTCTGTGTGTGTGTGTTGTGTGGGGCGGGGGGGGTGGACAGGTGGTCCCTGAATTTTTTTTTTGGGACAAAGTGGTCCTTGGTCTGAAAAAGTTTGAGAAACACTGCTTTAAAATATAACTATCTTAATTAATACAAGTAAAGAGAAACCATTGAATTAGGTACATTCGAACTTTGACCGGTTGTGTACATTTTGTTAGTATTTGGTGGTGGTAGAAGAATGGTGAAGAGGGTTTCATTAGAGCTTCATTATTTTAGACCTGGTATTATTAATCTACCTGATGGAAAAAGTGTTCCTGAACCAACAACTTGTGTTAAAACCAGAGTCCTAAGACAGGTATTTCCGAGCTCAGGTCACAGATAAGGGGTAAAACCTATAGCATAGAACAGACAGGTTGGTATGTGTTGTAAAACATGGTGTGTGTGTATGTATATATGTATGTGGTTGAGGCTTCAAAGGCACACGGTAATTATCCTTATCTTTGTTCCAACTTTGGAGTGAAGAACTTTAGTATAAAGGGTTTTGTACTTTTTGTGTGTGTTTGTTTTGTAAAAGTGCAGCCTGGAACTAGGGGGAGAGAGTATGAGCACTGAGAAGGGTATGACTGAGATCCAGTGAGTGAGTGCGTTTACATGCACATAGAGAAAATCGAATTTCTGCCGTTGCTCGACTGAAATCGAAGTTCTAAATGGCATGGAAACACCTTAGCTCGGCTGAAATCGAACCGAACTTGATTTCTCGTAATCGAGCTACGCGACCTAGATTATGCGATTTTTGCCGAGCTACTTAGTGCATGTAAACCCTATCGAGCTACGTAGTCGAGCTACTTACTTCAGCACTGCCCCTTCCGGGAGTGACGAGACCACAAGCGGGAAACATGACAGCCTCGGTCGGCACGACACTTCACCTTAGCCGCCCACTTTATTAGGAACACTTGTGTCTGGGCATGTACGCACCCATTTCCAATTAGTTGGTAAGTTATTAGCATGTTAGCAGGCTAACAGTTAATATGAAGTTGAAGTTCATGACGACAACCATTACAGATCAACTTCAACTTAGTGGCCATTTTATTAGGAACACTTCTGTTCGTACATACAAACTACAAACACTTCTTGTGAACACGGAACTGATAACTTTGTTTATACTCTTGAACAGTGTTGCCAGATTGGGCAGTTTCCTGCTCAGTTGGGCCTTTTCAAGTGTATTTTGGCAGGTTTTGAACATATTTTGGGCTGGAAAACGTCAGCAATGTCGAGCAACACTGCTCTTAAATAGCTCTTCTTCATGACGACAACCGGAAGTGTACCAACATGATGGGGCGTGTAGCGCCACCTGTGGCTCGGGTGCACAATGTACCTCACACAATAGCTCGATTTCCTTGTGTGCATGTAGGATTGGATTTCTCTGGCACCCCTGCTGGGACCCTTTGCTCGATTACCGACAGCAGCTCGATTTGGATGTGCATGTAAACGTACTGAGTGTTTTTCAACAGGAAAAAAAAGAAAGCGCTTGCATCACGGAGGTAAGATGTTAGTCAGTCTTCCTTATTTCCTGCTGTGTAAAATGTAATGCCTCAGGCCACACCAAAAGTAACCTGCGAAGTGAAGTAGGGCTAAATAAAGTGTGCAAGCAAATTTTGGGTGGATGTTATACTGCATGCATAAGAGGAAAATCTTAAGTTTAAGTGGGAACGCTTGCTCGTGAAGATTCTGTGTGAATCTGGATTCGGCAGTGTTGAATGTGCATGATTAAATGCTGAAGTGTTGTGTTTGGATGTGACACTGCAAAAGGCATATACTGGATTATATATGCATGAGCAGTTGAGTAATGATACTACTCTGAATGGAAGCCGGTGTGTGAAGAGCTCTGAAGCAAAGAAAAATGCCTTCACGTGAATTCCTGCAGAAGTATTTAAGCGTGTCGACACATGTTTTTGCCTGGTTTATGCCCTGTTCCGTTCTACTGTACGCTTCCTGTGTGTGAGTGAAGACGTCTAAAGTGCTTTGTGAATGGATTAAAAGAGCTATGGTGGAAGAAAGAGTTAATGTTGAGCTCAACAGCACAATCAACAAGGCTGATGTGTCAGATGAACTCTGACATTACTAAGAAAATCACAGGGTAAATTCAAGTGGAAGAGGAGTTAGCTCCTAAGTGCGGCAGAGCTCACAAATCATGCACGGAAGAAATTTTAAAAAAAGCCTATGGCAAAACACAAGCAACTCGTAACAAGCAGAATGAGCTTTGATGACTTCGACGCATATTCAAAGGTCCGAGGGTATTCAGATGAAATCTGAAACGGATAGAAAATTTAAAGACTACGAGAGCTGTTTGTCTGCTATAAATGAAGTTGCTCAGAGAGAGAAAGAAATGTAAGAGAGCATGAGGAGAACTATATCTGCAGAAGTTGAGCAGAATGCAAATTTCAAACAACAAACTGTTGGAGTCTAAAGCCAATTTAGAGCAGCTTGAAATGTAAAGCTGATTTGGAGCAAAATCTTTATTGGTCTAAAGTTAGAGTGGATGAGCTGGAATGGAAATTATCCCCCCCCAAAAAAAACCCCAAAGAAAAATCTAAGAAATGCTTCTGCCACTCCTTTGGGATGCCACCACTCCAACTCTGAATGTCCCTTCTCATGCACCACCCAGTGCACTACCTTACTCTGAGATGAACTCGGACCATAGTCTCCCCCTAGAGGTGAAAAAGCAAACTACAGTGGAGAAAAACAAACTGATGAATGAAATGAATGGAGTGAAATGGAGTGAAAACGTCAAATGTTTTTACAAGAAATTTTGGTACTCTGGCCCCCTTTTTTAAACCATTCGTACAAAATCTTGGGGTAACGTTTGACAGTGGGCTTAAATTTGATAAACAGATTAGTTCTGTTGTTACAACGAGTTTTTTTCAACTTCGTCTCTTGGCCAAAGCGAAGGCGTTTCTCAGTCGGCAGGATCTCGAGAAGGCAATTCATGCATTTATCAGTTCGAGACTGGACTACTGTAATGCCCTGTATGTTGGCCTCAGCCAATCTTCAATTTTACGTCTTCAACTTGTACAGAACGCTGCGGCCCAATTTTTAACAAGCACATCTAGACGTGAACACATTACTCCTGTGTTGTCGTCACTCCATTGGCTTCCAGTCCGTTTTAGAATTGATTTTAAACTTCTGTTTGTTTTTAACGCCATCAATGGCCTGGCTCCCTCTTACTTGTCTGAGATTTTAACTATTCGTGATCATGGTAGGGTCCTGCGTTCTTCGGGTCAGCTTCTGTTAGAAGTTCCAAGGTCGAGATATAAACAGTGGGGTGATTGTTCTTTTGCTGTCGCTGCTCCCAGACTGTGGAACAATCTGCCCCCCGACATTCGCACCACTATTGATCCCGGCCTTTTTAAATCAAAAGTTGAAGACCTACTTTTTTAAATTGCCGTTCAATCCTGACTATGGGAGTCTTGTTTTTGAGGGGTGCTTCGTTTCGTCTGTTTTATTTCATGTACTTCTGAAAGGCTTTTGGTAATCTGCAGCACGGTGGCACCTTCCGCAGTCAAAATCTGTGTTTTTATGTGTTTTGGTGTTCTGTTTTATGGCTTCGATGTAAAGCACTTTGGGTACCTTTTGGTTATTGTAAAGGGCTATATAAATAAAATTTGATTGATTGATTGATTGATTGAAAGCTCCAGTGATTCAGAAAGTGAAGAGATAACCCAGCTAAGACCATTAAAGAGAAGAGGAAGAGCTGGAGTATTGATTAATCAGCATTAGGGACATGCTCCCTGCGATATTGACAAATGGAGTAAAAATATGAAACATCCTAAAGAAGATGGGATGAAAACCTGGTATGAACTTTGTCACCTCAAAAGGTATTTATAACCTGCATCCATATGATGGAGTAATGATTTTGAATGCCTTACTGACTCCACGTGAGCAAGCCATACTCACAAGAGCCTTGGACGAAGCCATAGACAAAGACAAAAAAAATTGCACGTGTGTGCCTGAGGAAAAATCCTCAGCTGCATTCAAAGTGCATACCAACCATTTGCAATGTATGAAGCCCATTTCAGAGAGGCCTGGTGTAATTATTCCGGCAGTGATATCAGAAACGACAATATGGATAACAGCAATCATGGAGCATTGAAACAAGCTCTCTTGAATGGACCAACAACAGAATTATCAAATGCATACAAGCTCACAAATCCTGGAATGGGATACAGTGGGAACATCTAGTGACATGTCACTGGACTGGTTCACCTTGAGCAAGACTTGGAACCAGGGTCTAAGCCAAAGATGCGAGAAATTGAAATGACTGATTCTGATGTCACTCAATAAGTCACCATGAAGAAAAAGAAGGATTACAAGTGTTATCAGTGTAGAAAAATGAGCCACATTGCAAAATACTACAGATCAGGAAAGAAAGATTCCAGGAAGACTAAGAAAACAAGAGTGCTCTGAGAGCACAATATCCCCTGCTGGCAACTGTGCCATAACTCTGGTAAAATGCGACTGAATTGAATGAAATTGCAATATGTGTATTATCGACATATGACAAAGAATCCTGCCAAGTTTCATGAAATTTCTACAAAAATTGTGAGAGGAGTTGATTTCAGAAGGTGAGTACCCTTCCCGGGACGGACAGACATCGCCACGACATAATCCCCCTTCAGGCCTTTCGGCCAGTGGGGATAAAAATTGTGAGGGAAGTTGATTTCAGAAAGCAAGCACACCTTGATGAAACTGCCAAAGCTTGTTAATAATCAAGGGCATAACTCTGGTAAAATTTGGCCAAATTAAACGAAATTTCAATATGCGTATAACTGTCATATAACAAAGCCTCTTACCAAGTTTGGTGAAATTCCTCCACAAATTGTGAAAGGAGTTGATTTCAGAAGGAAAACACACACTCATGAAATTGTCAAAGTATAATTTTGTTAAATCAAGGGCTGTAACTCTGGTAAAATGTGACTGAATTTAATGAAATTACAATATGCGTACTACGGACATATAACAATGCCTCTTGTTAAGTTTCGTGAAATTCCTCCAAAAATTGTGAGAGGAATTGATTTCAGAAGGCGAGTACCCTTTCCTAGGACGGACGGACGGACAGACATCACCAAGACATAATCCCCCTTCGGGCCTTTTGGCCAGCGGGGGATAAAAACCTGAAGAGAACTCAAACTCTGAACACTGTGGATGTGAATGCCTTCATGCAGGCCATGAAACAACTGCATCAGTTGATAGGTATGTTACAGTATGTGTCACCAAGGAACACAGGAGATTTTTAGAGGCCCCTTCCCTCAGGCCCCTGCTAGCGCTAATTCAACATCAAGCAGATGGTCTGTGTGCACACGCGATATTCAGCGATGAATGGACAAAAAGAACTTTACTTTTTCTTGGACATGGGAGCAGAACTCGCATGTATTCCAGCCAGGTATGCAAAGAAATTTGGAATCTCCCTTACACCAAGAACAAAATAAGCTGCTAGGGCAGGAGGAGAAAACATCCTTTTACAAGAAAGTGGGCCAGTGAGCTTGTCATTTGGGCTAAAGTCTATTGATGCTCCATTTGGGTGGACAGTGTTACAGACCCACCTTTAGGTCTGGATATTCTGTTGGAGCCTGAAGAAAGCCTTAACCTCACAAATGGCAAAGTCATCTGGAAACACTGGAAAAACCTCAGTCAGAAAATCATCTGATTTGGTTTCTGGTCAGTGCCACTGGCTGAATGAGTTAGGCCATGGCTAGCATTCACAGTGAATGGAACATGGTACACCTGGACCAAATTACCTCAAGGTCTTCACAACAGCCCTACAGTGAAGACCAACCAGCATATAAATGGTACACTGCTCATGTGTGGTAGCCACAGCCATCATCTGCTACCCGCTAACTGGACAAGATCATGTTATGATGGCACTCTGCCATCAACTCAGAGAAGCTCCAGAAACAATCTCTCATCATTAATTATGTAGATGACGTATTGATTGCATCTAAAACAGAACACCACGAACAGGACATACATTTCTAGCGTGTTATAACCAAAGTTACTCTGAGGTGTACGATGAACACACTGAATTGGCCACAGACAATACCTTTCTGAGAGTCACACATGGCTTTGCACAAGCCCTGAACAAGGGCCAGTGCTGGATCTGTGGCCTTCTACCTAGAAGTGCAAAGATTTACCCACAGATAGTTGTCCCTTTCTCTTTAAGAGAGCATGTTACCATCCTACAGGGAAGAGCATGCTCATATTTCCAACTGGGTTTCATATTCCATCTCAAACCATTAACAGCTGATAGAGAACCCATTCCACTCTCCTATGTGCTCAAAGGCTTGCGTTGTTTTCAAAATACAGGTAATGGCCCACAGGCGGGTCACAATTACTGTTCTTACTATTTGGGTAATGGCATCGAACATGCTAAAATTCTTACAGAGGGACACGCGGACACCTTTACATTACCTGCATCCAAAGCCACCATATAACCAGCATATAATGGTACATTGCTCATGTGTGGTAGCCACAGTCATCATGTGCTACCCGCTAACTGGACAAGATCATGTTATGATGGTTATATAGCACTTTAAGACGTACCCTAGATCCCAAAAATTCTAGAAACATACATGACCCTGTTTGGTAATGCTGAAGTCACAGCCAGTCCAACTCAGCACTTCTTTCCGGTCTTAATCCCACAGTATGATACAACTGTAGCCCTAGATGAGATTAGTGTTATCGTACATACCATGGAACACACTGGTAATGACACGGCCAAGGCCCTTAACTCAAATATCTTCATAATTAGGAGCAGGCCGTAAAATGTCTCTCCAAAATCAAATGGCCTTAGATATTTTGTGAGCAGAAAAGGGGGTATCTGTGCAGTTACTGACAAGGAATGTTGTACATTCATTCCACAGACATTGGCAAGTGTGTCCTCCCTAGTCACAGATATTCACAAACTTCCCTGAAGAAAGGCGATTGGGCTTTGAATTCATGGCTGTCATCTTGGGGTGGACCATGGTTTTCCATGATAGTTCAAACTGCCATGCTAATTATTATTCTTTTGTTGTTTTTCACAGTTGCTGCTGCTTTCACAAAGACCTGCATCTCTGGCTGCTTCCAGACGGACAGAGCTCAGGCTCTTCTTTCATAAACAACCTCAATTCACAGTCAGACAGATCATTATTATGATTTGTAGACCCTAACATTCCTACACACAAGTTGAGTATTAAACTCAGCCTCACCATTCATCTCAGTAATTTTAGTTGCTTGTTGTTTTCACGTGTATCCATTTATTTTAGATTCATAATCCATCATTCATTATAAATATAAAAACCATTTATCTACTTGTTCTTTTGTTTTGATTATTCATAATTAATCAAAAAAGGTGGGAGAAAAGAATGGTTCAGAGGGTTTCATTAGATCGTCATTATTTTAGACCTGGTATAATTCTCTGCCTGATGGAAAAAGTGTGTTTTTGGACCAACGTTAAAACCACAGGACTCAAAACAGGCATTTATGAGCTCAGGACACAGATAAGGGGTAAAACCTATAGCATAGAACAGACAGGTTGGTATGTGTTGTAATAGAAGGTGTGTGTGCGTATATATGTGTTAGTTGAGACTTCAAAAGGGCCATAGTAACATCCTTATCTTTGTTCCAACTTTGGGGTGAAGAACTTTTGTATAAAGGGTTTTTTGTCCGTTTTTCATAAGTTTTTTGTAAGAAAGAAGCCTGGAAGTAGGGAGAGTGTGTGAGCACTGAACAAGTGCTCATAGGGGCAACACCTGGGTATGAACCTGAAGTTTCAATGAAACCTTCTCTTCTCCAGGTTTGTGCCTGCTTGCATCATTATGCAAAGGGAAAACAGAACATTTACTTCCCAATCCAACATGGGGTTGCTTTTTAATTGCTTGAACTTGAATCAAGCTCCAGCTGATGAACTTGAACCAAGCTGACTAATGTAACTCCGTCAGGTTTGTGAGCCGTTTCACTCCCGCAAGCTTTTTCAAATCATTCCACAAATTTTCTATCGTTTTCAGGTCACCGCTTTGTGATGGCCACTCCACAACTTTCACTTTCTTGCCTTTAAGCAATTTTCGTACAACTTTGGGGCTTAGGATCATTGCCCAGCTGTTACCACAAAGTTTTAACTTTCTGGCTGCTGTCTTGAGATGCTGCTTCAGTATTGCTAAATATATTCCTCCTTCCTCAAGATACTATCTTTAGTTTCTGAAGCGCTTCAGACCCTTTTCCAACACCCCCCCCCACACGCTTCACAGCTGGGATGGTGTTCTTCAGATTAAAAGCCTCATCTTTTTTCCTACATACATAGCGCTGATCTTAATGGTCAAACAGTTCAGCTTTATACAGCTGGTGTATGTGTTCACCTATGAGATTTCCACTTAGCTACAATTTGGTACTACTTTTACAGAAAAAGGCAGAATGGCTAACTGTTTTAAAACAAGAGTTTTAAACATCCTCATGTTTCAGGATAACAGCCTCATGTTTCAGGATGTTTCTCCTCACCACTGGCTTCCTTTGTGACAATGTCGACTGCTAAAAGCACTGTACAAAAAGGTTACACTTCACGTATAGAGAGGAAACACAAGACACTCGAGATTAGCGTTGCTTCCAAGCATTGCTCTCGTACCCTGGGAGATGAAGGGCTTGTTGGACTGCTGCATGTACGTCTGCGGCATACGGAAACCCCAGGAGGACGAGACAGATATCGAACCAGCACCGCTGTGGCCCAGCGAGCGAGAGACCTGACCTACAGAACCAAATGGAGCCTGGAAACTTGCTTCTGAGAGACAGACAGAGAGAAAACCAGAATAAATATAAACAAACAAATCTGGTACTCCACTGGTCTTCTCATCAATTTAGGAGGCAAAGCTGTTTAAACAACAGCATACGGCTGAAAATATATCAGATTATAAAGGAAGACAGAGAGGGAGGGAGGGTGTGAAATGAAAAGAAATAATATTCTCAACCAGCACACCAGTGTTACAAGGGTTTGTACAGCATTACTAAACTGAAAACTTTATCATTTCTATAGTAACAGCTCATTCACAGAGTGGTACAGTGAATGACGCTCCACATAACTTTTTTTTTTTTTTTTTAAATCGTCTAATTGTTGACAGGGTGATATTTTCTAAATGTACCATTTATGGAAGGTGGCTCCGGTGTAGCGGCAAAGCTGTAAATTTACCTTTTTATTTTAATGACATCTTCAGGCCAGAGGACATTATACTTTACCATTTCTCAGTAACATGACAAGCTGTCTTTTTTTGGGGGGGAGGGGCGCACACAACACGACACCCGTTTATAGCTGCTATATCAGAAGTGAGAACAGGAACCAAATTGTTTTCTGAACATTAAACATAATTCTAAACTGATACAATATATGAAGAAGTTCTCTAATAAAAGCTAGAGACTTGTGCAGGTCTGAGCTTAGCCTTTTAAGTTGTCGCCAGGATTCGAACCGACATTGCAACATCTCTTCCTTTCTTTGACAGCGCTCTAGACCGCTCGGCCACGGAGGATTACATCGTGAACTGGGGTTATGTAACGTGCCACTTAGATGGTCAGTATGCAGTGGCACCACACGGTGACTGTGGAATCGCTACCTGAGGCTGGGACGCCAATGACCCTAACCCATAACTACGTCTTCGCTTGTTTACCACAATGCATTATGGGTGATACTCGGGGTCAGCTCCGCTATATTGTTTACTTTCGCCTTTGTTAAACACGGCATTGTTCTGTCTAACCGGGTTTAACCATGCCTAAAGTGAATTGCTGTGTCTCCAAAATAGAGAGAACACCTAATTTGAGCTTTTATCAGCTGCCAGTTGAGGAGAAGAAAGAAATGAATAAATTTAATCCTCAACGTAAACCTTCGAACTGAATCGAAATGGACAAGTGTTTGTACAGTGGGGCAAAAAAGTATTTAGTCAGCCACCAATTGTGCAAGTTTTCCCACTTAAAAAGATGAGAGAAGCCTGTAATTTTCATCATAGGTACACTTCAACGATGAGAGACAGAATGGGGGGGGGGAAAGAATCCAGGAAATCACACTGTAGGATTTTTAATAAATTAATTGGTAAATTCCTCGGTAAAATAAGTATTTGGTCACCTACAAACAAGCAAGATTTCTGGCTCTCACAGACCTGTAACAACTTCTTTAAGAGGCTCCTCTGTCCTCCACTCGTTACCTGTATTAATGGCACCTGTTTGAACTCGTTATCAGTATAAAAGACACCTGTCCTCAACCTCAAACAGTCACACTCCAAACTCCACGATGGCCAAGACCAAAGAGCTGTCAAAGGACACCAGAAACAAAAATGTAGACCTGCACCAGGCTGGGAAGACTGAATCTGCAATAGGTAAGCAGCTTCGTGTGAAGAAATCAACTGTGGGAGCAATTATTAGAAAATGGAAGACATACAAGACCACTGATAATCTCCCTCGATCTGGGGCTCCACGCAAGATCTCACCCCGTGGGGTCAAAATGATCACAAGAACGGTGAGCAAAAATCCCAGAACCACACGGGGGGACCTAGTGAATGACCTGCAGAGAGCTGGGACCAAAGTAACACAGGCTACCATCAGTAACACACTACGCCGCCAGGGACTCAAATCCTGCAGTGCCAGACGTGTCCCCCTGCTTAAGCCAGTACATGTCCAGGCCCGTCTGAAGTTTGCTAGAGAGCATTTGGATGATCCAGAAGAGGATTGGGAGAATGTCATATGGTCAGATGAAACCAACTTTTTGGTAAAAACTCAACTTGTCGTGTTTGGAGGAGAAAGAATGCTGAGTTGCATCCAAAGAACACCATACCTACTGTGAAGCATGGGGGTGGAAACATCATGCTTTGGGGCTGTTTTTCTGCAAAGGGACCAGGACGACTGATCCGTGTAAAGGAAAGAATGAATGGGGCCATGTATCGTGAGATTTTGAGTGAAAACCTCCTTCCATCAGCAAGGGCATTGAAGATGAAACGTGGCTGGGTCTTTCAGCATGACAATCCCAAACACACTGCCCGGGCAACGAAGGAGTGGCTTCGTAAGAAGCATTTCAAGGTCCTGGAGTGGCCTAGCCAGTCTCCAGATCTCAACCCCATAGAAAATCTTTGGAGGGAGTTGAAAGTCCGTGTTGCCCAGCGACAGCCCCAAAACATCACTGCTCTAGAGGAGATCTGCATGGAGGAATGGGCCAAAATACCAGCAACAGTGTGTGAAAACCTTGTGAAGACTTACAGAAAACGTTTGACCCCTGTCATTGCCAACAAAGGGTATATAACAAAGTATTGAGATGAACTTTTGTTACTGACCAAATACTTATTTTCCACCATAATTTGCAAATAAATTCTTTAAAAATCAGACAATGTGATTTTCTGGATTTTTTTTCCTCCTCATTCTGTCTCTCATAGTTGAGGTATACCTATGATGAAAATTACAGGCCTCTCTCATCTTTTTAAGTGGGAGAACTTGCACAATTGGTGGCTGACTAAATACTTTTTTGCCCCACTGTAGCTTACATTTGTCTGGTGGGAAAAAGACGTACTTAAACTGTGAGCCAGCAATATTTCCATGGGCTGCGGAATGGCATTCGGTTATAGAAGATTATAACAATCAACACTGTTCATCGTCTGAAACCAGTGATATTCCAAAACCTGGTAAACGCAGAAGCATTCTTCAGCCTTTGCCTCTCAACGTGCCGAAGCACTCGGCAGCCAAACGAGCCTTTCAGACTGATAAAACTCTCAAACCATGAAGGGCTCTCTTTGGGGTATGTATAATGTTCGGTGTACCTCACTAGCAGCATTTATTGAAGAAAATGCATTTATACTGAACATCACACGGCAGATCAGCAGGTTTCCAAAGGTTTTTTTTTTTGGTTGTGTTTCCTGATATCAAGTTTTATTTAACTAAATCACTCATTTATAAATGTTTTGATGCTGTTCATCTGGGCCTGGGGTCATGAAGTAATATTGGACTTAAGTCAACAGTTGATTTTTCATAATAGTTTTCCTTACTGCATCTGTAACTTTCATTGTGCTGGATCAAGATTAAGTATAAGGCGAAGATTTCATTAGAACAAAGCTTCTTAGAAAATGGTAAGGAATAACTGAAGATTAAAAGAAACAAATTTAGACTTAAGTCTAAGATTGTTTCGTGATCCCGGGGCCTGTAGTCTGGGGGTACATTTAAAAAAAAAAATTTAACAAAAAAAAAAAACCTTCTTACCTTCTCACGAAGCTTGATTTGGATTCCGATTTTCCTGCTGTAAACCCTTGGCGTTATCCAACTCTAAATCAACAATTTCATTGTCTTCCACGACAGAGCACGGCAAAATCGCTCCTCTCACACCGCTCAAGTAAAATTAATCTGATATCCGCTATATCGCTCAACTACCGACCCCGGCTATCCCCCATAATGCACTGCGGTAAACAAATGATGACAGTTATGCTTGGAGGCTATTACATTCTTAAACACGCTTGAACTCGGCGCCTCTATAGGCTTCAGCCAAAGGCTGAATCAAAAAGAATTTTGCAGTTGGTGGTAAATTGTTGTATTATAAGAGGAATAAAACACTTGGTGACATGCTACTATAAGAAAACGATCAACTTTAGGGTGGTAACAGTAACTCTGCTTCATCACACCACACCGTCGTTGATTATTTTCCTAAACAGCACGACTCTGTACAAACCCTGTGTTTAAAACCCATGCTAAAGAGTGTGATGGGTGAAGGGAGGTGTTCGCCCAATTAATCACGTCATATCTGTGAGACTTACCTGAGCTCAATAGAGCACATCTGCGCGCGCGCACACACACACTACCCATAAGAATTTATTGAAAATTCATTAAAATATACTCATACTTTCTGCTCATGTCTCTACAGCTGTGTCGTCATCGTCTTCTTCTTTCGACTGTTCCTGTTAGGGGTCGCCATAGTGGAGAATGTCCCTCCAGCTCCTCCTGTCCTCTGTATCTTTTTCTGTAGCACCAACCGTCCTCATGCCCTCCTTCACCACATCCATAAATCTCATCTTTGCTCTTCCTCTTTTCCTTCTACCTGGCAACTCTATCTCCAGCATTCTTTTCCCAATATACCCTGGATCTCTCCTCTGTACGTGTCCAAACCATCTCGATCTCGCCTCTCTCACTTTGTCTCCAAGCCGTCCTACATGTGCTGTCCCTCTAATATTCTCATTTCTAATCCTGTCTAACTCTGTCACTCCCAGTGAGAATCTCAACATCTTCAGCTCCGCTACCTCCAGTTCGGCCTCCTGTCTTTTTGTCAGCGCCACCGTCTCCAAACCGCACATCGCCGCTGCTCTTACTACTGTCTTGTACACGTTCCCTTTTACTCTTGCTGGTAACCTTCTGTCACAAATCACTCCTGACCTTCTCCTCCATCCATTCCAACCTGCTTGCACTCTCTTCTTCACTTCTCTTCTTCACTCGCCATTACTTTGTACAGTTGACCCCAGATATTTGAGCTCCTCTGCTTTGACCACCTCTATTCCTTGTAGCTGTACCATTCCACTGTCCTCGACCTCATTCACGCACAAGTACTCCATCATTCTCCTACTGACTTTCATTCCCCTTCTCTCTAGTGCACACCTCCAGGTCTTCAAGTTTTCTTCCCTGTTCTCACTACAGATCACAATATCATCTGCAAACATCATAGTGTCCATGGGGCCTCTTGTCTGTCAACCTGTCCATTATCATTGCAAACAAGAAAGGGCTTAGGGCCGAGCCCTGGTGCAATTCAACATCCATCTTAAATGCCTCCGTCATTCCCACAGCCTTCACACTGTCCTCATACATATTCTGCACCAATTTCACTTACTTCTCCACCATTCCTGATTTCCTCATACAGTACCACAACTCCTTTTTCGGCATCTGAGGTATGAACTCCTCAAGTTCTTTATAACGCACACATGCTATATTAGACACACGCATACGCACACGGTCTTTCTCATCCACACCATTCGCACAGTGCTCACCCCCACCAGTGTGTGCACGAGTGTGTGTACCTGACTTCCCCACCGTGCCGTTGGCCACCATTGCCCCAGGGTTGTTCAGATGGTGATTGTGCCAGTGTGGCCCTCCGTCCCGCCCCGCTGGCTGGGCAAAGATGATGCTGGGGTCGTTGAGGTTAACGGGGGTGGGGTTTGGTGTGTGCCCCGCCCCTCCGTTCCCCTGCCCCTTCCTCAGAGGGTACTTTACCCCCGGGGAGGGCGGATGGGAGGGCCAGGTGCCTGGCGAGAGCATGCCCATGTACTGAGAGGGGGTGAAACCAAAGAGAGACAGATGAACCTGCTGTTGCTGAGGAGGAGTGGCAGGAGGAGGGAGAGAGGGATGATGGGAGGATTTGGACGGAGCAGAGGAGGATGAGGAGCCTGATGAAGGTTTGCCGCTCTGAGATGACTGAGGAGAGACGGAGGGCTGGATGAATGTCGATGGCTGGGGGGAGTACGGAGGAGTCTGACGTGTGTCTGACTGGAGAGACAGAAATAAAACCGGATACTATTAATGCATTATATATTAAATAACACAGGAGTGTCATAAATAAGACATGAAGAAAGAACACAGAAAAGGCAGACAGGTGGGCAATAACGAGACTGAATGATAGACAGAGACATTGAAGACAGACAAACAAAAGGAAGTGAACAGTCATACAGACAGAGAAAGAGAATAAAGACAAACAGACAAATCAAAAAGAAGAAGTAGACAGAAAACAAACAAACAAAAAACACCAGTCAGTTGTTTAGTTCTTACACATTCTGATGGCTGCCTGGTTCGGCCGGGTCGATCCTGGGACGTACCACTCTGAGGAATGGGGATGGCTGGAGAGCTCACCATCCCACGGACCATCTGAGGAACTGGGGGGGGGGGGGGGGGGGGGGGGGAGTGGGTTAGCTCACCTAAATGTCACTGAAACAAACAGTGTCCTACTGAACATGTAAACACACGTGTGTACCCTGTGTAGGTTGGGCGTGCGTGCGTGTGTGTGTGTACCCTGTGAAGGAGCTCCTCTCTGTCGGAGGTGTCTGTAATCAGGACATTCTCTCCGGACGTGTCCTACATATCCACACTGGAAACAGCGTCTCTCTCTCGGCTCTCTGTCCTCCTCACGCACCTCGTCATCCTTATCGCTCTCCTTCTTCTTCATCCTACACAAACACACACACACACACACTCTTAGCCACATGCTGAATACAAAGACACACACACACACACCAGGGTGCAAGTGTCTGACCTGCGCCTCTTCGGGCAGTCCTTCATGTAATGTCCGATTTTGCCGCAGACGCGACAGCAGCGGTCATTTGGAGCGAGCTCGCCGTCAGTCAACACCTTCGAGTCGAAGAAGTAATCCTGACACACACACACGCTTGGACTTTGATTTCAATGCATTTGTGTGTTTTATATGAAATGCTGCTCTCTCTCTGTGTGTGTGTGTGTGTGTGTGTGTGTGTGTCTCACCGCTTCCATCCCCTGCTTTGGATAAAACGGCGTTCCAAACAACTTCCTGCCATTAATAAATGCCTTCATGATGAAATTTGTCACTGAGCGAGAGAGAGAGAGAAAAAACGGTTGAATACAACATGAGAAACTTTGCTGAGACTCTTTTACAAGGCTAATGTTGCTAACAAGTAATGGAAGTCTATTGCCTCCAGTTTAGCATGGGGTGTGTGTGTGTGTGTGTGTGTGTGTGTGTGTGCGCGCGTGTGTGTCCCCTTACTTTTCCGTGAGACTCCAGCACCAAGATTGTGATTCAAGTCAAAAGGATCTATTAAAATTAAATAAAGACTGCATTACCCCAACGAAACTTTTGTTCCATCATCACTTAGCAAACACCTTTAACCTGATCATAATGTGTGTTTAAAACTGTTTAAATACAGGTTTAAATACTCTGGGATACAGGCTGTTCTAGGGTTCTTGGAGAACAAGAAGCAGAAGAACTTCAGAGTGATTACTTAACAACGGACAGATTATTTTGGAAATAAAAGATAATAGTAGGCAGCCTTGAGGAGTGGTAAAGATGCAGGTTGAGGCTTGTACCTTCGATGGCGATGCACTTGGATGTCCACTGTTTCTCGAAAGTGGTGAGGCGTTTACGCTGCCGGATGGAGATCACATGCTCTTTAAAGTCGAACTCCTCGGTATAGAAGCGCAGCAGGCCGAGCCACAGCTCCCCTACTGTCTCACGGTTCTGCTGGAACTCGGGCCAGCGCCACTGCTGAGGAACACACACACACACACACACACTTAGCTGGAAGATATCTATTGCAAACTCGTCTGCACATACAGTATACAGATGTTTCCAAAAACTCAATTTCCCTTGTTTTCACATGGATAGGAGAAAACATACTTTGTTTTGTGAATGGACAGAGATATTTTTGAAAACGTTGTTCATGTGGACAGAGATTTAAAAAAAAAAATAAATTCTGTTGATGTGGTTCATATCACAAACTCGCTCACCAGTTCGTCCAGATTGTCGAAGAAGAACGCGTTCCAGCCGTCCACCATCCTCTGAGGAACAGAGCTCCCATCATAGATCTGCACCACACACAGTTAACCTTTACATAACCTCCTGTTCTTTACTCCACTCCATTTCACTGTCTGTGTGTGCGTTTACCTCCTGAAGGACAGGGATGACGGGAGGCTGTCTCTGCTGCAGGAAGTAGAGCACCATGAGGATGTAGGCGTAAGATGAGAGACTTCCCCTCGACGCATCACCAATGTCACACCTCTGCAACACACATGCACATCAACACTTTACTCTTGTAAATACAAGACAGACACACACACAGCTTTCTGCCATTACCTTTGCAAACACTTTCATGGTATAGCCCAAATACTGCACACGTGGGTCCAGGGCTGCATACGTGGCCAACATACGTGTGTTGTGCTGAGCCTGGAGACAGAACAAAGAGGAAATTATCTCTCTCTTGCCCTCACACACACACACAATCCTGTTTTAAAGATGATGCACGGTGAGCAGGGTGTATGGTTTGGGACACGCCCACAGCAGATTGTGGATGGTGACATATGCGACCGCATCCAATCCCAAATCCTGTTCCCGACATTACTGCCCTTCAGTGTAGAAGATATGGAGTAGGGTGTAGGGACAGAGATCGGCAGAAGACGATGTGAGCTCACCAGGGTGTTATAAAGGCTGATGTCTCCTTCCAGACTGCTCTGCTTGTGTTCAAACTTGACAATAGGCACTTTGGCGGTTGTTATAGGCAAGATGTTCCTCAGGCCTGAAAAACACACACATACACACAAACTAAGACAGCATTCACAATGAATAGAGCTGGTGACTGGAAAGGAGTATGCAAATGGAAACAATCTAAGCACTTCAATAGCACAAAAATAAATGTACAAGTTATAAAATTAAAAATAAGTAAATAAAAACGTCCTTGCTCTGGTACACAAATTATATCAGAAAGTAGCTCATTCTTTCAAATATTTAAATGCAAATAAAGAAAGAAATTAAATAAAATCCCGACGTAAATGCAAACAAACAGGTGCCTAGTTCCATATTTTCTTAATTAAATTAAAATTTCAATTAGATCATAAATGATTTAACAATTATTTGCCGAAGGTGAAGTGAATATCGGTGAATAATAATGGAGACAAAGTCGAGCTGATTATTTATTGATACTCACTGAGCCTGAGGCAGATAATTGTTTTAGTATCAGTACACAGGTGATTATTTTAACAAAAGTGCTCTGAGAGCACAAGATCCCCTTCTGGCAACTGTGCCATAACTCTGGTAAAATGTGACCGAATTGAACGAAATTGCAACATGCGTATTACCAACATACACGGCGGCACGGTGGTGTAGTGGTTAGCGCTGTCGCCTCACAGCAAGAAGGTCCGGGTTCGAGCCCCGTGCCCGGCGAGGGCCTTTCTGTGCGGAGTTCTCCCCGTGTCCGCGTGGGTTTCCTCCGGGTGCTCCGGTTTCCCCCACAGTCCAAAGACATGCAGGTTAGGTTAACTGGTGACTCTAAATTGACCGTAGGTGTGAATGTGAGTGTGAATGGTTGTCTGTGTCTATGCGTCAGCCCTGTGATGACCTGGCGACTTGTCCAGGGTGTACCCCGCCTTTCGCCCGTAGTCAGCTGGGATAGGCTCCAGCTTGCCTGCGACCCTGTAGAACAGGATAAAGCGGCTAGAGATGATGAGGTGAGATGAGACCAACATACACCAAAAATAAATAAATAAGTTTGGTGAAATTCCTCCACAAATTGAGAGAGGAGTTGATTTCAGAACGTTCATCCTCATGAAATGGTCAAAGTTTAATCAAGGGTCAAAACTCTGGGAAAATTTTTACAAACAAAATTAAATTGCAATATGCATATTACCGTCATATAACAAGGCCTTTTACCAAGCTTCAAGAAATTTGTCCAAAATTTAAGAGAGGAGTTGATGTCAGAAGGCAAGCACACCTTCATGAAATTGTGAAAGTACAAGGTTAATCAAGGGCCACAACTCTGGTAAAATGTGACCGAATTGAACAAAATAAGATGTGTACTACTGACATATAAAGCCTTTTGCCAAGTTTGGTGAAATTCCTCCACAAATTGTGAGAGGAGTTAATTTCAGAAGGAAAAAACACACTCACGAAATTGTCAAAAATATAATTTTGTTAATCAAGGGCTGTAACTCTGGTAAAATGTGACCACATTTAACAAAATTACAATATGCATATGACCAACATATAAAAATGCCTCTTGTCAAGTTTGGTGAAATTCCTCCAAAAATTGTGAGAGGAGTTGATTTCAGAAGGTGAGCACCCTTCCCGGGATGGACAGACAGAAATCGCGATGACAATCCCGTCGGGCCTTTTGGCCAGCGGGGGATAAAAAATTATCTGAAAAATATATATATATTTCAAACTTATAAAGCTGCATGCAAATGTAATAAAGACGCGTGCAGACTCGTGTCACTGATCTATGCTGACTCCCATAAAATACTGTTTTGAAAAGGATAAAATAAATCACAACTCCACCTTACCTTTGGATAGTTTTAGACCAAACTTCATAGCATATTTAGTTCTTTCAGGAACAGCATTTTCTTTCCTAATTCTTTCATAACTCCTCACTTATGGTGACAAAGCGATTGGCCGCCATTTTGCAGAGTCACTCAAGGCGATTATCGAGAAACAGTCTGAATCGCTCAACAAATCAGCGCGTGATTTCCTATAATCAGGGCTGTCGACAGGGGGGGACAACCGGGTATTTTGTCCCGGGCCCAGGCATGAGGGGGGGCCCAGAACTGGTCCCTCATGAAGATGCCATTAATCATTCTGTTTCATTTCAAAATGTGTTGATTTGGGGGAGAAAAATGTGCTATATTTGCATTCAATGAATGACTTCTGGTTCTTTTGCCTTTATTGTCTTCGAAAATAGATTCAAGAACCCACCTACCACCCCTAATGCAGAAATGGTTTGGTCTTTGATTAAGGCGCCAAATAACACGGCACTATTCCATCATAACGCTTCGACAATAAGCGTGCGAGCCCATTTGCCAACATGCACAAGTCAGGAGCAAAGAAAAGAAAAGAAGAGATGAAGAAGCCAAGAGCCTCAGGGGCTCACTGCATAGTAGGGGTGTGCAAAAATATCGATACGGCGATATATCGCGATACTTTGTCTTCTGATTCAATATCGATACTCAAAATTTGAATATCGATATTTTTTCAAATAATAAATCATGTTTCAGACGGGTTGTAAATCCAGTACGACTTCCGCACCTCCGCTCCGCGAGGTGTCGCTGTGCCGCTCCCTCACTGCAAGGCACTCTTCGTCTTCTCTTTTTTCCCCGGCGGTTGCAGTGAGGAAAAAAAACAAGCAAGCATGGCTGTTAACGTAAACCTAGAGACGCCGCCGAACTTTAAGGCAGATGTTTGGAGGCACTTTGGATTCCAAAGGAAAGGAGAAAAAAACAGTGAGCCAGTGTTCTGTAAAGTTATCCTACCTCTTGGATTTGTCCTACCAAGCCTACTGCGCATGCGCGAAATCCAGGAGGGTAGGAAAATTCAACAGTAGTTTTGTCCTACCGATCAGCTAGGCTGATAGAAAATCGGTGAGTATTTCACGCATTTGCCGATTTTTATGTTTTGTGCATATTGGTCGAGTCTTTGGCCGAGTCAAATAATTTGTAATGCCTTGTTTTGAATAATAAACCGGTCTGTATGAGAACTTCCTAATTCATGTGTTCTGCGCATGCGCAGTAGGAGACTAAGCTGCACACTGCACTTTTCAATGTGTTTCAGACAGTGTGTTGTTCCTGCAAAATAAGCACAAGTTAAATGTTCTCCGGTACATGTTCTCAAGTTTACAAAGAACAAATTGATATTAGTGTGAGCTGCACTGAAATGTATGTGCAGTCTGCAGTACAAGTTTTAAGTTTTCATAAAACAATTTGATTCTGCTTGTTAAGCAGCACTGATGTGTCCATGCTTACAGAAAAGTTGATAATACTAGCACAGAAATGGGAATTTTCTGTATGTTGTAGTGAAGCAACTCTTGGTTTTGCCAGCAGTGGAATAGAGACAAATATATGTCTGGCAAGAGTGTGTAGTTATGTATGTGAAATGTAATTTTACAGTGGTCAATAAATTCTGATTTTCTTCAGTGACACAGATATCGTGATGTGGTTGAAATTTCTTGCAATATATCGATTATCGCAGAATCGCTGTACCGTGATATCATTATCGTGGGCAAAATATCGCCATAGTATTGTATCGTGAGGTATCTGGTGATACCCAGCCCTACTGCATAGATATTTTAGAAAAGATTCAGATGATGCAGCAGGTGGTGAAGGCAGTGGGGCAGCTGAGCCAGGTAAGACACATAACTTTTTTCCAGCCCCGTAATGTAACCGCAGCACGCGCGACGCGCCATTCATAATTATAAAGTAGGGGATAGCAGGGTACACTGAGTGAACACTGAAATGCACAGGGCATTGAATTATTTCATAAACATATCGGTTTAATAACACTGTGTTGCATATATCTCAATGAAGCAAAGAATAGCACATTGGCCCGCAATCATATCCAAATGTTTTAGGCACGCTTGCTGAGCTGCGCTGAGCTGGACTCCGGTTAGCTGAAAGCCCGTGGAACGCTGCCTCTTGTTAATTAAACCTTATTTTGTTGGAAATCATCCCGTGTAGATACGACGGCATGTGAAATTGCCAGCTAGATAGAGTTTAATGTAACGAATGGGCTATAAATGGGGTGTTTTGAGGTTAGTCTGTTGCAAAACATTAAACTTTTGCTTAGACTGGATACTCTTCAAACAATTCCCTTGCTCAAGTGAAAAATGATAGGCCTGTATGAAAAGCGCAATTAATGAAAGTAGCCTAATAAGCCCTAAATGAATAAAACAACCTCTGTTTTATTGTTGTTGCTTACACGTTAAGATTTTGAAATCTTCTCGGTCCAGTTCTATATCCAGGGAACGTTGTAATCCTTTTGGTTTATCCGTAATAAACGTGTCAGCCCCCAGGTCAGATAGGCTAATGTTACGTGGTTGGGAGGGTGTCAATTTTTTTTTAACATTCTAAATCGAGTACGGAAAGGACGTTTATGAAAAACAAGACAAAAAAATACACTGAAAAACTCACTGTACACATCACTAGTGGTGATGCTTCTATGTTCAGATTTTGGGAAAGCCATAACTCCGTTCTCATTGAGGCCCAGTTCCATCCCGTAAACAATCATTTTGGTTTATCAACTACCTGCATTCAAACATGTCACAGGAGAGGCTCAATGGGCTGGCTATGCTCTCTATAGAGCGCAAACTTGCAAAGAAGCTGGACTTCAATGACCTTATTGACGACTTTGCCACAGCAAAAGTCCGGCACATTGCATTTCGCACCTGAATAGTTGCAGACTAAGGAAATGTTCAAACTGTAAATATGTTGAAATAAAATGGTTGACTGTTATAATGGGCTTGGAATACCTGTTATTTAAGGGTTGGAGTGAATGGAGACTGTGAAAAGAGGGGTTGGGTGTGGGTGGTTGCTGTGTGGCGATGTGCGTGCGCGCGTATGTGTGTGTGTGTGTGGGGGGGGACTCAGATTATTTGGGGGGGGGGGCCCCACTCAGATTATTTTGTCCCGGGCCCAGCCAAAGCTGTCAACGGCCCTGCCTATAATCACTTGTGTATTTATACAAATAGAATTTATTAAAACTATATTTAAGTCTAGCTCCTTGATGCCTGAAGAGCAGTGTGTGTAAACACGTTACAGGTGTGTAAAGTGTGGCTGTATTTGGTAAAAGTAGAGGTGAACAGTTCACAGCGCTATAAAAGCCTTAAAGTGCATGTCCTAGACCAAATTTGTTTTTTTTTTTTTTTTTTATATGAAAGTATGTCCCTTTACACACTCATCCAGAAGGGTAATTTTGCACAAGGCCATCTGTCGACAGCAGAAAAAAATTAAACAAAACACGTCTGGAGCCAGATTCGTGACGTCTCGCAGCAGGCTGCGAGAGCTTGCACGGTTTCAGTGCACAGCCTGTGTAGACCACGTTTAGCAGCGAGCGATTTTGCATTGAAATATGCAGGGGTGATAGCGTTCCGGCGCCGCGCCGGATTTCCGGCGTACCGTGGCTGGGGGAAAAAAAAAAAAATGACGGCACTTTTTTCCCACTAGTTCCATATCATGCGAATTCCCTTTACTGTCTATCTGCGCATCTCAGAATGACACAGGACAATGGGCGAACTAGATTTTTTTTTTTTCCCCAGCCACGGTACGCCGGAAATCCGGCGCGGCGCCGGAATGCTATCACCCCTGAATATGGAATTGTCACCTGAGCGCAATGTTACTTCACCTTTGGATGAAGAATGTCATGTTGCTACGTCCTCCTACGATACATCTGTTAACCATTTTAATAATTACGCGATAACGTTGAAGAAATTTGCAGAAAACCACCAGGTCGTTTTCTCATAAACAAACCAGCGCTGACATAGGATTCAGAGGGAGGCGTCCCACACGCTATGTCACGAAAATCAATGTTTGCCGGGAGATCCAAATGCCAAGTTTTTTCAGAGGCGGACCAATTCGCCTCAAATGGCTTGATTTCAACTGAATTTTTCTGGTATTGTGCAAGGTAAAAAAAAAAAAAAAAAAAAAAATGCACAAAATGCAAAATGTGACAGATATTTGACCAAAGTTTAATATAAAATAGGAGAATTACATTGATCTTGCTCCTGAATTTACCCGTGATATGCACTTTAACCTGGAAATAGTGAAGTCAAGTAGTGTCTTCCCCTTACCTGTGTGTTTCTTCAACACCTTGGCTAATCCCTCAATGATCTCTTTACAGTTCAGTTTCTGAAGAGAGAGAAAGATAGTGTATGTGTGTGTGAGAGAGAGAGAGAGAGAGAGAGAGAGAGAGAGAGAGAGAGAAAGAGAGAGAGAAACATGGTTCATCTGCCTTGGGAGACTTACAGTAGCTGAATAAAAATCTATCACGCTTGTAGAAATAGAGAAGGTAACCCGTCGGCTAACGAAGTAGCCTCGCTCACTCGCTACATTACATTTAGTTTTAATCAGCAGTGCAGAGGAAATAAAGATTGGTGCTAAAAAAAAAAAAAAAGAGAATTTCTAAAAAACAAACAAACCACATTCTTAATTTAGTAGTTTTTGTTTGTTTGTTTTATAATTGTAACCTGATTGGTCAGAAGTAAAAATGTGCTTTTCTGAAAACTTGAGGGGGAGACGGACTACAGATGTCAGCATTTTTTAATACATGTCCACAGGAGTGCATGTAAAATGGCAGCTTCCTGTAGGGTTATGCATTGAATGGTGAATTTGTATACAACCACAAATCAGAAAAAGTTGGGACGGTATGGAAAACGCAAATTAAAAAAGAAAGCAGTGCCTTCTAAATTTACTTTGACCTGCATTTCATTGCAGACAGTATGAACCCAAGATACATTTTGTCCGGTCAACTTCATTTCATTTGTTTACATCCATGCCTGCATTTCAGGCCTGCAAAACATTCCAAAAAAATTGGGACAGGCGTTTTAGGGCTAGTAATGAGGTAAAACAATTAACTAATGATGCGATTTGAAACAGGTGATGTCAGCAGGTGATTGTAATCATGATTTGGTACAGAATCAGTATCCAGGAAAGGCCTAGTCTTTGAGGAGCAAAGACGGGCCGAGGATCTCCAGTTTATCAACAAATGCGTGAGAAAATTCTCGAAAATGTTTAAACACAATGTTAAACAAAGAAAGATCCAAAGGGATTTGGATATTTGATCCTCTACGGTGCAGATCATCATTAAATGATTCAAGGAATCTGGAGGAATTTTGGTGCGTAAAGGGCAAGGGCGCAAGCCTAAGCTGAACACCCGTGATCTCTGATCCCTCAGATGGTTCTTGATGCAGTGCCGTCATTCATCTATCGCTGATATAACCACATGGGCTCGGGATTACTTTGGCAAACCTTTGTCAAGCTACAATACAGAGTTACATCCACAAATACCAGTTAAAACTTTACTATGCAAAAAGGAAGCCTTATGTTAACTGTGTCCAGAAGCGCTGCTGACTCCTCTGGGCTCGGAGGCTTCTAAGATGGACCATCACACAGTGGAAATGTGCATTGTGGTCAGATTAATCTATGTTCCAGGTCTTTTTTGGAAGAAATGGACTCCATGTGCTCTGAGCCAAAGACAAAAAAAGACCATCTAGACATATCAGCAACAAGTCCAAAAGCCAGGGTCTGTCATGGTACGGGGTTGTGTCAGTTTTAGGGTTGATTCAGTCGCAACATTTTGGGTTTGGTATTGTACCTGGCATGGTAGAATAGTACGAGTTTGGTACCAATGCATGCATGCACGTACTAACCAACTAACTATTCATAGAAACTGATGAAATTAAAAAACAACATCAAACGTGCCTGTCCCCTCTGTCCCTAATAGAGAATGTGTGGTGAATTTTGGAACCAAAAAAAAAAAATTATATATGACGATGATGGCACGGTGGTGTAGCGGTTAGCGCTGTCGCCTCACAGCAAGAAGGTCTGGGTTCGAGCCCCGTGGCCGGCGAGGGCCTTTCTGTGTGGAGTTTGCATGTTCTCCCCGTGTCTGCGTGGGTTTCCTCCGGGTGCTCCGGTTTCCCCCACAGTCCAAAGACATGCAGGTTAGGTTCACTGGTGACTCTAAATTGACCGTAGGTGTGAATGTGAGTGTGAATGGTTGTCTGTGTCTGTGTCAGCCCTGTGATGACCTGGCGACTTGTCCAGGGTGTACCCCGCCTTTCGCCTGTAGTCAGCTGGGATAGGCTCCAGCTCGCCTGCGACCCTGTAGAAGGATAAAGCGGCTAGAGATAATGAGATGAGACAATGACGACTCTGTACTGTTGCAGACCTTAAGATCTGTTTGCAGGAAGAATGGGACAAAACACCCGAAACGCTTCATCACTTGGGTGTCTTCAGTCGCTAACCATCTTTTAAGTGTTGTGTGAAGGAATGGCAACAGGAGTGGTAAATGCTTTACTGTCCCAAATTTTTTGAAATGTGTGGCAAGGATCAAAATTGTAATATGTTTATTTTGAAGGGAAAAAAAAAAAAAAAAGATGAAATGTCAAATAATGTACTGATGTATTGTTTAGACTGCAATACAAGTCAAAGATTATTTACAAATCATTGTTTTCAGTTTTAATTTCAACATACTATGGCAACTTTTTTGATTTGGAGTTGTAGGATTACGATTAAAATGGCAGCTTGGTTTAGGACGACATGTAAAACAGCATCAGCGATTCTGTACCTCTGCTGTGTCGTGACCTTCTAGTGTCATACAGATGTCCAGATCGCTGTCACGGAAACCAAAACCGTTCTTGGAGGAACCAAACAGACACAGCTGGGCTTTATCTGTGTATAAAAACACACAGTTTACACCTTCAAGCCCATACATCACATCCTTATCATGCAATATTAAACTGATCACACATTAAATAAAAAGTGGAACTGCAAAGACAATTCCAGTAGCAATGCTCTGGAGCGTCATGTGGAACTGTTCAGAAGAGAAGCGTGACTGTGATTGAAGTGTGTGTGTGTGGGGTGAAATTTAGGCTGACACTAACACCTCGCAAGTTCTCTGTGTGTGTACCATTATACTCCTTCCGAATGAAGCGCTCCAGACTGGCGAGAATTGATTCCCTCCTCTGCTGCTCTCCCCCAGACGGCGACAGTTCATCTGCGCATGCATGCGCACACACACAGTTAGAGGGGAAAGCACATTTGTCCAACAAGGTTTTCGCTATTTGGCAAACAGACCTTTTTTCAGACCATTCGCCAGAATTCAGCCAAAGCAACTATTACACTTTCTATTCATTGTCAGCTATCTGGTTATTTATTTGGTAAAATTATAAACTCACACCACTATCTTGAAAAGCTCACTGAAAACGGTAGCTCTATATTCATTAACTGGCTACATAGCAGTGCCCCATTCTGCAGAACCAAAAGTCCACAGGGTGGAGTCTGGACCTCATCCTGTGCCTCCTAACTTGGCAGAGTCAAGCCAAAAGTCCAAGAAGTGGAGACAACCCAGTGTGTTTCAGGCTGGATGTGCGTGTTGTGGGTTAGGTCCAGCTCCTCCTCCTGGACTTCTAACGCTAGTTCTGCAGTGAGGACCGACATCACATTTCAAGGATTCCTCTAATTCCCCAGCATCTAAACTTTAACGTGATTAGCTTGCTGGCATGTTGTTAACGTCGCGATGTTTCAGTGCTCACCGTAACAGCGTTTGCACAAGTTGTCAAGGATTTCTCTGAAGCGCTCCATCATGGGAGGCAGAGGCGTCAGCTCCATCTTCTTAAAGTCTTCAGGACAGTCATCTTTCAGATGGCCGTCTCGCTTACAGATACTGCACACCACCGTTGGGGGCTGGACGGACGGACGGGGACAAACACACAGTTACTACGTGATTAAATCCTGGTCTTCGCAATTATAAATAATATACTCAAAGTGGACCTAGGAATTTGTCTGAAGTTGGAAGAGCATTATCGCCAGGCAGCTGTGAAAACACAGATGCCAAGCAAAAGCTAGCTAACAATTATGACTGATGATTTAGTTAGATATGGTGTGGCTTCACATACAGTGGTGCTTGAAAGTTTGTGAACCCTTTAGAATGTTCTATATTTCTGCATAAATATGACCTAAAACATCATCAGATTTTCACACAAGTCCTAAAAGTAGATAAAGAGAACCCAGTTAAACAAATGAGACAAAAATATTATACTTGGTCATTTATTTCTTGAGGAAAATGATCCAATATTACATATCTGTGAGTGGCAAAAGTATATGAACCTCTAGGATTAGCAGTTAATTTGAAGGTGAAATTAGAGTCGGGTGTTTTCAATCAGTGGGATGACAATCAGGTGTGAGTGGGCACCCTGTTTTATTTAAAGAACAGGGATCTATCAAAGTCTGATCTTCACAACACGTTTGTGGAAGTGCATCATGGCACGAACAAAGGAGATTTCTGAGGGCCTCAGAAAAAGCGTTGTTGATGCTCATTAGGCTGGAAAAGGTTACAAAACGATCTCTAAAGAGTTTGGACTCCACCAAGCCACAGTCAGACAGATTGTGTACAAATGGAGGAAATTCAGGAGTGGTCAACCAACAAAGATCACTCCAAGAGCAAGGCGTGTAATAGTCGGCGAGGTCACAAAGGACCCCAGGGTAACTTCTAAGCAACTGAAGGCCTCTCTCACATTGGCTAATGTTAATGTTCATGAGTCCACCATCAGGAGAACACTGAACAACAAATGGTGTGCATGGCAGGGTTGCAAGGAGAAAGCCACTGCTCTCCAAAAAGAACATTGCTGCTCATCTGCAGTTTGCTAAAGATCACGTGGACAAGCCAGGCGGCTATTGGAAAAATGTTTTGTGGATGGATGAGACTAAAACAGAACTTTTTGGTTTAAATGAGAAGCATTATGTTTGGAGAAAGGAAAACACTGCATTCCAGCATAAGAACTTTATCCCATCTGTGAAACATGGTATTGGTAGTATCATGGTTTGGGCCTGTTTTGCTGCATCTGGGCCAGGACGGCTTGCCATCATTGATGGAACAATGAATTCTGAATTATACCAGCGGATTCTAAAGGAAAACGTCAGGACATCTGTCCATGAACTGAATCTCAAGAGAAGGTGGGTCATGCAGCAAGACAACGACCCTAAGCACACAAGTGGTTCTACCAAAGAATGGTTAAAGAAGAATAAAGTGAATGTTTTGGAATGGCCAAGTCAAAGTGCTGACCTTAATCCAATCGAAATGTTGTGGAAGGACCTGAAGCGAGCAGTTCATGTGAGGAAACCCACCAACATCCCAGAGTTGAAGCTGTTCTGTATGGAGGAATGGGCTAAAATTCCTCCAAGCCGGTGTGCAGGACTGATCAACAGTTACCGGAAATGTTTAGTTGCAGTTATTGCTGCACAAGGGGGTCGCACCAGATACTGAAAGCAAAGGTTCACATACTTTTGCCAGTCACAGATATGTAGTAATGGATCATTTTCCTCAATAAATAAATGATATTTTGTCTAATTTGTTTAACTGGGTTCTCTTTACCTACTTTTAGGACTTGTGTGAAAATCTGATGATGTTTTAGTCATATTTATGCGGAAATATAGAAAATTCTAACGGGTTCACAGACTTTCAAACACCACTGCATCTGGACAAAGTAAGGGAACAGTGATGATGAAAATGCATCAAGTCTGTCTGGAATGTCAACATTTCCCTCAGATGTGTCGCTAGATTACTAAATTAGAAACCTGTGTAGGTCTGAGCTCAGCCTTTTATGTCGACGGCAGGATTCGAACTGACGTTGCAAAAATCTGTTCCTTTCCTGGACAGCGCTCTAGACCACTTGGCTATGGAGTACTACATCACGAACTGAGGTTATGTAACGTGGCACTTACATAGTCAGTACATGGTGGCACCACACTGCAACTGTGGAATCGCTACCTGAGGCTGGCACGCCAATTACATTCTGAAACACGCTCAAACTCAGTTCAACATACACATACAGACAGGCGCCTCAGTCAAAGGCTGAGCCAAAAAATGCTCAAGTTACAACTTAAATAAGGAAAAAAGTCAACATACCATAAGCTCACACCATCTGACCAATCAGAATTCAACACTGTTGTGGTATAAAAATCTTTAAAAACTATCAATAAAAATTACCCATAACAAAATAATTATTTCTGGTACCTTTCCTCCAGTGAAGATCATCCTGTCAAAAGTATAGTGCAGATCCTCCGGGGCAATGCTGTCCTGTTCCAGACCTTTCCGCCCCCCTCCACCCCGCTCATCTTCGTCACTGTCTGGGAACAGGCCGTTGGGAGAGGACAGGGTCGGGGAAGAGGAGTGATGTACACTGTCTTCGCCCTCATCCTCAACAAGTAGTCTGGCTAAGTCTCGGCTCACACACCGTTCTTCATCTCCAGCTTCATCTTCCTCATCGTCGTCCTCTTCTTCATCTTCATCATCGTCAGTGCTGTTTGCACCATCCTCTTCCTCTCCTCTCTTGGTTTCGATGGCGCGTGTTCTAGTTGACCGGCTTGTGCGCCGTCGTGGCTTGTCTCGTTCGGGGGCGTGTCTGTTACGGCTCTGAGGACAGGCAAAGTATCGGTACGCAGTGCGGAATCGCTCCTGGATGTACTCGAACACCATCTGACTATTCAGACTTCGTGCTACGTTCCTCTTCAGGGCAAATGGGTCTGAAAAACAAGACGACATGATCCATTTAAGTCGCAAATGTTAGCAAAAAGCAAACTGTATGGAAGCCGCGAGAGGCCCTTCATATCATCTTTTTTTATTCACCCTGTTATCCCGAGATAACGACATAATTAATTCAGGATGTCGAGAAAACAACACAACTAATTCGAGATCTCGAGAAAACAAAACAATTATTTCATGATCTCGAGAAAACAGCTGAGATTTCTAGCAGAGCTGCGCCCCCTGTGGGTCAGACAACGAAGACTTAGAAATTGGCGGACATGTAACAGAGCAGAAATGGCTTTTTACGATGCCTTGAGAGAGAGGGGGGGGCCAGTCTTCTGCGGAGGTGCAGCGGACTAATTTTGAAATTATCCCTTATTAAAAGACTTAAAGGAACAGTCCACCGTACTTCCATAATGAATATATGCTCTTATCTGAATTGAGACGAGCTGCTCCATACCTCTCCGAGCTTTGCGCGACCTCCCAGTCAGTCAGACGCGCTGTCACTCCTGTTAGCAATGTAGCTAGGCTCAGCATGGCCAATGGTATTTTTTGGGGCTGTAGTTAGATGCGACCAAACTCTTCCATGTTTTTCCTGTTTACATAGGTTTATATGACCAGTGATATGAAACAAGTTCGGTTACACAAATTGAAACGTGGCGATTTTCTATGCTGTGGAAAGTCCGCACTATAATGACAGGCGTACTAACACCTTCTGCGCGCTTCGGCAGCGCATTGATATCTGAGCTCCGTATCAATGCGCTGCCGAAGCGCGCAGAAGGTGTTAGTACGCCTGTCATTATAGTGCGGACTTTCCATAGCATAGAAAATCGATACGTTTCAATTTGTGTAACCGAACTTGTATTATATCACTGGTCATATAAACCTATGTAAACAGGAAAAACGCGGAAGTGTTTGGTCGCATCTAACTACAGCCCCAAAAGATACCATTGGCCATACTGAGCCTAGCTACATTGCTAACAGGAGTGACAGCGCGTCTGACTGCGTCTGACTGACTGGGAGGTCGCGCAAAGCTCGGATAGGTACGGAGCAGCTCGTCTCAATTCAGATAAGAGCATATTTCACTATGGAAGTACGGTGGACTGTTCCTTTAATGCAATCTCTCCCTGTGTCAACCCCTGATTAAAATATTGCCTTATTAGGTGATCGATTATTCCAGACATTCTAATGACCAAAGTTGCGTCTATACAGAATGAGAAATAGCCCCAAAGTCAGCATATCACAAGTCTCTTGGCGCACCTGAATGAACCATTTCTCAGCTGTTTATTCGAGATCATGAAATAATTGTTTTGTTTTCTCGAGATCTCGAATTAGTTGTGTTGTTTTCTCGAGATCCTGAATTAATTATGTCGTTATCTCGGGATAACAAGGTGAATAAAAAAAAAAGGATTATATGAAGGGCCTCTCGCGGCTTCCGTAGAATTGCTTGGAGTTTGTCGATATTTAGTGTGGCCTATCAAGAAACATTTGTAGCTAAAATGCAAACGCTTCTAAAGATAACTAGAAATGCAAACTAAATAACTTGCCAGTGTGAAAAATCAAATTAGTTGTTTGATTTACATGCTGCATGCTCGGCTTTGTACCAGCCTTGTTCTCATATTAGATTAGGAAAGTGAGCCAACTGTGCTAGCTACATCCACTCGGAGATACCAATCATCTTTTGCTACTTCCTTCTGAACTGTATTTTTGCATGACATGAAAAACTGTTTTATAAAATTTTATTCCACTTTTGTGCACCAAATTAATTGCAGGTAGGAAATAAAGTTGCAAGCGGAACCCACACACACCATAGGATAGGTCTGAGGAATCATTCGGGCCAATTGTTTAGATTAGTTGCTTCACCTAATTTGCACAGAATTGACAAAAATTTGGATTTGAATGTAGTTTGTCACTGAAAACACAGCTCCGGATATAGAAAATGAACCATTTTGCCTGTCTCGATGACAATTGCTCGTGTAAATATCGGGTTAGAGGTGGGCACACTGTTGCTAGGCAACTGGGAACTATGGGTGGCAAGGATATGTTAGCCATATGCAATAGCTAGCACTCAGACATTAAGTCTGATATGGATGATATGAAATGATTTATACACAACGTTACCCGTTTGTTAGTTACATTAGTGAGAAAATAAACGTGTGTTTGTCCGTGTGTGCCTCACCCTCGATGGCGAGGCGGCGGCGCGGCCAGTTCTTCACGTCTCTGGGTAGCAGCTCCTTCACCCGGATGCTGATGATGTAATCCTCTAGTGCAAACTCCAGTGTGTAGAAACGCAGCAGCTCCAACCACAGCTGGCCAAGAGAGACATTTTCCGTGTTCTCCAGCACCAGACGAGTCTATGAGCAAACACATACACACATGTATACACACATAACAGCATCTATCCATCCTTGTGCAATGAATTACGGAGTAAAGGAAGGAGAAAGATTTAAATGCCAGCAATTTCAGATATAAACAAGCTTCAAATTCCACATTTGAGTAGAGAAGCACTCTGTGTGTCTGTGTGTGTGTTTCACCTTGCCCTTCTGGTTCTCATTCTTTTTCTCAGCCAATTTTTGGGGGTCGTTTTTCGTCTTATCTCCGCGACCCTCATTAGCGCTGCCTGGTCTGTGCTCCCACCCTACAAAGTGTCCCAACTGAATGGCGGTCAGGTGATACTCATCCACACGCTTCACATCGAACCCTTCGATCTGCACACACACACAAAATCAAACACGGAAACGTCAACTACAGTCACGATTAAACATAGGTCAGCGACAATTAGAGAGTGAGCGTAAAAGCTCTGCTTTAGCCATCAATGTGGTAAAGCTGTATATTAACTGTATATTAAAGCTGTCTGTAAAGTAGAGATGATGGTTTTCCGCAACCAAAAAGTTTATTTGCACAAATTAAAACTAAACATTTTGTATCAAATAAGCCATTACGGTGTCGGACTGCGCCTTTAACTTCGTTGGGGGATTTCCGAGGCTCGCCCATAATATGCATAAATTGCATGTGCCTCCTGGCTGTTTGCCATCTGAGCTGGATGTCCTCGCCAATCGCTTGGCTGCTCTCATACAGAGACCAGAATTTATGTTGCCGTGCCGAAGCAAACAAAAATGGCAACTGGACCGAACCAGCCTTTAAACGCGTGAAACAGTCAGAGTCTGTACGGACAGTAAACGCAATATCAAGACTGAATCAATTTCCCGATTAACTATATGAAGACAACGGCATTTTATTTTGCAAATACAGTCAACATCCGATAGATTATGTGCTTTGACATGATAAAAGACCACTTGAAAAGTCAGAAACACTAACGATCCAAAGAATCCAAGTTCAAGACAAGGCCTAGCACTGGCAGTGGTACGGATGCTGGCGATCGGCCAAGACAGGTGACGCTTAAAACACTGTATGTTCGGGGAACTGAATCGAAAGACCTACGGGAACAATTTGTGCTCGATTTTGTAAAAATGTATATAGTCGTTGATATTCCTCTGCAGAAGCCCGATAAGCTGAAACCGTTTATTGTAAAAGACTGTAAACAAATGTAAGAATTTTGATCATTTTTATGAATTCAGCATTTATTAAACTTTACAAAATACACATCAAAATGTAATTTACAAGTGTATTTCTTTGTTTTAGATCTACCACACAAACAGTGTTTTAAAGCAGTCCTTAAAATGTGTGTCATACAGGAAAACCTGAAACCGGTGTTGACATGGAATTTAGTAAAACTGAAACGGAAAAGATCCTGAATTAGGTTAGGTTTCTTTATTAGTCTCCACCAAGGAGAAATTTGTCTTAGAGACAGGGTGGTTGCAGCACCATAAAAAGACCTCGTGGCCTGCTCAAAGAGCTCCTGTGGATTAAAGGGGGGGGCATCACCCCCATAATCCTGCCTGCAATTTTGATGAGGCAGAATTACGAAGTGGAAAATCATTGTCGTCTCGACTGTAAAGCTGTGTGTTAACCTGTAGTTTAGCTGGAAAGCTGTGTAAAACATGGATGCAAACGGGGCGCCTTTTGGCGGATGCCGCCTTTTTCACGGCTGTCTGGGGGACTTGTGTGAATTGTGCAGATCCGATGAGGTTTTTTTTTTTTTTTTTTTTTGGGGGGGGGGGGGGCGTTGGAGTGTCTGATAATAATTTCAAAGTAAATTCTGTATTAAAATTACTAAATAAGCAAATGCCGTTACAGTCCATGAAACATAGGAAGTATAAGTATGAGAAGAAAACAGTAAATCAGAAAGCTGCGCATGTAAAGCCAGTTGGCCTGTATGTGATACAGTGCCGTCTAAGGGCCTGAAGATCATGGGCACCCAGTATGGTTTTCCGGCCTTGACCCTTACGCACAGAGATTCTTCCAGATTCTCTGAATCTTTTGATGATATTATGCTCTGTAGATGATATGTTCAAACTCTCTGCAATTTTACACTGTCGAACTCCTTTCTGATATTGCTCCACTATTTGTCGGTGCAGAATTAGGGGGATTGGTGATCCTCTTCTCATCTTTACTTCTGAGAGCCGCTGCCACTCCAAGATGCTCTTTTTATACCCAGTCATGTTAATGACCTATTGCCAATTGACCTAATGAGTTGCAATTTGGTCCTCCAGCTGTTCCTTTTTTGTACCTTTAACTTTACCAGCCTCTTATTGCCCCTGTCCCAACTTTTTTGAGATGTGTTGCTGTCATGAAATTTCAAATGAGACAATATTTGGCATGAAATTTCAAAATGTCTCACTTTCGACATTTGATATGTTGTCTATGTTCTATTGTGAATACAATATCAGTTTTTGAGATCTGTAAATTATTGCATTCCGTTTTTATTTACAATTTGTACTTTGTCCCAACTTTTTTGGAATCGGGGTTGTAATCAAAAACACTCCAATGCCCCCCCCCCCCCCCAAAAAAAACAACTCATCGGATCTGCACGATTCACACAAGTCCCCCAGACAGCCATGAAAAAGGCGGCATCCGCCAAAAGGCGTGCTGTTTGCATCCATGGTAAAAAGTTGTATGTTCGCTGTAAATAAAGGTTAGTGTGTGTGTGTGGTCATACCCAGTAGCCTAGATATACAGGTAGAATGGGCTGCTTCCTTTGCTGCAGGAAAAAGATGACCATCAGAGAGAAGGAGTAGGAAGGAATCCCACCCTCGGCCTGGCAGTCCACATGACACAGCTGCGCACACACACAAACAGCATTATTAAGGTTTACAGATGTTCTAAAATTTGTGATGTGTGCATCTGGAATGAGTGAGTGAGAGAGAGAGAGAGAGAGAGAGAGAGAGAGAGAGAGAGAGAGAGAACGAACCTTGGCCCAGTAGCGGAACGCCAGCACCAGAGGAACCAGACGAGGCTCCAGCTCGGCCAATGCTGCTAGGTGATTGGTGGTGAGGCACGCAACATCATTTCCTGCACTCACTTTACACGGTAAACCACTACACAGACAGATATACAACACAACCCCTTCAGTAAAGCTCTTGATAGATTTCATGTGTGAAAAGCTCAGAGTGACAAAAGAAACTGCACTGACAAGGACACGTCACGGCAGAAGATGACGGGAACTTTAGCGTGGAAGTCCGATTCCACATCTGTGAATTCATCTGCATCAAAAACACACAACACAAGACGAATTAAACTTTCCCTTCGACCTCAGTCCTTTTACAAACGCACACACCAAGCTGTAGATTAGGTGTAAAGCTGAGTGTGTTATACGAAGTTGCAGGTGTAGCTATGTTTAAAAGTTGCGCATGTTGGCTGCAAAACTGCACGTTTGCCATCAATCTGAATTTAAAACGTGCGTTAGCGTCGACTCTGCCTCAGACATTGTTAGCCATAAAGGTATGTGTGATGCTAACCACTCTTCTTTAGGATGTCCAGCACTTGGATGAGAACATCGGGCTGCGTCATCTGAAACATAGAAAGCACGAACAAAAATGAAAATCATTTCACCACAAAACACCAAAAGCACGAGGGCACGAGACACTTTGTGCACTTACCCCGGATGGATAGAGCACGTCGATGTTGATATCACTGGACTTGAAGGCGAATCGCGTGAGACAGGAACCGTAGAGACGCAGAGAACATGCTGAGACACAGAGACAACACAATAACTAGTCAAGTCAATTTATCTGAATAGCGTTTTTAAACAAGACACTGTCGCAAAGCAGCTTCAGAAAAACAGATTTTATACATATAAACTAATATATTCCTAATGAGCAAGCCTGAGGCGACAGTGGCAAGGAAAAACTCCCTGAGACGACATGAAGAAACCTTGAGGGGAACCCATCCTCATTCGGGTGATGACAGACAGAGTCATAAATAACTCGCCTCTATAACTGTGTCCTATATGGTCAAAGTGCAATTGTGCAACCGGGAAATTCAGTATAAATTTTAATACAACCCCAATTCCAAAACAGTTAGTATGCTATGTAAACTGTAAATAAAAACTGAATATGATGATTTGCAAATCATGGAAACCCTATATTTCACTGAAAATAGTGCAAAGACAACAGATCAAATGTTGAAACTGAGAAATGTTATTGTTTTTTGAAAAATATATCCTCATTTTGAATTTGGTGTCAGCAACACATTTCAAAAAAGTTAGGACAGGGGCATGTTTACCACTGTGTTGCATCACCTCTACTTTTAACAACACTCTGTAAACGTTTGGGAACTGAGGAAACCAGTTGCTGTAGTTTTGAAAGAGAAATGTTGTTCCATTCTTGCCCGTTATACAGTTTCAGTTGCTCAACAGTTTGGGGTCTCCTTTGTCGTATTTTGCACTTCATAATGCACCAAATGTTTTAAATGCGAGAGAGGTCTGGACTGCAGGCAGGCCAGTTTAGCACCCGGACTCTTTTACTACAGAGCCATGCAATTTTAATATGTGCAGAAAGCGGTTTGGCATTGTCTTGCTGAAAGAAGGAGGGCCTTCCCTGAAAAAGATTTTGTCTGGATGGCAGCATATATACCATACACGTTTCAGAGCAATATCATTCAGCATTAATGATGCCTTCCCAGATGTACAAGCTGTCCATGTCATGTCATGCACCCTCATACCATCACAGATGCTGGCTTTTGAACTGTGCACTGATAACAAGCCGGATGGTCCCTCTCCTCTTTAGCCTGGAGGACGTGGTGTCTATGATTTCTAAAAAGAATTTCTACTTTTGATTCGTCAGACCTCGGGACAGTTTTCCATTTCGCCTCAGTCCATTGTAAAAGAGCTCGGGCCCAGAGAAGGTGGCGGTGTTTCTGGATATTGTGTATATCTGGTTTTAACTTGCATTTGTGGGTGCAGTAATGAACTGTTTTCGCAGACGATGGTTTTCTGAAGTGCTCCTGAGCCCATACAGTGATTTCCACTACAGACATGTGTCTGCTTTTAATGCAGTGTGTCTCCTGAGGGCCTGAAGATCACAGGCATCCAGTGTCAGTTTTCAGCCTTGTCTCTTGCATACAGAGATTTCTCCAGATTCTCTGAATCTTTTACTGATCTTATGTGCCATAGATGATGTGATCCCCAAATTCTTTACAGTTTTACATTGAGGAACGTTATTCTTAAATCATTGCACTGTTTGCCCACGCAGTCTTTCACAGAGCAGTGAACCTCGCTCCATCTTTACTTCTGAGAGACTCCGCCTCTCTGGGATGCTCTTTTTATACTCAATCATATTTCTGACCTGTTGCCAAATTAGTTTTTTTTAAGCATTACATAACTTTTTCAGTCTTTTGTTGCCCCGTCCCAACTTTTCTGAAACATGTTGCTGAAATCAAATTCAAAATGAGCATATATTTTTCAAAAAACAATAAAATTTCTCAGTTTCAACATTTGGCATGTTGTCTTTGCATTATTTTCAATGAAATATAGGGTTTCCATGATTTTGCAAATCTTCACATTCTGTTTTGATTTATGTTTTACACAGTGTGCCAACTTTTTTGGAATTGGGGTTGTATGAAGTCTATTCTTGACTTGCAAGTGACGTCAAAGCGAAATAGAAACCCGGATGTCGGCCATGTTGGTGGAGATACAAATGCGGGGCTAAGCGGCATTCCATACAAAACATAGTCACACGTGAGCAATTCTCTTTGTTTTTCTACTGCTTTAAGTGTTCTTTTAGCTCTGCCATATCTTTGTGCTGTATATGGTCGTGGTCACAACAGTACTCGTGACCGTGGCACGTTCCGATTTTTTAGAATTCTGTCCACGATTCGGAAAAAGGGCGAGGGAACTCTGAGGTTTAGTATGGAGAGGAGACGAGCACGGCTGAACAACATCGGCAGGACTGATCTAACAGAGGATAAAACCAAAACAGCTCGTGTTTGCAGTAAATATTTTATCTCAGGTGAGATTCAAAAGGTCTCTCGATAATATCATGGCAGAATTTTATTTCGTGTTGCTAGAATTTTGCTATAAAACGAGAATTCTGTTGTCGTGGTTCACTCGGTCGTTGGTATAATTTTAACGTGTGTATTACCATTTCGCTTCTAGGAGCGCCAGCAAAATTATATGACAAACAATCCAGACTGGGCTCCCAGTCAGAAAATGGGCTGTGTTTCGTCCAAGGTCGGACTCGATTCTTCGGCAGCCAAACGAGATAGAACGCGATATCTGGGTACTCGATGGTTGGTAGAAGCGTCTTATCTTTAGAAAAGTCTGACTTTTTTAAATAATATGGGTCAAAACTACACATATCTATCTTCTCTTTGTATCGAATCTTTGCTCGATCATTCAAATCGTGGTAATACTGAGAAAATTCAACACTGTTTACAGACACACTTTCAGTGGCTGCCATCCTCGTTGTTTTGTATATCCACCATCATGGCTGACGCTCATGACGGAACACATTTTGATCACATGGTTGCAAGTCATCGATTTTGTTGACGTTATCAGCTATTCACTGATGGACTTGAGTGTAAAACTGTTCATGGCAGCTGCAGTCTTAAAGTTATCATGGCGATTGTAGTCCTCAGCCATCTTCTAAGTGTATCTTTAGACTGTCCATATGGGACCATCCTCCACAGAGGCGAGGCAGTGAAAACCTCAGCCAGAAGTAGGACATCAGGATGGATCAGGCAGATAGTCCGTGTGTGTGTGTATACACACCAGGTAGGTGTGTCTGGATGATCAGCTCCATGCGCCGCAGCACTGTGTTTCTCTGCTGGAACTCCTGCTCTGAGATGCCTTGTTCCTGCGCTGCCTCCATCACGGCCGAGTTCAGTGCTTGCAGGTGAGCTGGAGACGGAGAGGGTAATGAACGCAACTCGTTCTCCTCTTGCTTCTCCTACACACACACACACACACACACACACACACACTAAAAGCTGTGAATATCAGATGACACAGTGTTGTTTAAAAAACAAAATTATTTATAATGCTAAATATAGCATAATCTAACCCTGCCTGTTATCTGCACCGCCCCATTGTTTGATTTACAGGCTGTAAATGGTAAACACTTTCTAACCGTTAAAAACACGGAAAATTCTAAACATTAGAAGGTTGGGCCACACTCAGGAAGCAGGTGTTCTCTTTTGTTGAAAATAAATATTTGAAAATAAATATTTTGATTCAAGTGATGGTGGGGGGAAAAACAGCTCAGATTCAGTTGGTGGGGGGGAACAGGTTCGGATTCGGTTGTTGGGGGAACAGGTTCGGATTCGGTTGTTGGGGGAACAGGTTCGGATTCGGTTGTTGGGGGAACAGGTTCGGATTCGGTTGTTGGGGGAACAGGTTCGGATTCGGTTGTTGGGGGAACAGGTTCGGATTCGGTTGTTGGGGGAACAGGTTCGGATTCGGTTGTTGGGGGAACAGGTTCGGATTCGGTTGTTGGGGGAACAGGTTCGGATTCGGTTGTTGGGGGAACGGTTCGGATTCGGTTGTTGGGGGAACGATTCGGTTGTTGGGGGAACGATTCGGTTGTTGGGGGAACGATTCGGTTGTTGGGGGAACGATTCGGTTGTTGGGGGAACGATTCGGTTGTTGGGGGAACGATTCGGATGTTGGGGGAACGATTCGGATGTTGGGGGAACGATTCGGATGTTGGGGGAACGATTCGGTTGTTGGGGGAACGATTCGGTTGTTGGGGGAACGATTCGGTTGTTGGGGGAACGATTCGGTTGTTGGGGGAACGATTCGGATTCGGTTGTTGGGGGAACGATTCGGATTCGGTTGTTGGGGGAACGATTCGGATTCGGTTGTTGGGGGAACGATTCGGATTCGGTTGTTGGGGGAACGATTCGGATTCGGTTGTTGGGGGAACGATTCGGATTCGGTTGTTGGGGGAACGATTCGGATTCGGTTGTTGGGGGAACGATTCGGATTCGGTTGTTGGGGGAACGATTCGGATTCGGTTGTTGGGGGAACGATTCGGATTCGGTTGTTGGGGGAAGATTCGGATTCAGTTGTTGGGGGAAAGATTCGGATTCGGTTGTTGAGGGGGAAGATTCGGATTCGGTTGTTGGGGGAAAGATTCAGATTCAGTTGTTGGGGGAAAAGATACGGATTCAGGTGGTGGGGGAAAGACTCGGATTCAGTTGTTGGGGGGAAAACGATTTGGATTCAGTTGGTGGGGGAAGATTAGGATTCAGTTGGTGGGGGGAAGATTTGGATTCAGTTGGTGGGGGGAAGATTTGGATTCAGTTGTTGGGGGAAAGATTTGGATTCAGTTGGTGGGGGGAAAGATTTGGATTCAGTTGGTGGGGGGAAAGATTTGGATTCAGTTGGTGGGGGGAAAGATTTGGATTCAGTTGGTGGGGGGAAAGATTTGGATTCAGTTGGTGGGGGGAAGATTTGGATTCAGTTGGTGGGGGGAAAGATTTGGATTCAGTTGGTGGGGGGAAAGATTTGGATTCAGTTGGTGGTGGGAAAGATTTGGATTCAGTTGGTGGTGGGAAAGATTTGGATTCAGTTGGTGGTGGGAAAGATTTGGATTCAGTTGGTGGTGGGAAAGATTTGGATTCAGTTGGTGGGGGGGAAAGATTTGGATTCAGTTGGTGGGGGGGAAAGATTTAGCTTCTTTTTTCTTGTGGAACAAATTACACAAAATTTCATGAGATTTTGTGACTGAATTTTTACAAACAACCCTGTGGTAATTTTTTCAGTAATTTTGAAATGTGTGTGTGGTGTGGTGTGTGTGTGCTCTACCATGATGTTCTTCTTATGCCGTTTCTCTTTGATGTGTTTGTGAGCACCCTGGATGTTATCCACGTGAACTGAGCACAGTTTGCATAGATACTGGAAATTCGGGTAATCAGGGGACTGCTGTAGAAATCACACACACACACACACACACACACACACACACACACACACACTTAACAAAAAGCCCAGACATGCAAACTTGAAACCATTAACAGCTCATTAACTCCCAGCACTCATCCGCCACGTCTGCATACAGAATACCTATAATGCACTGCTTGAAAATAACGTGGGGTGTACGTAGTGAACAGGGTGTGAGAGTTGGGACACACCCACTCGATGTGTTAAATAACTATTACGAGAAAATATGAAAATGCTAACAACTCTCTCATCACTAATTTTTTACAGCTTTGTTTTGACAAGAATTATTTATTACCAAGTCTCCACTTATTTATTTTTTTTTCATCTGATTGTTCATTTAACTACGTAGTTAGTTGTAACATTATATTTTTAGTGATTGTTTTAGGATACCACAGAAAAGTAGCACGGTCTATTTTTATTGCCATTCAATGAATTATTTACATTACAAGGACCTGAGGATGGCACCGTTAACACGTCATATTGTAATATTTCTAGTATGGAAGGTCACGTGAGATTTTAACTCCGATCACTGGCTCAGATAATGTTACAAGGATGTCATCCTTAAAAACACACTTTTCTTTTGTATAAAAATTAGGAGTTTTCCCAAAAATCTCTGTCCTGTTTCCAAGACATGAAAATAAAATACTTTCCTTTTCTGAGTTCGACCTTTCTTTACCTTCAGTTCTTTTTTTTTCTCCAAAATGTAGCTCTGGTTATTATTTGTTCCAGTTTACTAGCTAAATTAAATATGGTATTTTATTCAATCTATAAATGAATCCCATGTTTAGTGAGGGAGTGAAGCTCTCACCTTGGTCAGTCTGTGGATGTAGTCTCTCTGAAGTCTCTCCTCGGCCTGTTTCAGTCCCAGCTGCTGATCAGAGGTCAGGTTTGTCTCGTCTGTGGCGTCAGAAATGCACTCCACCGGGCGTCTCGCCGACACCTCACCTGACGCACACACAGAAGCGTTCAGATTGCCGTTAGTGCCCAATTAAACCACACCATCGAGGAGAAATACAAAAAAAAAAATTAGAACAGACGTGTGAAGTGTTTTCACTAGTTTAGTACCAGTAAATCTGAGAAGTAAATGACATTTCCACATGCTTATATGGTACCATCGTGGATTTCCTGTTTGCAGAAACATAGGAGTCTGCAGTGATCTTTAACAGCAAGCCAGAAGTTATTTTATTTAAAAAAAAAAAAAAGTCACAAGAATGTTCACATTCCATCACACTGGATACCTTTCTAATACCCTGTCCACACTAGGGATTTTGTACAGATACGAAACTACTTTCGTACCACAACACCTGTCCACACTAGCAACTATACCGGTACTGTAGCGGTATGAAACCCACAAATGTATGGGTTTCATACCGGTACAGTATCGGTACTGTAGCGCTTCGCTGTAGTGTGGACAGATGAAGCGGCTCTGTATCGATACAAATATAACGCGCATGCGCAAAGTCACACACCTCAATCGATGTCTTCGCTGAATAAAATAGTGAAGAATGGAGATTCGTTTGTTTCTTTCTCAACTGCCTCGCGCGTTTTATACAATTCGACTGAATAAATGACCACCAGAAATACAGACTGTACAGTGACAACAAAAAGCACACACATGTTGTTTCATCCGTACGGAAGCCGAGAGAGGCCCTTCATATAATCCTTTTTATTTATTCACCTTGTTATCCCGAGATAACGACATAATTAATTCAGGATCTTGAGAAAACAACACAACTAATTCGAGATCTCGAGAAAACAAAACAATTATTTCATGATCTCGAGTAAACAGCTGAGAAATGGTTCATTCAGGTGCGCCAAGAGACTTGTGATATGCTGACTTTGGGGCTATTTCTCATTCTGTACAGACGCAACTTTGGTCATTAGAATGTCTGGAATAATTGATCACCTAATAAGGTAATATTTTGATCAGGGGTTGACACAGGGAGAGATTGCATTAAGTCTTTTAATAAGGGATCATTTCAAAATTAGTCCGCGGCACCTCTGCAGAAGACTGGCCCGGCTTCGTCTCTACCGACGGAGATACAGTGATCCAGCTGAGATCATGAAATAATTTTGTTTTCTCGAGATCACAGAATAACGGTTTTGTTTTCTCGAGATCTCGAAATAATGGATGCCATATATTCTCAGAAGGAAGTTACTCGGTAACCACGGAAACATTTTGCGCACGCGCATTTCAACTACCGTGAAAGAAAACCGCAAACATTTCTCGCTAGTGTGGACAGATGCACTAAACTGTACCGGTATACTTTGTATCGATACAGTTATACCACTATCGTACCGGTATAAGTGTGAACACAGCATTATGTTAATGGCTGTGGTTAGAGGACGTCAGGAGGGATAGGTTTGGGCCGTCATTGCAGCACCCATTTCCTCTATTAAATAACCCTCGTGGGCGGCACGGTGGTGTAGTGGTTAGCGCTGTCGCCTCACAGCAAGAAGGTCCTGGGTTCGAGCCCCGGGGCCGGCGAGGGCCTTTCTGTGTGGAGTTTGCATGTTCTCCCCGTGTCCGCGTGGGTTTCCTCCGGGTGCTCCGGTTTCCCCCACAGTCCAAAGACATGCAGGTTAGGTTAACTGGTGACTCTAAATTGACCGTAGGTGTGAATGTGAGTGTGAATGGTTGTCTGTGTCTATGTGTCAGCCCTGTGATGACCTGGCGACTTGTCCAGGGTGTACCCCGCCTTTCGCCCATAGTCAGCTGGGATAGGCTCCAGCTTGCCTGCGACCCTGTAGAAGGATAAAGCGGCTAGAGATAATGAGATGAGATGAAATAACCCTCGTATCAGTGACGGCAGCTCGCTAGTTAATTAATATGCCTAATTTATATTGTTTTAGCAAACTTACATACAGGCCTCGACATTAACTTTTTAATCCACTCATCCAAGCAGCAAGATTGTTCACTTGCCCTGACCATAACCTTTTAATTACTACGTATTTCCTAGGTCAATGAAAGTAAAGTGGTAAACAAAGTTTATCAAAAAACAGGTACAGTTATGATCATCATTATGCTTTAATGATCTATAATTTTTCAATAAAATTCAAACTTTAACTGTAACAATAAACAAAACCTCTCCAATGCCTCATGATGGTGCGTGTGTCGTTAAACCCATTACTTGATCTGCAGTGTTGAGGGTTCGACTCACCCAAACTCAAAGCTTCCGAAGAAAAAGTTAAATCTTGAAGTATAAATTAATTAAAAAAAACAAGACAGTTTAGAAAACATTGTGGTCACCAGGTGAAAGGAGACTCCTTTTTGAGTCACTTTGGTAGAAACTCACATTTCTTTCATATGACTGGTGTCTGTTCATCCTTTTCTCTCTTTGGGACTGGTATCTTTTTTACTTTTTTTTTTGATGAAATGAAACCGAAAGGAAACAAGCTGGACATGATAAGGGGGACAGAATCATGTTGTAAATGAAAACAAGCCATGAGTGAGCTTGGCACTGTCGCAATCGTCCCGCAAAAAGCTTTATGATATTTGTGATGGCTAATGTGAACCATACAAAAGAAAAATACAATAAATATCTGAATGAAATGAAGAGTCGCCATAGATATTTACTTTATTGAGGTATTTGATGGCCGTTTCTCTGATTTCGATGAATTCAGAGTCTAATAATCTATAATTCGATATTACGACGTGGTCTTTCCTCCACCTTTTTTCTTCGATTAAAAATTGTAAGGTCCAACACCGTATCACAGTTAATTACATTTTAACTTAATTACATTAAGCATGGTTTGTAGATTGCTCATTTTAGCGAAGCTAAGTCTGGTGCGTGGTGGTAAGGTGTTAGCATTCTTAGCTGAACAAGTCCCTTTGCTACGTTCACACTTACAGCATAATGATCTTTTATTGGGTTAATAAACGATATGGACAAATTTCTAATTTGTGAAAAAAAGAGCTGGTCCCACTGATGCACCAGTTCCCAAAAAAACAAAACTCCGTAAATATGACAAAAGTTATTTACAATACGGTTTTTCCGTTACTGGCACACTGGAACCACGTCCGCAATGTGCCGTTTGTGTGGAGGTGCTTGCCAATGACAGCGTGAAACACCTGTCTGGGTTTAAGCAGCAGTTAGTTTCTTATTTCAAGGGGACCCATTTGTTTGCATCACAAATGATTTGTCACTGCAAATGCAAGAGCAGCTTACTGAGCTGAAGAGTGACAGCAGGCTGAAGCACCTTTTTAGCACCACCTCTCTTACATCCTTCTGGGTCACACTGATGCAGGAGGACCCCCAGCTCTGTGACGCTGCCTTAAAAATTCTCCTACCTTTCGCCTCAACATACTTGTGTGAGGTAGGGTTTTCAAAACTGACCGCACTCAAAACTAAGTACCGCAATCGCGCACAGATTGAGGATGACCTGAGGCTGTGTTAACTGAGCCGAGAATTCACGAACTCTGCCAAACAAAGCAGGCTCATGTGTCACACTGAGACAGTTGTCAACACAACCTCCGGTACTCCGGTAGAGTTTGTTTGTTCGTTCATGTGTTTGTTCATTAGCAATTTTGCAGAAAAAAAAAAATGTACAGATGGATTTATATGAAAATTTTACTAGATACATGTCTTGGCCCAATGAAGAACTTAAATTTTGGAGGTGATCCAGAACCATGTCTGGATCCAGAAATTTTTAAAAGGATATAGGGCAAAATTGAACATTTTCAGTCTTGGACTGTGTTGTCTAACATTGTAATAATATAATAATACACAACAATTAAAAAAAAAACCAGCCCAATAATAATAATAAAAATAATAATAATAATAATAATAATAATAATAATAATAAAACCCCGATTCCAAAAAAGTTGGGACAAAGTACAAATTGTAAATAAAAACGGAATGCAATAATTTACAAATCTCAAAAACTGATCTTGTATTCACAATAGAACATAGACAACATATCAAATGTCGAAAGTGAGACATTTTGAAATTTCATGCCAAATATTGGCTCATTTGAAATTTCATGACAGCAACACATCTCAAAAAAGTTGGGACAGGGGCAATAAGAGGCTGGAAAAGTTAAAGGTACAAAAAAGGAACAGCTGGAGGACCAAATTGCAACTCATTAGGTCAATTGGCAATAGGTCATTAACATGACTGGGTATAAAAAGAGCATCTTGGAGTGGCAGCGGCTCTCAGAAGTAAAGATGGGAAGAGGATCAGCAATCCCCCTAATTCTGCGCCAACAAATAGTGGAGCAATATCAGAAAGGAGTTCGACAGTGTAAAATTGCAAAGAGTTTGAACATATCATCATCTACAGTGCATAATATCATCAAAAGATTCAGAGAATCTGGAAGAATCTCTGTGCATAAGGGTCAAGGCTGGAAAACCATACTGGGTGCCCGTGATCTTCGGGCCCTTAGATGGCACTGTGTCACATACAGGCATGCTTCTGTATTGGAAATCACAAAATGGGCTCAGGAATATTTCCAGAGAACATTATCTGTGAACACAATTCACCGTGCCATCCGCCGTTGCCAGCTAAAACTCTATAGTTCAAAGAAGAAGCCGTATCTAAATCTGATCCAGAAGCGCAGACGTCTTCTCTGGGCCAAGGCTCATTTAAAATGGACTGCGGCAAAGTGGAAAACTGTTCTGTGGTCAGACGAATCAAAATGTGAAGTTCTTTATGGAAATCAGGGATGCCGTGTCATTCGGACTAAAGAGGAGAAGGACGACCCAAGTTGTTATCAGTGCTCAGTTCAGAAGCCTGCATCTCTGATGGTATGGGGTTGCATTAGTGCGTGTGGCATGGGCAGCTTACACATCTGGAAAGACACCATCAATGCTGAAAGGTATATCCAGGTTCTAGAGCAACATATGCTCCCATCCAGACGACGTCTCTTTCAGGGAAGACCTTGCATTTTCCAACATGACAATGCCAAACCACATACTGCATCAATTACAGCATCATGGCTGCGTAGAAGAAGGGTCCGGGTACTGAACTGGCCAGCCTGCAGTCCAGATCTTTCACCCATAGAAAACATTTGGCGCATCATAAAACGGAAGATACGACAAAAAAGACCTAAGACAGTTGAGCAACTAGAATCCTACATTAGACAAGAATGGGTTAACATTCCTATCCCTAAACTTGAGCAACTTGTCTCCTCAGTCCCCAGACGTTTACAGACTGTTGTAAAGAGAAAAGGGGATGTCTCACAGTGGGAAACATGGCCTTGTCCCAACTTTTTTGAGATTTGTTGTCATGAAATTTAAAAATCACCTAATTTTTCTCTTTAAATGATACATTTTCTCAGTTTAAACATTTGATATGTCATCTATGTTCTATTCTGAATAAAATATGGAATTTTGAAACTTCCACATCATTGCATTCCGTTTTTATTTACAATTTGTACTTTGTCCCAACTTTTTGGGAATCGGGGTTGTAATAATAATAATAATAATAATAATAATAATAATAATAGCTTATCCATGGTTTTCCCCAAAGCGTTTTAGCGTATCGGGCCCGATACGCTTGCTCTGCCTGCCGATACGCTTAGTCGCTTTAGTTAAAATCCAATGCACTTAGATTTATACCGATACGTTAAATTTCCTACCCACAAGTAACTAGACACATAGGAGAGCAAATAACAGATCCATTTACATATTGATTGATGTGTGTGTTAAACAAGCCGTCTTTTTTCTAATGTTTGTGTTGATTCTGTCAAAGTAATATATCCGCGCGGTATGATGTAAACAAACTAATCTGTTGGCTACGTCAAGATCACGTGCTCAAACCGTCCAATAAAAATATCGAAAGAAATCATCAGACATCCCAGAATTTTCCGATTCATTATAAGCGATCTCATTGGCTGCCGATGTTGTCCTCCACCAGACGGACAAAGTGACTGATTTTAATAAGCTAGGAGAAGACTCGCTGCACAATTTGATCCACATCAGCATGGATGACGGCGAGATGGACTATGAGAGGGTTGGCCAACATTGGGCCAAGCAAAAGCCAAGGAGAATTAATCTGCTTTAAAGGAGCAGAAAACGTAATTCATTAGTTTGGGTTTGCAGAAAGATTACGTACTTATAAACACTCTCACGAAGTAAAGTTGTCCAAATGTATCAAATATAGCATAATTTCAAATAATAATCGTAAGCATTTTTGGCAGTGTGATGTCACTGGGATCCATTTAACAAAAGGCGGCTCCGGATTATTCTTTTGTTAAAGGCTCACAGTGACATCACACTGACAAATATGCTTATCGTTATTGTTCAAAATTATGCTACATTTGACACTTAACACAATCTCTTCATGAATGTTTTTATAAGTACATAATCTTTCTGCAATCTTAAATGTATGAATTAAGTTTTCTTTCCCTTTAAATATGTTTTAATCTTAATCTAGTCCATTTAATAAAGTGCCAAAATTTAAACTTTATAATATGCAGTTGCCTTTCTTTTCTTTTCAGTGCATCTTAGTTCTACATATATTACGGTAATTGCATCAGAAACATTCTAAATCATTACAGTTATAGTAATACAGCAACTTATTTTAAGGTGGCAGGTCTTAGGCTCAGATCCCTTTGTGATCAACAGGAGGTCATGATGATCGATTCTCTTCATTGGATTGCGTAAGATGGAGCAAACCGCTGTTCATATTTTCATGCACATTTTTGTTACAGCACGACTTGAACATAGATCATTAAGGGATCCCTGTAGATTGAAAATCTATCGTAGACCTCAGTAATCTATAACAAAACAGTTTAACTTGCATGTTGAACTTTAAGGTGAAATTTCAAATGTGTACACATTAATACTGTTTAGGTCAGAAATCATTGAAACACTGGTAAAATCTATCCTATAATCATGGATCGAAAACCTCTCAGAGACCCTGAAAATGCAGCTGAGAGCATCTATTTTCAAAAAATTTTGCGGGGCGGGCATGCCCCCGGACCCCCCTAGTTTCGCTTTGCGCTGTTGGCACTCAATTGTCTGTGTTTTATCATGCCAGAATTTAGGGCTTTAATTTTTTTCTGGGGAAAACACTGCTTATCTATATTTTTTTTTTCGGGGGGGATCGCAAATGTTTGAGTACCACTGGTTTAGCCAAATAGCACTCCTTAGTGCTAATCCATTGTAAGACACAGAGACCATTTTATTCAACATCAAACCTGTTCCTAAATAAACATTCTGATAAGATTTTTCTGTCAGATTATAAACATGTAGCATCAGGTTGCTAAGCTAATCAGATCGTTCTTCTACAAAATGGTTGTGAGCGTGTCCATTTTTGTTTAGAAATACTAAATCTGAGTCCTATATGTGTAAAACATTACAAACAAACAAAAAAAATGCAAGATGTGAATAAGATACTGGTGAAATACAGCAATTAATGATCACACACACACACACACACACACACACACACACACCTGTGTGTCTGTCCTTCACTGCAGGCCTGGGGGTTTTACTTGATGATGCGCTGTTCTCCTTAGGGCTGAGTGGAGTGAGGTTTCCACCTCTGACCCCCTGCTGAGTCTGAGACCTGGCTTTGCCTCTCTCCCCTGAGCCCGTCCTCCCAGTCAGCCTGCGCGCTTTGCTTCTGCCCACCTCCTGAGGGCTTCCTGCTGGCCCTTTGCCCCCGGCATGCCCACCCTGCCCCTCCTCCTTCACTCTGGATGCTGCGGTGTTTTTATTGCGATTTGGTGTTTTGGCGTTCTCTCGTTCCTTCTGCGCTCTGGACGAAGCCTTGCTCCCACCCGAGCGAGACGGCTTGCCGGACTTCAGCGGGCTTTTGGTCTCATCCATAGTGCTCATGTTGTGCGTGTGTGAGAGTAACTAAAAAAATTTAAGAAGGAAATTAAAATAAAATAGGCCAGAGGCTCAAACCTGGAGGGAGAGAGACAAAGGTTTTGTTATTTTATTTCAGTCTTCAGGATTGAAAATGTAGAACTCTAGATCACAAATCAGACATCGTACTAACTTCATAGGAAATATTTTAACTATTTATATTCATGTTGACCTACTGTTGCCTTGTGGGCGTGGCCTAAATTAGTACAACCAGACATTTCATCAAAAGTTTCAAGTTATCATAATGGGAGCTTAACAGAGGAGGAATTTACTCAGTGATTTTTTTTTTTTTTCTTTGACCAATTTTTTTTTTCTTCAATGCTGCTGAGTTAAAGCTAGTCAGGGAAAAAAAAAAGCATCCCATAAACAGATCATCTCAAAATGTCCCACAGACACAGAGAGATGAAAATGAAAGGAAAACAGAGTTGTTGGGGTTTGGGCTTGTGTGATATGATCACAAAATATATCATCAAGACATGAAGGTCAGTCAGTCCAGAAAATTGCAAGAACTTTGAATGTATCTTCAAGTGCAGTTGCAAAATCCATCAAACGCTCTGCTGAAACTGGTCCTCACGAGGGCCGTCCCAGTAAAGGAAGACCAAGACTTAGGGCCTCTGCATGCTCTTGTGACAAGGCTTTCGCAGATAGCTTTTCGCAGACAGTTGTAATTTATCGTTGAGCGGGGAGTAATAGGCGTGTGCGATGTTATTCACCGCCACAACACAAGAGGGCGCGAAGTCGCGAAATTGCTAGGAGTAGTTGGTGGGTGTGGTTAGTGGAGTGTTTATCCTCCGGTTACTTATAATGACTAGAACTGGAGTCGTATAGATGTACGTACTTCCTCACTTCCTCGATCAACCGCTCTTCGTGCTGCTCCATCTTCGCTCGTGTTTTTAAAAATGGCGGTCGTGAAAACAAACCAAACCGGGAAAGTAGGGAAGCGGAAGTGCGTGTACAGCGGATGTAGAGTGGACCAATCAGAGCCCTCTTGTCTGTGACGCTGTCTGCGAGGCTTCTGCGATGGTCACAATTTTTGGGAGGTGCGCGCAGAGCGTCTACGAGGGGGGGGGGGGGGGGGGCACCTACGCAGACGCCATCTGCGAGGACTGCGTTGTCAGCATAAACTGGCCTTTAGTCTGCTGCAGAAGACCAAGTTCATTAGAGTCAGCAGCATCAGAAACCGGCAATTAACATAATCTCAGATTCGAGCCTACATGAATGCTTCACAGAGTTCAAGCAGCAGACACGTCAACATCAACTGTTCGGAGGAGACAGCGTGAATCAGGCCTTCATGGTCAAATTGCTGCAACAAAACCACTACTGAGGGGGGCCAATACGAAGAAGGAAATTGCTTGGGCCGTGAAACACAAGGAATGGCCATTAGACCAGTGGAAATCCGTACTTTAATCCCATGAGACCAAATTTGAGACTTTTGGTTCTTTGTGAGACACAGAAAAGGGGAACGGATGGTATCTGCATGTGTAGTTCCCACTGTTACGCATGGAGCAGGTGGTGTGATGGTGCTTTGTTGGTGATGCTGTTGGCAACTTATTCAAAATTGAAGTTTAACCAGCGTCACTATCACGAGCATTCTGCAGCAACATGCCAACCCACCTGTTTTACACGTTGTAGGACCATCATTTGTTTTTCAGCAGGACAATAACCCAAAACACACTTTCAAGTTACATAAGGACCATTTATATATAAAATTAATTTATATTCCATTCGCATAATGCGTACATACATCACCACGATCATCCAACAAGAACAGTCAGCTCATTTGCATCCACATCAATTAGCCTACAGAGCGAAGAGGTCCACAGATGCCACCATTGCCACAGCTCTTCACAATGCAGTGTCCCACCTTGAACACCAGGGGGAGCTATGTGAGGACCTTTATGCATTTGAGCACTGCATTGACCACAATCACCCCAGGCAGACTGGTCACTGACTTGGGACTCTCTCAACCCATCTGTCATTGGATCAAGGACTTCCTGACCAACCACCCTCAGTCTGTTAGAACAGGCCCACACCTCTCCCACTAGCGCTCCACAGGACTGTGTACTGAGTCCCCTTCTCTACACCCTCTACACACGACAGTACCCCCCCATCCACTCTGCCAACACCGTTATTAAATTCACGGATGACACCACCATGGTTGATCTCATCTCCGGAGGAGACGAAACAACTTACAGAGAACGAATCCAAAGACTAGCAGTGTGGTGTTCAGACAATAACCTCATCCTGAACATGTCTAAAACAAAGGAACTCGTTATTGATTTTCAGAAAAACAAGGCAGGCTCAGAACCATTCAATCAATGGGGAATGTGTGGAAAGGGTACCCAATTTCAAGTTCTTGGACACACACATCACTGAAGACCTCTCCTGGTCCACCAACACCACCGCAGTGGTCAAGAAGGACCAGCAGTGGCTCCTCAGGGCAAACAACCTGGAGCAGAAGCTGCTGGGATCCTTCCATCACTGCTGCATTGAGAGTGTGCTAGCTTACTGCATCTCCACATGGCATGCCAGCAGCGTTCCCCCTGGGTTCAGAAAAATATTCGCCACTTTTTTCCTTGAAAAATCAAGTCAAAGTAGTATTCTTCACTTTTTCTTCACTTAGTCTGTATTTTTTTCTTAGTTACTGACTTATCAAAGTGGACTTAATGCAGGTTTATACCAACCAAACTGGCACAACTCTAGTCTGGTTAACACCAGACCATATCACAAGTGAAATATGGTCTGGAATCCGCCTATTGAATTTCTCGTAGGGGAGGTGTGGTTTACGATTGTCAACGGCCGTTTATTGGACGTTGCGAATGTCTATCATTTGGCGTACCCGGTGACATAGTTAGAGCGACGAAGAAGACGAAGAGGCGAAGAAAGACTGTAACGCCAAACGCTGTTCTTTTTTTAAAACAAACTTTCGCTCTAAACTATTCAGAACAGTGTCTAAAGCTTGATCGAAAGTTTGGTTCGTATCGCTCGCCGCCATGTTAAATGTGATCCGTAAACAGTCCCAAATAAACTACAAGCTTCTGTTTGTCGAGTAGTACGCGTCACTGTCTTTCCACCCCTCCCCACTCTCTGATTGGCTCCCTAACACAGGCGAGCCTTTAGACCATAGTTTCCATGCTGTCTTTTCAGATCGGAATGATTGTGCAAAGCAGCATGGGATTTCCCAGGCTAGCACAACTCCAGGGCTCGACATTAACGCTTGTCCGCGACAAGTGATACTTCATGTCGGACAAGTTCATCGTCTCAGTTACTTGTCCGATCGGACAAGTGCCAAAATACACCGATATTCGGGTTACATATCAAATTTATCAGTTTATTCACATGATTTCCGAAGCATCTCACTCGACATATTGTTTTGATGAATCACCGGATGTTTCTATTCGGAAAGAGCGATGTGCGCATGCGCAATATTCCACTTGCAAAACCGGCCAATACCGCTTCGTGTATTTGAGCTGAAAAGTAAACGGTCGTTTATGATTGGTTTTAATCATGTCATACACGTGGATTTGTTGGCGGGATCATTATTCAACTGTATATTTACGTTGAGTATGTGGTAATTTCCAAATCTTTGAATTGGCCTGGCTTGGAATGTGCGCCTGCATGCGTGTGGATTGACGGGGAGTGAGGTAGGAGTGGGGAAAGTTATCTAGGACAGGGCTTTTCAAAGTGTGGGAGAGTCAGCCCCCCCCTCAGAGAGCAAATAAACAACAGCGCCCCCCCACAATTTTTGTTGTTGCTATACTTAATGCTCCATTCGTATTTTAAAAAATGGTTGTTGTACACATTTTAATTTTTTTCTTTTACACATTTTAAATATCTGTGCTTTTTTAAACATCTTTTTTACACATTTTAAACATCTGTGCTTTTTAAAACATCTTTTTTTACACATTTTAAATATCTGTGCTTTTTTAAAACCTGTTTTTTACACATTTTAAACATCTGTGCTTTTAAAAAAAAAACATCTTGTTTTACACATTTTAAACATCTCATAGCATCGTTAGCTGGCACCTCTTGGCAGACAACACACTCAGTGCGTTTACATGCACATCCAAATCGAGCTGCTGTCGGTAATCGAGCAAAGGGTCCCAGCAGGGGTGCCAGAGAAATCCAATCCTACATGCACACAAGGAAATCGAGCTATTGTGTGAGGTACATTGTGCACCCGAGCCACAGGTGGCGCTACACGCCCCATCGTGTTGGTACACTTCCGGTTGTTGTCATGAAGAAGAGCTATTCAAGAGTGTAAACAAAGTTATCAGTTCCGTGTTCACAAGAAATTTTACTGGTCTAAATCACTACAGATTGCTCTAATGACAGATTTGATGACATTTCCTGTACATTTTATCTTTTTATTACATCCACCTGCCAAGGGACTACAGGTGGAAATTAGCATGTATTGCTATAACCTGGTACAGACATCTGTCCTTACCACAAGGATAATGTTTAATTTGTACACTGTCCCTTTTAAAAATAAAATAAACTCTAAACTCTAAGAGGAGTGTTTGTAGTTTGTATGTACGAACAGCAGTGTTCCTAATAAAGTGGGCGGCTAAGGTGACGTGTCATGCCGACCGAGGCTGTTTTTTTTTTTCCGACCGAGGCTGTCGTGTTTCCCGCTTGTGGTCTCGTCACTCGTCACTCCCGGAAGGGGCAGTGCTGAAGTAAGTAGCTCGACTACGTAGCTCGATAGGGTTTACATGCACTAAGTAGCTCGGCAAAAATCGCATAATCTAGGTCGCGTAGCTCGATTACGAGAAATCAAGTTCGGTTCAATTTCAGCCGAGCTAAGGTGTTTCCATGCCATTTAGAACTTCGATTTCAGTCGAGCAACGGCAGAAATTCGATTTTCTCTATGTGCATGTAAACGCACTGACTGTGGCAGTGGAGCATCTTCAGATCCAGTCCATGAAAATCCAAACTTTAAATAATCGTGCTCATACTTCCTTCTTCTTTTGCTTGGCCCAGACTCTGTCTCCTCACTCACTGTAGCTTTAGGTACTAAAAATCGATCCATTTTGTCTCTGGCAAAGGCTAGCTGAAGTTCGCTAAATGTCCGCAATAGTAACTTATTCTGGTTTATTTTTCCTCACGTTGCGCCCCCCCTGAAGAACTCTGGCGCCCCCTAGGGGAGGCGCGCCCCACACTTTGAAAAGCCCTGATCTAGGAAATACCAAGCTGTCAAATGGCTGCTAATTAGGTTACCGGCTGTAGTAATTAACTAATTAGTAATGGGAGTTTAGGGATTTGAAACATAGGGCTCTATAATTTAGATATAATTATGGATTATTTGAAATTATCTTTTTTTACCATTAAATACCATACAGGAGCCACACTGAATAATTAGACAACAACAATTAATCAGTGGTAGTCTGGTTAACACCAGACCATATCACAAGTGAAATATGGTCTGGAATCCGCCTATTGAATTTCTCGTAGGGGAGGTGTGGTTTACGATTGTCAACAGCCGTTTATTGGACATTGCGAATGTCTATCATTTGGCGTATACGTAGCCCATGGCCAATCATGGCAGTTGTACCCGGTGACGTAGTTAGAGCGACGAAGAGGCGAAGAAGAGAAGGAAAGAGAAAGAGAAGGCAAAACAAAAATAGGAAAACAATGGCACCGAACGATTACTGCCGTTTGTGCAAGACAAATATGAGAGAAGCTGGACCCTCCGTCCAGCTTGATCGAAAGTTTGGTTCGTATCGCTCACCGCCATGTTAAATGTGATCCGTAAACAGGCCCAAATAAACTACAAGCTTCTGTTTGTCGAGTAGTACGCGTCACCGTCTTTCCACCCCTCCCCACTCTCTGATTGGCTCCCTAACTCAGGCGAGCCTTTAGACCATAGTTTCCATGCTGTCTTTTCAGATCGGAACGATTGTGCAAAGCAGCATGGGATTTCCCAGGCTAAATCAGTGGAGGATATATATTCAAAATTAATAATTTAAAAATGAAAATATATATAATTTTAATTTTCTGGTTTTCAATTTCTCATAATAACTGATGGAGTCCAACTGATGGAGCAGAACTCAAGGGTTGATAGATGAAGATGAATAGAAACTTTATTTGTATCCATTCATCTGAGAGTCAATAGAGGTGTGGAGGTTTTCATAAGATATATTATCTTGTCATTTGATAACTAGATTTCAGTGAATAATAATCAGTGATTTACAGTATTAATCAGTCAATTTTGTTATCAGTTGTTTTTATTTGTAGCATTGTTATTTGTTTCTCTTGTCCAAACTAGTGATATCTCAAGTCATAAATTTTATGATAATGTTAGTTTTTGTGATATTTGTTACTGAACTGCAGAGTACTGATCTGTGTATATATAACGGTTAGGGTTTCTGGATCTCATACTATAGTTATTTTGTTCTTAAAATTGTATGTTCATAATTTCTACTCTATTGGAATATATTGCTTCTGAACTTCGGCAGAATAATTGGTGAATTATGGTATCAATCAGTCTGTTTTACTATATTTTTGAACTTTTGCCTCAGTATATCAAGTATTGATTACTTTTGATTTATAGATATTATGCATATGCTGTGAATTCGGAAACAAATGCCATAAAGATTGTTGGGTTACAAATAGTTTTTGTGTTTTTCTCAAATATTTCTTCGGACAAGTCAACTTCACATTCAGACAAGTAAATTTCCTTTCAACTTGCCCGACAGGACAAGTGGTTTCAAAAGTTAATGTAGAGCCCTGAATTCAAATATTTGTACAGACACAGCAAGGCGTCTCCACGACATAAAACTAAGGCTCCACTCCAGCCTTAAAAAGAAAGATTTGATTTTGGGCCCCTGTGCACCATCAAGTTAAAATAAACCTCTTTAGTTTGGGCTTCCTGAAGGTTATTTTAGCAGGGAATTATTCAAAAGCAGTATTAGGACTCCCTTTAGCTTTTACTTCAACACAAAACTTGATTTACAATTGAACAGAGTCGTGAAGAGTCTTGGAACAACCAACAGTGAAGGAATCCAAATTTCCCGTCGATTTATGAACCGAACACAGAACGACACTGTGGTTTACATCATACGTTCGCCACGGGGACTCAACACGCCATGCCCCTCGAAACATAGCTCCCTTCAGTCGCTTGCCAACTGACGGCACTTTCACTTTGACGTTTTTTACTGACACTGCCCAGTGTGCTTGGGGACAGTCAAGGGTCTGAGTGCCTCCCCCGTGGCTGTTTTGGCCCTTAAATCTTCTTCAGTGCTTGAAGAAGCTTGCTCAAAAAACTTTGTCAGTTTAGACTGTGCCACTGTTTGATTCACACGGAGATAATTACACCACCACACCAGGTGAATTAAGACGTAGTCCGATTGGTCAAAAGCTTGGCGGTCGTTTGGTCATTATTTGTAGTCAGCTTTTATTGGTCACAAGCACGTGCTCATTGTTTACACTCTGGCTTTTCTCAAAATGAATTTCTATACAAGATGATTTATGATAACGATAAAGATGACAAATACATTTGTCACGATGACAACTGCTAGTAATTTTCTCTTCGTCACTAATGGATTATGTTCATCAGTGACGAGCGCCAGTGGGAACCCTGTATGCCAGTCGCTCAGCTGTGGACAGGAAGGCCCTTCAGAGGGTCATGAACAGCACAAAGATGATCACTGGCCGTGCACTGCCTTCCCTGGAGGACATTTTCTCTTCCCACTGTCAGGATAAGTGCTGATTGGTTACGAAGTTGCACTATTGTTCCATTCATTCTTACAACACGATGATACAGTGGCTTCACCACTCGTTCTTGTGTACCTTTGATAACGCGAGATCAACTGCTCGTATCGCGAGATCATGATTCGCCATTGTGGTGATTGGAATGCTTATGCGTATGCGCAGTGCGCTATTGTTCCACTCATTCTCACAACACGATGATACAGTAACTTCACCACTCGTTCTTGTTTACCTTTGATAACGCAAGATTAGTGCTGCATACCTAAACTCACATTCAGGTTCAGGTCCGGACTCAAGTCCAGAGGTTCAGGTTCAGGTCCGGACCTGAACCCATGGCTTGTGTGAGTAACTAAAGTGAACTTATTGTAAGCTAAGTAATTATCAATTGAAAATTTGAAATAAACTCATAATCAACTCAAATTCAAACTCGTCCGGTTTACTGTGTTCCAAGACTTCCAACTTGTGTCTACATTTCTCTACAAAGTACAAATGTAAAACAAAAAAAAAGTTACATACACTTTTTGCCACTTAGTCTACAAATGACTTATGACAGCAACTAGAGTGAACTACTACAAAGTACAAACATTTATTTCATTTACCAAACTAAAGTAACCAAACAGTCCCTGAGCTGACTGAGCCTAAATCCCTAAAACTTTGCTGAAAGGTAGAGTGTAGAGCAGACTATACGCATTACACTACTATACACAGGTTACACTTTGCAGTATCTAGTGGCAGTTTCGTCACATGCTCCCACACCTTACTGGATTTAAAGACCCGCGGCATTGTGTTTACATGACCCGTGACGCCGTAGACCAGACAAAGGAGTTAGCTACACTACCAAATATCCAATATGGCGACCACAGAAGCACACGCTGTCCACGCTGTGTCCAAGCCAATCACATCGCTAGCTTCCCTTGACGTCACACACATTTTGCGAGCAGTTGCGACATTTTGCGAGACTTCGTGAGTTCAGTAATGGCCGCCATATCAGAAGCTGACACAAGTTTTTCGTCTTTTCTCAGCGCAAATTTCTCGATCTATGGAAGGTTTTAGATGGTTTAGAACAAAAAGGAGAACATACGTAAGTGTTACTATTTTTGCAAGTCCAAGTACCAGTTCCCGACATTCCGGTTTTAACCGGACTTGAACCGAAACTTTTTACAAGTCCAGTACCAGTTCGGCGTACCGGTACGCAACACTACGCAAGATCAACTGTTCGTATCGCGAGATCACAATTCGCCGTTGTGGTGATTGGAATGCTTATACAAATGTGCAGTGCGTTATTGTTCCACTCATTCTTACAACATGATACAGTGGCTTCACCACTCGTTCTTGTTTACCTTTGATAACGCGAGATCAACTGTTCGTTTCGCGAGATCACGATTCGCCGTTGTGGTGATTGGAATGCTTATGCGTAGTGTGCTGTTATTCCATTCATTCTTACAACACGATGATACAGTGGCTTCACCACTTGTTCTCGTGTACCTTTGATAACGCGAGATCAACTGTTCGTATCGCGAGATCACGATTCGACGTTGTGGTGATTGGAATGCTTATGCGTGGTGTGCTGCTGTTCCACTCATTCTCACAACACGATGATACACTGGCTTCACCGCTACGAGGCAGTAGCCACAAAAAGCTAAAGAACTTAACATCAAGACTTTATTGCTGACGGTATTAACTTCAACATAAAATAGACATGCGTGTAAACAACAGAATTTTGCAGCAAATCACAAAAAAAAAAAAAAACTTTCACTTCTTCGACTTGTTATATTTTGGCTTTAAAGCTATTTGAAACAGAATTGAAAAATTCCTGGAATGCCTTCTAAAATCACTGGTGGTGTTTTCGCCCCAGGTGCAACATCACTCAGTGCGTTTACATGCACATCCAAATCGAGCTGCTGTCGGTAATCGAGCAAAGGGTCCCAGCAGGGGTGCCAGAGAAATCCAATCCTACATGCACACAAGGAAATCGAGCTATTGTGTGAGGTACATTGTGCACCCGAGCCACAGGTGGCGCTACACGCCCCATCGTGTTGGTACACTTCCGGTTGTCGTCATGAAGAAGAGCTATTCAAGAGTGTAAACAAAGTTATCAGTTCCGTGTTCTCCATTGCTTGTTTTTCTCCCGTCCATGAATTTTAATATATTCAACTCCTTAAGCTGAATGAGCATGAACTCTGTCTCCTCATTGCTCCAGAAGTGCACGTTTCTGCTCGCCATTTTCTCTTCTTCGTTTGTTCCTCCTGACCTTTTCTGCTGCTCGCTACTACTGTTGTCATGCCGACCGAGACTGTCGTGTTTCCCGCTTGTGGTCTCGTCACTCATCACTTCTGGAAGGGGCAGTGCTGAAGTAAGTAGCTCGACTACGTAGCTCGATAGGGTTTACATGCACTAATGGCCCTTTTCCAGCTCACTTCAGCCAGACACGGCTCGCGTTTCGACTACCTCAGTGCAGCATGACTCAGCTCGCTTCAGCCTTACTTAGCACCCAAAACTCGCGCGGTTTTGGAGTGGGGCTGAAGCGAGCCAAACCGAGCCGAGTGGGGCTAGGGGCGTGAGGAGACACTCCCCTGTGTACTGATTGGTGAGGAGGAGTGTCCTCGCATGCCCACACACGCCCCGCGAGCACGCTGGGATCTGTAAACACCGTAAACCCGGAAGGAGAAGAATTATGAATTACGAGAATTTCTGAAGCCTTATGCGCCTCGCCTCATCTATACGCTCTTGCCAGTATCTGTTGGCGTTGTCGGTGACAACAAGCCACAGCACCAAGACCAGCAACACTAACGACTCCATGTTTATTGTTTACTATCTGGGTCGTGAGACTACCGCTTAAAAGCTCACTGATGTCACTGTTTGCGCTGCCTAACGACATCACGTGACGTCCACCCACTTTCGCTAACTCCACCCAATGTGTCCACCCACTTCCAGCCAGCACGGTTCAGCGCGGTTGTAGTCGAAATGCAACTCCAACAGCCCCGCTCAGCTCGACTCAGCACGGCATGGCTCAGCACAGCTCAGCCGCGTTGGTAGTGGAAAAGCGGCATAAGTAGCTCAGCTAAAATCGCATAATCTAGGTCGTGTAGCTCGATTACGAGAAATCAAGTTCGGTTCGATTTCAGCCTAGCTAAGGTGTTTCCATGCCATTTACAACTTCGATTTCAGTCGAGCAACGGCAGAAATTCGATTTTTTCTATGTGCATGTAAACGCACTGACTGAAGATGGGGTGAGCACACCGGGGACTAAACCACCAGAAACCCTGTGTGGGTGTAGAAGTGTGTATGGAGATATATATACCTACTTATTTTGCTCTGGCTGCTTCTTGTTTTGTTGCGTCAGTGCAGCATTCGGACCGCAAAACACTTTCGTTCTACTCTGGGCAAAGTGCAGAAAGGAGTTCCGGTTCTGACTCTGACCATCAACCAATCAGAACACGCAGCTCATTTGCATATGGAAATGAGAGCACCGAGTGTGTGTGGATTACAAGCACAATTTCCGCGAAATAACCAGTCGGAAACGTAACGAAAATGAACTAGAGTGTAAGATCATAATAAAAACAAGAATATTAACACGTTATCATGATTAAAATTTTGATTAAAAAAAAAAGGTCATTTCAGGTGGGCCTGGATCAAAACAAAAACTAAAGCCATACTTGGGTACACACGAGCGCACAAACAATAAATCAATTCAACCTCCTTAATCCATACTATAATTAACACTTTTAATATCAAGCATTCGGGTACAGATCAAATGCATCACTAATAGTGCACTAATACTATTGGTTTATCGGAACAATGCTAAGCTAGCTAGATCACTAACACAACAAGGTGAGCTGTGAAGTTTTATAGCGCTGCGATTTCAGTCTCCTGTTCATTTAAACCTCAGTGGCTTTTCAACCTGACAAGAGTTCATATATTTATCTTTACAAGCTCCAAACTGTGCTTTTTGTTTATTTATTTATGTAAAACCGGAGCTGTGCTTGCCAATGCTACCCCGCTAGCTCAAGAACTGTGTACCTTTAAAGTTTAACACTCACCAAAATGCACAAATCCGAAATAAATTACCAGCACACACTCCATACAAGCATGATGAGCTTATTTTAAGATTCTCCTGTTTACTTTTAGTAAAACCTCTTTTTAATTACTAATTAAACGCGGCCCATTTCTCCGCTTATGTTTTTGTTTTGCTCATTCAAGGCCCCGGACGCCATGTTAACACCTCACCGAGGTGCATTATGGGTCATCCTGTCAGTGCTGAAGAGCCTGTGGGTCGTGTCTCAAATTACCTCAGGTTCACTGTATAGTGCACACTGTTTTTGTTAACCGAGTCTCAAATCTAGTACGCAGTTATAAAATTGTAGATCAAGTCGACAGCTAATACTAAAATTATGATTACATCCAAATTCTCTAGAGTAAATTTATGCAAATTAATATTTCAGTACAGTATATAGACACCCTTAGTAGTCCGGAACAGACTATTTGGACGTAATCGGATGTTATTATGGAAGGTGGTGTAGAGACGTCGCAATTAATCGGGTTTTAATCACGATTTTATGAATTAATTAATTAATTTATTTATTTTTACTAACTCACAGTTTAATGAATTTTTCTAGCAATTGTGTAATTTACACAATTTATGTGTGTAAATAACTATATATTTATTATCTATATATAATATAGATAATAACTATATATTTATCTACCATGCATATACAGTATGATATGATGAAAAACACGTTATAATAGTGTTTTTTAACACACACACACACACACACACACACACACACACACACACACACACACACACAGAGTATTCCATGGTGATGGTGCAAAGATATGAAGTTTATCCTTGAGTGGTGAACATGCGAACGAGTGAAAATATTTCAAAATAAGAAAATAAATTTCATATTTTCACGCCACCGTGTAATAGTCTTTATATTATATGGACACATCCAAAAAAAATATACGCAAGTTAATCAAAAGAATTTTAATTTTGAACCGGTTCGCCATTTTGACAACTCGCATCTCGTCAGTGGGAAAACACTGACATCATTGGAGTGAAACATCAGAAATTATTATACATACAGGACACTCTTTCGATGGAATAAAAACATGTATTCTATTCCCTGGAGGCACGGTGGTGTAGTGGTTAACGCTGTCGCCTCACAGCAAGAAGGTCCAGGTTCAAGCCCCGTGGCCGGCGAGGGCCTTTCTGTGCAGAGTTTGCATGTTCTCCTCGTGTCTGTGTGGGTTTCCTCTGGGTGCTCCGGTTTCCCCCATAGTCCAAAGACATGCAGGTTAGGTTAACTGGTGACTCTAAATTGACCGTAGGTGTGAATGGTTGTCTGTGTCTATGTGTCAGCCCTGTGATGACCTGGCGACTTGTCCAGGGTGTACCCTGCCTTTTGCCCGTAGTCAGCTGGGATAGGCTCCAGCTTGCCTGCGACCCTGTAAAACAGGATAAAGTGGCTACAGATAATGAGATGAGATTCTATTCCCTTCTAGTGGGTTTCATTCATTTGGTTTGATAGTATGCAATATTGTTAGCATATTGCTTATCCTACATGTATTACACCACTCTACCCAATGGAGAATGAGCATTCAGTATGGTTTACGATATTGCATGGTTGTCAAGACAACATGACATCACACGTTGGAGCTGATGTGAATATCCAATGGGAAACTTTTCTGCTGCGCATGCACAGAAGCATTTTTTGTCTGCCAGGAAAGAGAAAGACACGCTGAACACCTGTAAAGCTACCAAAACTTCATTAGATATTCTTCTCGCGTATTTACAAGAGAAAAACATACCAATGGATATCGAAAAACTGGAAAAGAGACATGTCAGAGATGTAAAACTTTTGCTCTAGTGAGCTACTGTGAGAAGTTGTTAATAAGCATGGCTGCCAGGTTTGCTTTGTTAAAAACAGAAGATTTTGAGAGAATTTTGGCTGCCAGCTAGCACAGTTGCGTGTAGTTGTTGATGTTGATTTTAAAAGTAACTAAATAAATTATATAGTGAAAGGAATACTTAAATATGAGTGAAGAATACTGTGGCAAACGTGCATGGAAGAAGAGTCTGGATACAGAAATCTTAGTTTCTCGGTTGTTAGCATGTGCGACATGCTCTCGCTAACAGTGGCTTGACTGATTTATTAGCATTCGCTAACACTACTGATGAATGCTACACCTGCTGGAAGGTGACTTCACTGCTGCGCTGACAGCACCAGCTCGCCTGTAAGCTAGCGTTGGCCTTTGAGAATGCTGATATGAAGAGAGTGTGTATGTATAATAATAATAATAATAATAATAATATTGGCTGGCTTGTTTTCATGGCATATCAGATATATTCCATTCAGCTAGCATGATACTGAACTCATCTTCGACTCGTTCAATATCATGCCAGCTGAATGGAATATATCTGATATACCACTCAATGCCAGCCAATATTATTTAAATGTTTCACTCAGATCTGCGATGTATTTCGCATGAAAAATATGAGTTTTTCAACATGAGAAGATAAACTTCATATTTTCAAGTCAACATGTGATATATGTAAATATATATAATAGAATGCCTTTATTGTCACTGCATAAATGTACAATGAAGTTTAGTTCATCATAAGAGAGCAAAGCTGCTGCGTACATGCGCACCGCCACTCTTGGGTACTTCAGCCCAAGGCCTGGAATGAGTTACCTAGTCACATTCAGTCTATCGAGTCTAAAGGTGTTTTCAAAAATAGGGTTAAAAGTTTTTTACTTGATCAACTTTATCAACAGTCACAAAATCATTGTATTATGTCTTAGTCTTATTTGTTTCTTTATCTACTGCAGGGCTGCCAACTTTTCAAAATTCCTTGGAGTGAGATTTTTTTTGGGGGGGGGGTCGACGGCAAAATTTTTCCGCACACCACTCAGTAAGTGGGAATTTTGTATTCAGTTTGATATTCACTTGTCCCCCTGCATTCTGGTGTTTTGTTTGTGGGTCGTCCAGCTGGAGATGGACAGTGGGGGGGGAGGGAGAGAGATTTTGGATTTAGTAGATGTTCCTGCATTCTGGTGGATTTTTGGAGTGGCCTGCTGTGCCATACCTACATTCTTACACACCCTGACTTGCCAGGCCTTCAGCTTGTGGCCAACAAAAGCACCAAGTTTTGGCTTAAAAGCCCCCACACTAGAAAACTACAGATGACTGCCAATGTTCCTGTAGCCCTATAGACCTGTGTTTCAGATTTAAAGGCAAGTTCATGTTTGAAAATATTTCATCAGCTAAGCCTAAACACCTTCTGAATTTAAACTAAATGTTAAGTTTTTAATAAATGTTGCACAATAAGATTGTCCCTCACTGACTATTCATTATGCATTTAAGGGCTTTCCCCACCACTGGGTTCAGCAGAAGATTGGCATGGGGAAAAATATCAACAGCAAAAGAACAAATAAAATGCTTAAACAGTAAGCAAAATGTGCATGTGCTACAAGAAACATTAAAATGATTAAGTTTGAACAGCATTGAAATATAAAAAGCTGAACCTTGGCCATAGGTGGGAATGTGCACACAAAGTTGGGCTTAAAAATTTTGGTCATACTTAAATAAGCTATATTAATATATTTCTTATTAATTTATTTCTTATCTTTGTGTCTTATTAGTAATAGAGCATTTGTCAGGGCCTGTTATCTGACAAATACTCTCTACCTGTCTTGCCCTCTTTGAAACCCTGTCTCCTCAGTATATTGTTCTCTGTCTTTTTTTTTTAATTATTCACAACAAGTTCAAGTTATTTGATATTACAGGTGACCATGCTTTATTTACTTTAACTGAGCAATTACATACATCATAAATAATTAAAATAAATACCCTGTAAATAAACAATAGGTATGGTGGCTAATGGCTCTTCTTGCATTTGTAATATTATCTCTTACTTGCTTTATTTTACAACATTTCCAGTATGGCTTCAAATAAAGTCATAAAGTATGATAACATACAGTAAATAAACTAAAAATGCGCCTTAATAAACATGTGCTAAGGAGGTGCTCTCCCGTGCTGCTTGTTGGGGAAGATAGAGGCTGTGGCATGGCAGGAGGCCTATAATGATTTAGCATGCCTAGTACACAGCTCTCGAAATGGCATTAAACATTCTCACAACACTTATAGGCTAAAATGATTAAGAAACTTTACACTGTGTGCACAATTATTAGGCAAGTGAGTACTCTGACCCTACCATTATTTCTATGCATGTTTTCCAACCGCAAGCTAGATACACTTGAATGCTAATTGGATTTAAGCATTCTCAGGTTGTATTTATTTGTGTAATGAGGGAGGGTGTGACCTAAAGTAATTAATACCCTATATTAAGGTGTGCATAATTATTAGGCAGCTTCTTTATCTCAGGCAAAATGGGCCAAAAAAGAGATTTAACAGACACTGAAAAGACAAAAATTGTAAAATGCCTATCAGAGGGATGCAGCACTCTTGAAATAGCTAAGCTATAGAAATGTGAGCACAGAACAATCAAACGTTTTGTTGCAAATAGTCAACAGGGTCACAAAAAATGTGTGGAGAAGAAAAGACACAAATTAACCGCAAAAGACTTGAGAAGGATTAAACATGAAGCTACCAGGAACCCATTATCCTCCAGTGCCACAATATTCTAGAACTGCAACCGACCTGGAGTGTCCAGAAGGACAAGGTGTTCGGTGCCCAGAGACATGGCCAAGGTAAGGAAGGCTGAGACACGACCACCACTAAACAAGACTCACAAGTTGAAATGTCAAGATTGGGCCAAGAAATATCTGAAGACAGATTTTCCAAAGGTTTTATGGACGGATGAAATGAGAGTGACTCTGGATAGACCAGATGGATGGGCCCATAGCTGGATAACTAATGGACACAGGGCACTTTGACTCAGACACCAGCAAGGTGGTGGAGGGGTAATGGCATGGGCTGCTATTATTAAGGATGAGCTAGTTTGACCATTTCAGGTTGAAGATGGACTTAACATCAACTTCCAAACCTACTGCCAGTTTCTAAAAGATACATTCTTCAAGCAGTGGTATGGGAAGAAGTCTGCATCATTCAAGAAGGCCATGATTGTTATGCAGAACAATGCACCATCACATGCACCCAAGTACTCCACTGCTTGGCGAGCCCACAAAGGCCTTAAAGATGACAAAGTAATGACATGGCCCCCTTCCTCACCTGACTTAAACCCTATTGAGTACTTGTGGCCCCTTCTTAAGCATGAGATTTACAGCGAGGGAAGACAATACACCACTCTGAATAGCATTTGGGAGGCCGTGGTTGCTCCTGCACAAAAAGTTGATCGTCAACAAATCAAAAAACTAACAGACTGGATGGAAGGCTCATGGCAGTTATTGAAAAGAAGGGTGGCTATATTGGTCACTGAATATTTTTGAAATGCTAGAAGTGTTTATTTGTTAATTCTGAGTTGTTTATTTGTTACACTGAAAATTAAAATAAACAAGTGAGATGGGAAACTTTAAGCTTTTCATTTAGTTGCATAATAATTCTGCACACTTATATATTCCCCTGAGAAGGCCTAAACTCCCCTTTCCTTTGTTAATCATTCTGGTTTTAGGTTTATTAACAATTTGGATTGACTGAGAGCACTGTATTTGTTCAACGATAAAATTAATCATCAGGAATACAACTTGCCTAATAATTGTGCACACAGTGTATATAAGTTCATAATTATGCCAGTAACCACACATCGGCGTACATATGTACAAACCTGTCTGAGACACCCGTCTTCAACTCGGATACCTTCTTCTCTCTCCTCTTCGTCTAAATTGACGGTAGGCAATTATCCAACTTCCGGCGAGTGCAGCATCATTAGATGCGCCACCTACCATAGGGGAGTGTGTACAGAAGGGAACACCTCTCTGCCTGTTTAGCCGTGCATAAGGCATAATTGATCGATCGCAAGTGGTTGGCGCGACGCAATGGGTAGCCTAGATCAGATAGATAAACTAGATTTTTTTCTAGCGTGAGAAATCGGAGGTATGGCGTGTGAGCGTGTGAAGATAGTCAAATGCGTGTGTCTCACACTCATTGCGTGAGAGTTGGCAGCCCAGTCTACTGTATTAATTTATTGTTGGTTTTTTTGGTCCATTTTGTGCTTATATTTATTGCACATCTTTGTTCAAATTTATTATCATTATTATTTTATTATTATTTTCTCGTCTCGTCTCGTCTCGTCTCGTCTTCTTCCGCTTTATCCGGGACCGGGTCGCGGAGGCAGCAGTCTAAGCAGGGAAGCCCAAACTTCCCTTTCCCCAGACACCTCGGCCAGCTCCTCGGGAAGAACACCGAGGCGTTCCCAGGCCAGCCGAGAGACATAGTCCCTCCAGCGTGTCCTGGGTCTTCCCCGGGGCCTCCTCCCGGGGGGACATGCCTGGAACACCTCCCCAGGTTATTATTTTCATAACTATTATTATTATTATTTCATTATTATTGTTACGATTATTCCATCCATCCATTATCTCTAGCCGCTTATCCTGTTCTACAGGGTCGCAGGCGAGCTGGAGCCTATCCCAAGGAATGTTTAGTGAGAGAGAGGGGGGATATAGTCTAAGGGGAGACCTAAATTTTAAAAAACCAAAGGTTAGAACAAATATGAAAAGCATGTGCGTATCGAGCTGTGGGGTAACTTTATGGAACAGACTGGAGACAGAAATAAAACAAAGTGCAAATATAAATCTGTTTAAAAAAAGGTACAAAAAATATTTTTAAACAAGTATATTGAAGAGGAAGTATGTTAATGGAGGATGATGAGGGATAAATAGAATAGGGCTGATTGTTATATTAGAACTAGCTTAGTATATGGTATATATTTATTTATGGGGATAGATATCTTCATATTTACAGGGATAGGTATGTAGTAGATATTTATTTTTGTAATTATATATTTATATAGATATTTATGAAGTGTATATATGGAATGAAGTATATATTTAATTTTGGAATAATATTTATATAGATATTTATGAAGTGTATGTGTTTGTATGTATATGTGTGTATGTGTATATATGTATGTATATATATATATGTGTGTGTTTATATATGTATGTATATATATATATGTATATATAATATGTGTGTGTATGTATATGTGTATATATATATATATATATATATATATATATATATATATATATATGGATATGGTATGTAGTATATATTTATTTTTGTAATTATATATTTATATGGATAATCATGAAGTGTATATATGGTATATATTTTTATAGGTGTATTAATGTAGTTTGGATTTCGGGATAGTTAAAAAGGGGTGGGAAATTAAAAAAAGTACTGTACTTCTTCCCACTCCTTTTTCGAACAATGTGCGGTGTATTGTAATGTATTAGCTCTTTATGTTATTTTATTTATTCTTTTTTGTCACTTTTTTCATTTTCTTTCTTTTGTATGTACAAATAGTTACATACATTTTTATACATCTCATCTCATTATCTCTAGCTGCTTTATCCTTCTACAGGGTCGCAGGCAAGCTGGAGCCTATCCCAGCTGACTACGGGTGAAAGGCGGGGTACACCCTGGACAAGTCGCCAGGTTATCACAGGGCTGACACATAGACACAGACAACCATTCACACTCACATTCACACCTACGGTCAATTTAGAGTCACCAGTTAACCTAACCTGCATGTCTTTGGACTGTGGGGGAAACCGGAGCACCCGGAGGAAACCCACGCGGACACGGGGAGAACATGCAAACTCCGCACAGAAAGGCCCTCGCCGGCCCCGGGGCTCAAACCCAGGACCTTCTTGCTGTGAGGCGACAGCGCTAACCACTACACCACCATGCCGCCCACATTTTTATGCATGTTTGAAATAAATAAATTCATTCATTCATTCATTCAATATATATCTGAGGACAGTTTTGTCAGACAGTTCACTATGTGTGTGTGTGTGAGTGTGTTTAGTCTATGTCTAGTTCTTATCTAGAGTGTTTATACTGTTTATACCATTTGAGTGTTTAGTCTATGTCTAGTTCTTAGCTAGTGGTTATAGTGTTTATATTGTCTGAGTGTTTAGTCTATGTCTAGTTCCTATCTAGAGTGTTTATACTGTTTATATTGTTTATTTTTTTCAATTATTCTATTTTTATTTATTGCATTGCCTGTTTGCACCGTGGGTCAGAGAGGACTGAAATGTCATCTGTGCTGTATGTCGAGCATGTATAGCATATTTGACAATAAAGTTGACTTGACTTGAGTTGAATTCCGTTACACAATGAGAATAAAGCAATCTTGAGTCTTGAACCTGTTCCAGTCTGAATCAAGTCAAGTTTGTTTTTATAGCTCTTTTAACAATAGACATTGTCCCAAAGCAGCTTTACAGAATCTGAATGACCCAAGACATGAGCCAATTTTATCCCTAATCTATCCCCAATAAGCAAGCCCGTGGCGACGGTGGCAAGGAAAAACTCCCCCCGATGACACAAGGAAGAAACCTTGAGAGGAACCAGACTCAAAAGGGAACCCATCCTCACCTGGACAACAACAGACAACATGACTATAACATTAACAGTTTTAAGATGAAGTCAGTTTCGTTGATGCTATAAACTCTTCGTTAATGGAAACTTGAGTGCAAAACTGTTCATGACAACTGCAGTCCCAAAGTTAGCAAGCCAGCTGTAGTCCTCAGCCATAAAAGCATTACTGTAAGAGTCCAGAGCGTCCTCCAAGTGTGACTTTCAACTGTCCTCATGGGGCCGTCCTCCACAGGAGAAACGTGATGAGACTCCAACCAGACACAGGGCACCAGGATGGATCAGGCAGGTCTGAGGAGCAGAAGAGGTCAGCATCTCGACCCCAGGATTGACATGTAACTCGGAGGGACAGATTTTTTTTTTTTTTTGGGGGGGGGGAGAAAACACAGGTTGTTAGGTATGCCCAATGTCGCCTGAATAAGTAGGTACAGTATACATTTTGCGCTGAGTACAAGCAGGGACTCTGGCAAAACTAACTATGACAGCATAACTAAAAGGGGAGAGCCAGAAGGTAACACAGGTATGAGGGAGCCCCGGGACATAAAGCAGCAGCCACTACACTGTCAACAAACTCGAGTGAGCAAGCGAGTGGGGGACTGACAGCATCCATACATCCCAGTTTACCAAAACACTATTAGTTACACTACAATGACCTGCATAGTGCTTGTATTGTTTCTGCCTACCGCTAACGGCCTGCAGTGGCTACTCATGAGTCGCATTTTGGTCTCTGCTTTCTACGTTATTGATTCCCGTGCAGATTTCCCCAGTACATAAATACTGATGACATAGTCAGCATTCTCAGTAACCTCGTGGTTCTTGAATTTTTGCGACGTGACACCAGGAAGTGGAAAAAAATTGTTTATGAAGTAGACCCTCATCTTCCGACTTCTGCTACCATCAATGGTGAGTAGGTTGTATTTTCTAAACAGATAGAAGTGATAGCTTAAGTATTTATCTTGATTACTGCCAAGTTTCATCGTAATCAGAAGACTAGCACATTGGTTTTGCTAACGTTAGAAAACTGTGTCCTAGTGCTGCCGGCGGACGGACAAAAAGTAGGACATTAAGCAAGTTATGGTCATTTACAGGTGGAAGTTATTGATATCGGTCACAGTTCTATTGCTTTAGTGTGTAATTAAGGGCTGAAAATCCCCTCGATTTTTCGAAATAAAAAAATTCATAACTTTCTTAATATTTGTCATAGATAGTTGGTTCATGCATCATTTTAAAGGTCTTTTCTAATGCTTTCTAGTGTAGTAGAAATATTCTTAATCTAATAACTTTGATTTTTATTGTCACATGCCTAACTCTATGTCTGAGGACTCTCCAGATCTACTCCTTTACCTCATAAACACCATTAACACAAGGCTTGACTAAACACATATGTTTTCAGCCTAGACTTAAATGCTGAGACTGTGTCTGATTCCCGAACACTACTTGGAAGGCTGTTCCATAACTGTGGGGCTTTGTAAGAAAAGGCTCTGCCCCCTGATGTAGCCTTCACTATGTGGGTAGTATCTCACTGGGCTGCGACAGCCTGCGACTAGTTGGAGACACAACAATTGCGATAAAATATGCGAAATTTCACTTGGAATCACACTGAATTGATATTTGCATATTTTACGGCAATTGTTGTGTTTCCACACAGCAAAATCCCCAGTGTTGAATTAACACCCAGGGTGTTGATTTAAAAATAACTCACAAGATTTACTTAAAAAATATATTATAAGTGTTTGCACGCAAATGATTTAAGTAAAATTTAATGCTGCAATATCAAGTAACACTCACTTGCCAGTATTAAGTAAATTTTACTTACCATAAAACATAACAGTTGTGAAGATATTAAGTAACATTTACTTAATTACATCTAAGTTTTCAGTTATATTTATTTAAACAAATTAAGTAAAGTCTACTTGTTTTTCATAGGCAGGAACATCATTTTACTCAAAATTTAAAGTAAATTTTATATAGCTGTAGTATTTGCTGTTATGAAGTAATTTAGTAGATTTTAATTATTTTCTTGTGCTTGACATTTTAATTTACTTGGTTGCATTACGTTACATTACTCATTATGTTACATTATGCATTACATTATATGCATATATATATATATATATATATATATATATATATATATATATATAAAATTTATGTATATATGTGTGTGTATATATACAGAGTCTACCTGTAATGTGCAATTTTTCCGAGCCCCTCAATAAAGCAATTTTTTTATACTTTTTCACAGTAGATAATGCAAATAGCCCTCTGTATTTAATCCTTCGTTTGTCTAATTTTTATTTCAGTTTTATTTGTTATCTTTGCTACTGTAACACGTGAATTTCCCCGATGTGGGATGAATAAAGTGAATCTAATCTAATACTCATTAAAATTAGGTAATCATTGTCATTATTCTTTTGATAAATGTTACCAAATAAATTTAACCAATACCCTATGCATTTAATATATCTTTATCACACATCACACAACTAAATTACAATGCAATTAAACTGTTTATTTTTCATTTTAAACAGTTTAACAAACAAGCACCGTCAAAGTAAATCCACTGCTATTGTGGATTGAATTGCCCAATCCTTTATGGGGCAGCCATAAATTTAACATTGGCATGACTGACATAAAAAGAACAAACAGACAGTATTACATAGTATACACTGCATCCAATATACACTATTGGGGCAAAATATTAGGAACACTGTCAATATAATGCACTATAATGGTAGACCAGCACCAGCCACCACAACTTCAGTAATAAACAAAGTCAAATTATCATCTTTCTGACAATGTAAATAAAAACTGAGCATGTACTGTAGAAGCTTAACAAAAGTAGAAGCTGGCAGAGCTGTTGTACTGGAAATAATTGCATTAGATTGTGCAGGTGTCCCAATACTTTTGTACATGCAGTACAGATCTATATAGTGCTTTTCAAATATGCAGTGAAAAACTTACAACCCTCTGAAACAGAGTTTCAACATTCATTACAGAAATATAATACTCAGATTTTCAAGAACGTTTAACACACACAAACATGCTCAAAACAACTTCTGGGAGAGGGTCAGGACAGAAACAGCCTCTTAAACTTTGAGCAGTGGTGTAAGGATTATGTATACCCCTATTTAAATGAACAAAAAAAAAATCTACAAGTACTGCATTAATAGTAAAAGTGCCTTATATTGTACTGCATTAGAATTTGTGGGGGCGTCGTGGCTCGGGTGGATAGGGCGCCGTGCCATGGGTCCGGGGACCCGGGTTCGATTCTGACCCAAGGTCATTTCCCGATCCCTCCCCATCTCTCTCTCCTGCTCGTTTCCTGTCTCTGCACTGTCCTGTCCAGTGAAGGTGAAAAAAGCCCAAAAAAAGTCTTAAAAAAGAATTTGTACTGTAGTCACAATCTTTAAAAACACAATTAACAGTTTTGTGCTTTTTCAGATGAGTCCCGAGGTGTTCAAAATATTGCTTCTCTGTGTTAAAACTACATGAATTACATATAAGACACGAAAATGAAACTATCCGCCCTGACTGTTGAGTCCGTGTATGATTTCTAGACAAATGTGCATGAAGTGCCCCCCAACTTTTAAATAAACAAGGACAATCTGAGTACAAGCAGGGTAGTGACCGGCCTTGACCAGTGTGTGGATGCTTCAACCTATAATCTTTTATGGGCTCTAAACCTTTTGATGACCTAAAATTGCATCTTTTGCACGACCATCTCATATCACAAGAGGCCTACTCTTTCTCCCTGATGAATTTCTCCTCGACCTCCTCTCCCTAGACCTCAACTCCAACTGTCCACAAAGCCCACTGGCTCCTCCAAAGGGCACCCTGAAAATGAAGAGACACAATTTGTGGTATTAAAACAATGGTCTAAAATATTCAGTCACAATTTTAATATTACGTTATGATGGATGAATAAGGGAAAATAACAAAACAATATTATATCATGCATACATTATTTTCTACTTGCCTGAATGATGAGAATAATGTTCTGTTCTGATTTGCTTCTTGTTGATAGATATTAAAATATTTTTCTAAGACTTAATAAGAAAGAAACTGTATCATGAACAAGCGTAAATGAACATTGTTTTGTATAGCTAAATAAAACAATTAACACATGACAGATTTATTTGTGAGTAGAACTTGTAATGAACAATCGATTCTTTCATTTAACTACAAAAACATGAACCCTGAGTAAAACAATACACCCCCCCCCACACACACACAACATCCCTGCAGTGAGCTGTGCTGTGTGCATGTGATTGAGGAATAACCTTTTTAAAAAGGTACAGTTGACATAAGTAGCAGATCACATGACAGTTATTAAAAAAAGATTATAAACTCTGTTCTGTAAATACTGTTGCAAGAACAGTACATTCCACTCATATGTTGGGATGTTTTAACATTAGTCAACAGAGAGTGATGCCATGCAGTGTGCAGTAGTGGCAGTCATTTGAATTCAGTCGCACGCGTGCACATGGACGGGCACATTTACAGTATACAACTTTAGTTGCCTCAGTTGCGGAAAATAGGTCCTATAACTAGTGAAATAACTGTCTACTGTGACGAAAAAAGTTGTTAACCCAAATTAGTGCAGACTGGTGAAAATATAGACAATTTATTATGAGTATCGATACTAAAACGGACACATTTGGTATCGAAAGTATCGGTCCGCACATCACGAAATTGCTGTGGGCTTCACACTGCACGGCACAGCCATGCTACTAGCCATGCTAACTAGCTTCTTGTCAAAAAAAGAAAAGAAAGAAAACTGCCAGCGACGTCTCTCTGTATTCGCAAGCTGGTGCTCTCAAAGACCTCTGGCGCTTCTGTCAGTAAACGTGTGTTTTAAAAACCTATTCTGGGGCGTTTCTCCCATTCATCAGCCTCTCCCCCTCATTCTCAACGCACAGCGTTCATTCACTAACGGAACGCTGGGCTGCCAACTCTCACGCAATGAGCGTGAGACACACGCATTTGATTGTTTTCACACGCTCACACGTCATACCTCCAATTTCTCACGCTAGAAAAAAATCTAGTTTATCTATCTGATCTAGGCTACCCATTGCGTCGCACCAACCACTTGCGATCGATCAATTACACCTTATGCACGGCTAAACAGGCAGAGAGGTGTTCCCTTCTGTACACACTCCCCTATGGTAGGTGGCGCATCTAATGATGCTGCACTCGCCGGAAGTTGGATAATTGCCTACCGTCAATTTAGAGGAAGAGGAGAGAGAAGAAGGTATCTGAGTTGAAGACGGGTGTCTCAGACAGGTTTGTGCATATGCACGCCAATGTGTGGTGTTACTGGCATAATTATGAACTTATATAAAGTTTCTTAATCATTTTAGCCTATAAGTGTTGTGAGAATGTTTAATGCCATTTCGAGAGCTGTGTACTAGGCATGCTAAATCATTATAGGCCTCCTGCCATGCCACAGCCTCTATCTTCCCCAACAAGCAGCACGGGAGAGCACCTCCTTAGCACACGTTTATTAAGGTGCATTTTTAGTTTATTTACTGTATGTTATCATACTTTATGACTTTATTTGAAGCCATACTGGAAATGTAGTAAAATAAAGCAAGTAAGAGATAATATTACAAATGCAAGAAGAGCCATTAGCCACCATACCTATTGTTTATTTACAGGGTATTTATTTTTAATTATTTATGATGTATGTAATTGCTCAGTTAAAGTAAATAAAGCATGGTCACCTGTAATATCAAATAACTTGAACTTGTTGTGAATAATTAAAAAAAAAGACAGAGAACAATATACTGAGGAGACAGGGTTTCAAAGAGGGCAAGACAGGTAGAGAATATTTGTCAGATAACAGGCCCTGACGAATGCTCTATTACTAATAAGAAACATAGATAAGAAATAAATTAATAAGAAATATATTAATATAGCTTATTTAAGTATGACCAAAATTTTTAAGCCCAACTTTGTGTGCACATTCCCACCTATGGCCAAGGTTCAGCTTTTTGTGTTTCAATACTGTTCAAACTTAATCATGTTAATGTTTCTTGTAGCACATGCACATTTTGCTTACTGTTTAAGCATTTTATTTGTTCTTTTGCTGTTGATATTTTTCCCCATGCCAATCTTCTGCTGAACCCAGTGGTGGGGAAAGCCCTTAAATGCATAATGAATAGTCAGTGAGGGACAATCTTATTTTTGCAACAGTTATTAAAAACTTAACATTTAGTTTAAATTCAGAAGGTGTTTAGGCTTAGCTGATGAAATATTTTCAAACATGAACTTGCCTTTAAATCTGAAACACAGGTCTATAGGGCTACAGGAACATTGGCAGTCATCTGTAGTTTTCTAGTATGGGGGCTTTTAAGCCAAAACTTGGTGCTTTTGTTGGCCACAAGCTGAAGGCCTGGCAAGTCAGGGTGTGTAAGAATGTAGGTATGGCACAGCAGGCCACTCCAAAAATCCACCAGAATGCAGGAACATCTACTAAATCCAAAATCCCCCCCCCCCCCCCCCCCCCCCCATTGTCCATCTCCAGCTGGACGACCCACAAACAAAACACCAGAATGCAGGGGGACAAGTGAATATCAAACTGAATACAAAATTCCCACTTACGTGCAGAAAAATTTTGCCGTCGACCTCCCCCCCCCCAAAAAAAAAATCTCACTCCAAGGAATTTTGAAAAGTTGGCAGCCCTGCGGAATGTTACTTCACTGTCGCCGCCAAAAGTTTTACAGAGAAAAAAAACATGTTCTTATGTTGACGTCAGTTGATAAATGTTATAGTACTGTTACGTTGGTGCTTTTTTAATATCCTAACTTTAGTTATTTTTATCGGGAAAAACCATAGACTGTACCGTATATAAAAGAGGGAAAAACTGCAGCCCCCCCCCCCCCCCCCCCCCCCACACACACACACTTACAGGCTAGCACGGACCAATGTGGCGTTATGCTAACTTTAAATTAACTTATGAACAGTGACATATCTTGCGTCAAACTACATGCAGACTTATATATTATCACAAATTTAAAACAGAACGGTAATAACTTGCCTGCGAAATGACTGCCGTATATGCTACACCTTGCTCTGTGATCCTGTAACGTCCGGAGCAGAGCCAGTCCTGTTGTACTGTGCGCATACATCGTGCATGCGTTTCAAAATCCTACACTTTCAGAGTAAAGTTTATGTAGTATTTCTAGGTTTATGTACATACAACTATTAAACATTTAAATAGTATGAGGAAACCTAAGTAGAACTTACTCTTCCCCCATAATTCATGTATTACATTAATAAAATGTTTAATTTTACTTAAGAAACTAGTTCTTACTGAATCTTAAAAATACAAGGTAGAAATAATGACAGTTACTCTAATAGAGTTTACTGCACCAAAAAGTCACTTTTTAGTCGCAGCCCAGTGAGATAAGCCAGTATCCCACTGGGCTGCGACAGCAACAGTGCTGGGCGATAATACACTTACTTCACATGTATCAAGGGATATGCGTGTCAGGGCTTGAGATCTTGGGACCTGTCAAACACATTAAATGTATGCCTGCTTAGGGGCGGCACGGTGGTGTAGTGGTTAGCGCTGTCGCCTCACAGCAAGAAGGTCTGGGTTCGAGCCCCGTGGCCGGCGAGGGCCTTTCTGTGTGGAGTTTGCATGTTCTCCCCGTGTCCGCATGGGTTTCCTCCGGGTGCTCCGGTTTCCCCCACAGTCCAAAGACATGCAGGTTAGGTTAACTGGTGACTCTAAATTGACCGTAGGTGTGAATGTGAGTGTGAATGGTTGTCTGTGTCTATGTGTCAGCCCTGTGATGACCTGGCGACTTGTCCAGGGTGTACCCCGCCTTTCGCCCGTAGTCAGCTGGGATAGGCTCCAGCTTGCCTGCGACCCTGTAGAACAGGATAAAGCGGCTACAGATGATGAAATGAGACAACCCTGCTTAGCTGATTCCATGTGTGTAGCTTATGAAATCTTTCTCCTACAGTAGCCAGTACTCTTCTAACTGAAGAAATATATGTAGAGCTCTTTTCCAAAATGCTATAAATCCATTTTGATTGTTTTCAGAAAAATGACATTCATTTACCCAGACCCATAAATTTTGCAAATATTTAATTTATCCTGTTATAATAGATGGTTGGTTCAGTCTGAACATTTTTAACAATAACTGACAAATCTAACAACAATGTTATTGATTATAAATCCAAAGTTTATTATATATATTTTTCAAAACATTATAAATCCACTCATTCATTTTTTCTGTCTTTCTGTTTTTAAAACAAGAGAACATGCTGTAGATATATAATATCAGGAACTTTCATAATACAATTTATAATAAAATCAAATAAATTATATAAACACTTAAATAACATTCATTCATTTATGTTTAATCTTACGTTTTAAGACTGTCCACCACAGAAAACAACTAACTAAATAACAAATGGCCAGTTAGTTCAATTCTTCAGAACCATCAAAAGTATTCACAACCACCATTTGCAAAAGTTATTTGTGCTCAAGAAGCTACACAAGCAAACAAAACTCCTCGCTTCAGGGCACCGCCATGTGGGATAGTGTAGAACGCTGACCAAACTCTGATTGGTCTAGAGGAAATGTCGCACTCAGCCAAAAAACAGGTGTAGTGCCTATTGCGTTTTGAAGAGAAACTACAATTTGCAGCACATATAAACAAGGAAATATAGCGATTTGGCATGAAACATTAATGGAGCAGTGAATAGGCTCAGTACACAGCAGAATAGCGCGATGAACTCATCTCATCTCATTATCTGTAGCCACTTTACCCTGTTCTACAGGGTCGCAGGCAAGCTGGAGCCTATCCCAGCTGACTACGGGCGAAAGGCGGGGTACACCCTGGACAAGTCGCCAGGTCATCACAGGGCTGACACATAGACACAGACAACCATTCACACTCACACCTACGGTCAATTTAGAGCCACCAGTTAACCTAACCTGCATGTCTTTGGACTGTTGGGGAAACCCATGCAGACACAGGGAGAACATGCAAACTCCGCACAGAAAGGCCCTCGCCGGGCACGGGGCTCGAACCCGGACCTTCTTGCTGTGAGGCAACAGCGCTAACCACTACACCACCGTGCCGCCTAGAAAAAATATGATTTATGTAACAATAGATAGATAAGCATTGATACATGAATCCATGGGTTTAGAAGCTCAGGCGACAATTCCATATTTCACTGCAAAATCGCTCGCTGCTAAACTTGGTCTACACAGACTGTGCACTGAAACCGTGCAAGCCTGGAACTAGTGGAACTATGTCAATGGTGATCTATGTGTCTAGTTCCAGGAAGTGGCCGTAGAACACAGAAAGTGCGGTAAAGGTAAATGTAATTCGTTTCTACTTAATCTTTGCTTGTTATGTAGTGGTTCTGTGTTAGTCTCTAGCAAACAGAAAGCCGCTGCCTAGAAGTATTTGAATCTACGTGAATCACATCACCAACCGACTTCCTGTACCCCGGTTGTCACAACTCTGAATTCCATGGCTCTGGTCTCAGCCATTCATGTCTACCGGCCGCGAGTGAGTGTCACTTCCATAAGGAAGCCTGCCTTCTACAGATTTCTGACTTTTTTTTTCTCAAAAATTTCGACTTTTTTTTCTCTAAAATTTTGACTTTTTTCTCGAAATTTTTGACTTTTTTTCTCAAAAGTTTTGAGATTGTTTCTCGAAATTGTTTACTTTTTTCTCGAAATTTCTGACTTTAATCTCGAAAATTCTGAGTTTTTTTCTCAGAAGTTTCCAAATAAAATATAAAACCCTGGCCCTATTGCTCTGCCGTAGAAATGACATGCCCCTCGCACTGCCGTGTTAGCGCTTTCGGTTTAAATCACAAAAAAACAACTTTCTCAAAACACAACCGATTGACGTGATTGTGCTACCGACTCAACGTATGCACTCCCAATCATGCGAAAATAGCCCTGAAAAGCATTTCACTCCGGAGTATTCCTTTAAGCTGCGCTTTTATTTATTTATGTATTATTTTTAAACCTGCTGCGTATTTGGAGCGCAGTGCTGATCCGCAGCAGCAGCCCGCGGCGCAGCCGGCGGTGGGGAGGAGCTGCAGTGAGCAGCGGCAGGTCAGTGAGGGAAGATGAAGATGATCCTCCGAGTTCTGGCTTTAGCCCTCTTGTCGTGTTTAATGGAGGCGAAGCAGAAAGACTTTTACACGTTTAAGGTGGTGAACAGCAGAGGGAAATTAGTTTCTCTGGAGAAATATCGCGGCTCGGTGAGTCTCGCTCTCTTCTGCACGGATTCCTTCACTAACAGCCGCGCATGCGGGGAAAATAATCAACAACAACAGCACAGCTTTACTTTCCACTGATTCATTTACTTCAGACAGCACTTTCCTGTTCTCCTCCAGCATGCACACGGCTGAGTTTCTGATATTCTGTGCATTAATAAAGTACTAACACAACACTTCTGTGCGGGTCTGTTTCTGGCTCTGTTCCTGCCGACGTGGCAGATGTGAGTGAAAAATCTCCAAATCCTCTCCATCACTGCCTCCATCCGCACTCACACTTTATCCCAGGGGAACTCGGGGAGATTCTTGTTTGCACTTTTTTGTCATTAAAATATCACTTAAATAACTTACTTCCTTTTGAATTAATTTAGCATTTAAATTGACCAAATGAAGCATCTCCATATACTTTAAGCCAGGGCTTTTCAAAGTGTGGGGTGCGCCTCCCCTAGGGGGCGCCAGAGTTCTTCAGGGGGGGCGCAACGTGAGGAAAAATAAACCAGAATAAGTTACTATTGCGGATAGGGTTGTCACCCGTCCCGTAAAATACAGAATCGGCCTTTATTTGGCAATTAAATCTTGTGTCCCGTATTGAACCGATATGGGACGCGATTTGTTCCGTATTTTCATAAATGTCCAATACGCATGTCTGTCTCACACATATCAACACTAAATCTAGCAATAATGAACAAAATAAAACAGGAAATACTACGTTGCGGGATCTACCCAGGACACAAACCCTTCCCCTCTGTGTCATGCTTTGTGCTAGAAGTCTGCGCGGGACAGAATTTTAAGTCCCGCTCGCTCCCGCATTGTGCAGTCCCGCTCCCGCAAAGAATTATGATTTTCAGTCCCGCCCGCGCCTGCCATATTTTGTCCCACTCCCGCCCGCAAATCCCGCATGATGTAGACGTTCGCGTTATTTCTCACGAAAGTTCTTGTCATTGGCTTGGGGAATTAAACATGCTGAGCTTAGCTGAGCTCTCCACTGACCGAGCCTTCATTTATTGTAAGCTTATTGTTTAGACTCTGACATTCTGCTGCCACATTCCAAGTTGAGCGCTGCATGCGCTCATGATTGACAGCTCTCGCTTTGCGCACTCGCACTCCCTCTTCCGAGTCTGTGGCGTTATGATTCCAACCGCGATTTCATTCTCCTCTCATATGAAGTGCTGCGCAACCACAACCAGCTCCTCAGATTATACACTGTCTATTTCTAGCTTTAAACTGAACAATCTGTGCGATACACCGTCCTTTTTAATACTAGTTAATACTTTTTTTAATACTTTTTTAAAATACTTTTTAATACTTAGGACTAATACTCTTGACTTTTTAACGGTAAATGTACCTCTTTTTAAAGCAGCACTTACTTCTGAAGCACTGTGAGCTTCACTAGAGGAGCTCTGCTCTTCTGCCATGATCGGAGATCTCAAACACGGAAGAGCGGAAAGGAATCGAAAACGTACGCGAGATTAGACCATAGGCATCTTAAAATGTTTTCATTAATGCCAAATAAAATATCCAGCACAAATTATATACGATAGACATAAACTAATAATTTATAAATTTTATTTTAAACACGTTTTTAGTTAGCGGGACTGCAGCTTATCACCTTTCCCGCCCGCGCCCGCAATGAGCTTTCAAAATTTGTCCCGCGCCGCACTGCTTTGCGGCGGGTCCCGCGGGACTCCCGCGGGAGTGCAGGGCTCTACTCTGTGCATCTGTGCCTGGCTGCCTGCGTCACTGTGTGTGGCGCTGTCACGGTTGCCTAGAGACAGACAACACACACCGGTGCTGCTCAAAAAACCCGGGCCTTTTAAAAATGTCTGCTGCACCCGGCACTCCACCACATCCTCAAAAGCGTAAACGCTTACAAAAATACAGACGTGAGTGGGATGAGGCACATCCTTGGCTGGACAGCGTGAGTGGAGACGACTACAGAGCAAACTGTAAAGTCTGTCGGCGAGTGTGTTCAGTGGCGGACGGTGGGCTGTCTGACATTAGACAGCATTCGTCAGGAGAGCAACACTGCAGATATGTAAGAACACAGAAGACACAAGCATCAGTGTCACAGTTCTATATTTAGATTATATTTTAAAAGTTCATTGCTGCCCACTTGTACATTATACATTTCTACAGCATTGGCAATAAAGCATTTCAAGCTTAAAGTATGAGTAATTGCTTTCTTGATCACCCCTTTACTAAAAACACCTACAAAATAAAACATACCACTGCTGCGGGCACCCCACCCCATGGGAGTCGTACCCGTGGTGGTCATGGCCTCAAGGAGCCGTGGTGGGCGTCCCTTATTTTCATTTCTGAATAGTGGCAACCCTAATTGCGGACATTTAGCGAACTTCAGCTAGCCTTTGCCAGAGACAAAATGGATCGATTTTTAGTACCTAAAGCTACAGTGAGTGAGGAGACAGAGTCTGGGCCAAGCAAAAAAAGAAGGAAGTATGACCACGATTATTTAAAGTTTGGATTTTCATGGACTGGATCTGAAGATGCTCCACTGCCACAGTGTGCTGTCTGCCAAGAGGTGCTAGCTAACGATGCTATGAGATGTTTAAAATGTGTAAAACAAGATGTTTGAAAAAAAGCACAGATGTTTAAAATGTGTAAAAAAAAAAAAGAGGTTTTAAAAAAGCACAGATGTTTAAAATGTGTAAAAGAAAAAATAAAAATGTATACAACAACCATTTTTTTTTAAAATGCGAATGGAACATTAAGTATAGCAACAACAAAAATTGTAAGGGGAGCGCTGTTGTTTATTTGCTCTCTGAGGGGGGGGGCTGACTCTCCCACACTTTGAAAACCCCTGCTTTAAGCTCATTGTAGCTGTCTCTGAACATTTTCAGCTGTTTATTAGAATGAATGACTGACTGAGATGGCCCTTTCCTGCACACCAGGGGCATCAGAAGCATTTTTATTCAGTCCCCCCAGGATTTTGCGGGCCTTTTTTGTGATTGTTGCGGGCTAAAATGTCTGATGTTGCGGGGGGTTTTCCAAAAAATTGTGATGAAAGTTGCGTTGTTTTTTAGGTTTTTGTTGCGATTACATTGCGGGAGGAAGTGAAAGTTGCGAGAAATTGTTGCGATTTTCTCTTTTTGTGATTAAAATTGAGTGATATGTTAAATATTAAGTTATTACTGAAAAACTATTGATTAAAAAAACAAAGACACTGAGAAATGGTCCTATAAACATCTTTACCAATATAAAAGATTACCAGGACTACAAAAATGCAGAAAAATAGGCTTTACTTATCCAAATGCACCTGTTGGTTCAAAAGTTAAAGTGCATAGAACCTCACAGCACAACATGAAGTTACCTTAAAATATAATATAAATGCCTCAGCTTTCATGTAAGAAAAAAAAACTATTAATACTAGTACTGTGTGCAGGCAGTCTCTCCTGAAGACTAAATTAAACAATAATTATAAACTAATAAAATAAATGGCTCAGGCTTCATAGAAGAAAAAAAACAATTTGAACAGAATCTCACAGTATGATGCTGAAGCTGCCTAAACAATGGAAAATAAAATACCATTTTGGCAAAAATGTTGGCATCCATTAATTTCTTGTAGTAAATAAAAAAAAATGTAAAGTGCACACAGTCCTTCACTGTAAACACACACTTTCAGTAACAGAATTTAAGCCGATATAAACACTGACTCGCACATGCTGCTTCTCTTGAACGTATACACGGAAGTAAGGCGGAAGGTAGTTTGTTGACGTCACCTCAAGACGACGCCAACGATTGGTCAAATTTGCGGGAAAGTTGCGGTGATTGGATATAATTGCAACACCGCCCTGAATTTGCGGGGATTGGTTGAATTTGCGTTGAAGTTGCAAATCGCAACATCGCAAAATCCTGGAGGGTCTGTTTAATGTGTGTGCGTGTGTGTGTGTGGGGGGGGGGGGACACTGGTGGGGGTCTGGGGGTTCTCCCCCAGAAAATTTTTAATTAATTAGATGCCATTTCCTGCATTCTGGTGTATTTTTTAACAGGTTGTTAAACACCTAATTTTACCTACAAAAGTCACTTAATTCAATGACTATTGTAGAGACTCAACAATAAGTCCTCATTCAACTAGTCCATATATTCATCAGCCTGTTTTTAAACCCACTGCTCTGCCTAAGATAATAAGATGAATGTGACACAATTTATCACCAACAATGACTTTATGGGTGCATTTTACTTTTTGTGTTTCCTTTTTTATTTAGTTTTAGATGTAACACAACATGCCACTGGGCCAAGCAATAGTGACACTCAACTGTCTGTTTAAAAATAAGAATATTCATAATTTCACACAATGAACAGGCATGACATGGCATCATGCAAACTTCATAACACAAAATCACACTGGGTCAAGCAACGGTGACACATAAAAAATAACGTCACACAATGAACAGGTGCAATTTTGTTCACCACCAACAGTGACTTTAGTGGGTGTGTTTTACTTTTTTCCGATTTAGTGATACTCATAACAAAAATGGCATGGCATCATGCAGTCTTCATAACACAAAATTACACTGTGTCAAGCAACGACATATAAAAGATAACTTCACACAATGAACAAGTGCAGTTTTGTTAACCTACATGCAATGGTGGTACTACAGTAACATTTACAGATTAGTATAACAAATAGATTTATAGATATAACTCCTTACATTGGTGTCACCACAATTTCTACCACTTCATAACTTTTATCCCCCTTTCCTTCACAATCCACCTGGAATAACATCCATCTCTCTCCATTGCTTTCCTTTCTACTATTCCTTCCCCATACACTGATTTCCCATCTTACTTTCCAGAAAACTGGCAAAGACCAGACAAAACAAGTTCTTCAAATCACAACAGGGAATCAATAAATATCATCAGAGCAGACTTGACCTCATGCTTGGCATTACAGTAAAGTAGGCCTACTGGGTTTGAATTAAATGATAGCTACAGTGGGGCAAAAAAGTATTTAGTCAGTCACCAATTGTGCAAGTTCTCCCACTTAAAAAGATGAGAGAGGCCTGTAATTTTCATCATAGGTACACTTCAACTATGAGGGACAGAATGGGGGGAAAGAATCCAGGAAATCACATTGTCTGTCTGATTTTTAAAGAATTTATTTGCAAATTATGGTGGAAAATAAGTATTTGGTCAATAACAAAAGTTCATCTCAATACTTTGTTATATACTCTTTGTTGGCAATGACAGAGGTCAAATGTTTTCTGTAAGTCTTCACAAGGTTTTCACACACTGTTGCTGGTATTTTGGCCCATTCCTCCATGCAGATCTCCTCTAGAGCAGTGATGTTTTGGGGCTGTCGCTGGGCAACACGGACTTTCAACTCCCTCCAAAGATTTTCTATGGGGTTGAGATCTGGAGACTGGCTAGGCCACTCCAGGACCTTAAAATGCTTTTTACGAAGCCACTCCTTCGTTGCCCGGGCGGTGTGTTTGGGATCATTGTCATGCTGAAAGACCCAGCCACGTTTCATCTTCAATGCCCTTGCTGATGGAAGGAGGTTTTCACTTAAAATCTCACGATACATGGCCCCATTCATTCTTTCCTTTACACGGATCAGTCGTCCTGGTCCCTTTGCAGAAAAACAGCCCCAAAGCATGATGTTTCCACCCCCATGCTTCACAGTAGGTATGGTGTTCTTTGGATGCAACTCAGCATTCTTTCTCCTCCAAACACGACAAGTTGAGTTTTTACTAAAAAGTTCTATTTTGGTTTCATCTGACCATATGACATTCTCCCAGTCCTCTTCTGGATCATCCAAATGCTCTCTAGCAAACTTCAGACGGGCCTGGACATGTACTGGCTTAAGCAGGGGGACACGTCTGGCACTGCAGGATTTGAGTCCCTGGCGGCGTAGTGTGTTACTGATGGTAGCCTTTGTTACTTTGGTCCCAGCTCTCTGCAGGTCATTCGCTAGGTCCCCCCGTGTGGTTCTGGGATTTTTGCTCACCGTTCTTGTGATCATTTTGACCCCACGGGGTGAGATCTTGCGTGGAGCCCCAGATCGAGGGAGATTATCAGTGGTCTTGTATGTCTTCCATTTTCTAATAATTGCTCCCACAGTTGATTTCTTCACACCAAGCTGCTTACCTATTGCAGATTCAGTCTTCCCAGCCTGGTGCAGGTCTACAATTTTGTTTCTGGTGTCCTTTGACAGCTCTTTGGTCTTGGCCATAGTGGAGTTTGGAGTGTGACTGTTTGAGGTTGTGGACAGGTGTCTTTTATACTGATAACGAGTTCAAACAGGTGCCATTAATACAGGTAACGAGTGGAGGACAGAGGAGCCTCTTAAAGAAGAAGTTACAGGTCTGTGAGAGCCAGAAATCTTGCTTGTTTGTAGGTGACCAAATACTTATTTTATCAAGGAATTTACCAATTAATTCATTAAAAATCCTACAATGTGATTTCCTGGATTCTTTCCCCCCATTCTGTCTCTCATAGTTGAAGTGTACCTATGATGAAAATCACAGGCCTCTCTCATCTTTTTAAGTGGGAGAACTTGCACAATTGGTGGCTGACTAAATATTTTTTTGCCCCACTGTAACATTAAGCTAGCTGATACATCTAACATTGACTAGCCAGCTAACTGCACTAACATTTCCATTGTGACAAAAAACCCTGTCCTGTGGGGAAATTTTGACTATTTTCCGCTTCTTTGTAAAGAATGTCCGTATGTCCATTGTGTCTGGGGAGGGAGCAAATACTGCAAACAATTCATTATCAACCAAGAATACCCCATTAGGCTAAGCTTATTTCATTGTTTAGTTGAACATTAATTTAACGTGGCCTAGGGTTAATTTTGAGGGCATATAACAAAAGAATAAGGTTTCAGCAAAAGCTAGACATTGTGAGGTGGCAATGGGGATGACGTCACCTCCTCCACTTTCAAGCAGCTGCACCAAAATGTCTCTGCTCGCGCTGAGATTCACTTCACTCGCATGCGGTGAGTTGTTGTAGGTAACGCCCGGAAAACCCGGAGTGAATTTTCAGTGGGATGTGTATTCTCTTATCGATCAAGTGCAATGGATTCTTTCACAAAGCAATAGAAACAGCGCTGGGTGAACTAATATTTTATGTTAAACGTGGAGGGGTCCAAACGAAGAATTATGAAATGTGAGGGGGACACGTCCCCTTCACATTCAATGGTGGCGACGACCATGCTGCACACTCATGCAGAGTCAATTATCCATCCATCCATCCATCCATCCATCCATCCATCCATTATCTGTAGCCGCTTACCCTGTGCAGAGTTGCAGGCAAGCTGGAGCCTATCCCAGCTGACTACGGGCGAAAGGCGGGGTACACCCTGGACAAGTCGCCAGGTCATCACAGGGCTGACACAGAGACAAACAACCATTCACACTCACATTCACACCTACGGTCAATTTAGAGCCACCAATTAACCTAACCTGCATGTCTTTGGACTGTTGGGGAAACCCACGCAGACATGAGGAGAACATGCAAACTCTGCACAGAAAGGCCCTCACCGTCTGCTGGGCTCGAACCCAGGACCTTCTTGCTGTGAGGTGACAGTGCTAACCACTACACCACCATGCCGCCCCCAGAGAAATCATCCAGCCATTATCTGTAGCCGCTTATCCTGTGCAGGGTTGCAGGCAAGCTGGAGCCTATCCCAGCTGACTACGGGCGAAAGGCGGGGTACACCCTGGACAAGTCACCAGGTCATCACAGGGCTGACACATAGAGACAAACAACCATTCACACTCACATTCACACCTACGGTCAATTTAGAGCCACCAATTAGCCTAACCTGCATGTCTTTAGACTGTGGGGGAAACCGGAGCACCCGGGGGAAACCCACGCAGACACGGGGAGAACAAGTCAAGTCAAGTTTATTTGTATAGCACTTTTAACAATAAACATTGTCACAAAGCAGCTTTACAGAATTTGAACGACTTAAAATATGAGCTAATTTTATCCTCAATCTATCCCCAATGAGCAAGCCTGTGGCGATAGTGGCAAGGAAAAACTCCCTCAGATGACATGAGGAAGAAACCTCGAGAGGAACCAGACTCAAAAGGGAACCCATCCCCATCCGGGCAACAACAGACAACATGACTATAACATTAACAGTCCTAACATAAAGTCCTAACATGCAAACTCCACACAGAAAGGCCCTCACCATCCGCTGGGCTCGAATCCAGGACCTTCTTGCTGTGAGGTGACAGTGCTAACCACTACACCACCATGCCGCCCCTAGAGAAATCATCCATCCATTATCTGTAGCTGCTTATCCTGTTCTACAGGGTCGCAGGCAAGCTGGAGCCTATCCTAGCTGACTACGGGCGAAAGGTGGGGTACACCCTGGACAAGTCACCAGGTCATCACAGGGCTGACACATAGAGACAAACAACCATTCACACTCACATTCACACCTACGGTCAATTTAGAGCCACCAGTTAACCTAACCTGCATGTCTTTGGACTGTGGGGGAAACTGGAGCATCCGGAAGAAACCCACGCAGACACGGGGAGAACATGCAAACTCCACACAGAAAGGCCCTCGCCATCCACTGGGCTTGAACCCGGGCCTTCTTGCTGTGAGGCAACAGTGCTATTGCCAAATGACTCTAGAGTATACCTGTAATGTGACATTATTAAATAAATGATTTCTCTCGGGGCGGCACGGTGATGTAGTGGTTAGCACTGTCACCTCACAGCAAGAAGGTTCTGGGTTTGAGCCCAGCAGCCAGCGAGGGCCTTTCTGTGTGGAGTTTGCATGTTCTCCCTGTGTCCGCGTGGGTTTCCTCCAGGTGCTCCGGTTTCCCCCACAGTCCAAAGACATGCAGGTTAGGTTAACTGGTGACTCTAAGGCTACATCCACACGACAACGGCAATGAGATTTTTTTTTTTAAATATCGCGTCCACATGGGCAACGGATCAGTAAAATATCAGGTTCATATGGCAACGCAACGCTTGCTGAAAATGATGCAATACACATGCCACACCACTACGTGCGCTGTAAGACGGTCCCATCGGAGACACCAGAACAATAGAAGTAGACGCGTGCGCATAACTGCGCATGCGCACAGTGACTATCCCTGTCACTCACACACACTTTCTCACTCCCTATCCTATGGATATAGTCCCTTTAAATCACATGCTCGTTTTTTGAATGGAGACGCAGAAAGAGGAATGAACGGGGGTAGATGGAAGCCGGTACGCCAACATTCTGATATCCTCCAGAATTCTTTAATGGTCCGGAATAAACATCTGAAGAGGTGAGATCGCAACTTTTTTTTCCCCTATTTTTGCTGGCGGGATTGACTCTGCCCTAAGGGCTATTCTCTCACTCTCTCTCTCTCTCTCTCTCTCTCTCTCACTTTGCACCATTACACAATAAATATTCACAGTGAAAATATTTTGTAAGTGCGTTTCATGAACCAAGTTATAGGATTTGTTGACAACTCGCATCGAGTTCGTTACACTTCTACCCAGCGTGAAGCACATGTGGTTGTGATGTCATCGTAAACAAATCCGTTCTACTCATCCAGACGACTTCGCAACGGCTCCGTTGCCAGATTTTTTCACTCTGGAACCCGTTCTCAAAAGATTTCGTTTTGGGGCACCCAAAACGCCGGTGCCGTGTGGACGCCAGGCCGAAACGATAAACAATTTTATCAGATTCACCTGAATCCGTTGCCGTGTGGACAGGGCCTAAATTGACCGTAGGTGTGAATGTGAGTGTGAATGGTTGTCTTTCGATGTGTCAGCCCTGCGATGACCTGGTGACTTGCTCAGGGTGTACCCCGCCTTTCGCCCGTAGTCAGCTGGGATAGGCTCCAGCTTGCCTGCGACTCTGCACAGGATAAGTGGTTACAGATAATGGATGGATGAATGGATGATTTCTCTGGTTTCTCTCTACACTCAGCTCTCAGTGTGTCTCATAAATCTGCACCAAATCACATTTTTATTAATCATGGCAGGATCACACACTTTCTCTTCAGATAGTGATCCTAAAATCTTGAGTATGAGCTGATACTGATACACATCCCATATTTCTTTTTTTTCATGACTAAGCTTTCAAATGACTAAAAAAATAAAGTTTAAATAGATTAAATAATTAAATACACAGCTAAAACATAACAAAAATCACTACATATAAAGTATTTTCTGTTTTATCTATTTTTATTGTTCTTTTATATTTACATACATTTTATAATCTTTTTATTCGTATATTTATTAACTTTTTTAAGAACACTTTTTTTCATTTTAATTGAAGATAGTTTTAAAAAATCCAAAATCAGCTGCATCATCATGATAATTCTAAACTGCACTAATTTTATACGTCTCAAAAATATTTTGTGTATAAAAATCACTTTTTCTGTCATTTTGTCAACATTAAAAATGTTAACAAAAACAATATTACAGATTAAAAATATTTCAGGGGTAATATTTTGTCAATTTTTTTCAACTCGTGATATTAATACGCTGGGACAATATGTTGCCTTTTTTAACAGAATAGATACTGTATTTAGAAAAAAGGATAATTCATGTGCAATTTTAAATAGAGAATCTGGACATGTCTTCCAATAATTTGTACATGAACAAGTTCAGTTTAAATATTAATAAAGCTCAAAATGTATATATTTCTTTTTTTAATGAATCCTGCTTTGAGATATAGTATCTGCAATTAAAATATACAAAAATATGTAAAAATTTAAAGAGTGAATGAGATGAAGCACAGCCCTGTGATGACCTGGCGACTTGTCCAGGGTGTACCCCGCCTCTTGCCTATAGTCAGCTGGGATAGGCTCCAGCTTGCCTGCGACCCTGTAGAAGGATAAAGCGGCTAGAGATGATGAGATGAGATGAGATGAGATGAGATGAGATGAGATAATGGATGGACAGACGGATGAGATGAAGCACTAGATGGCACTCTTACACAATTGATCCCTATATTAAAGCTGAATTTATTATTAAAATTCAGAGTTTATTACATGTTTATACATGGTGCAGTGTTCGGGTTCTGAAGCCTTGACCAGATGAAGAATAAATGAGTATGACTGTTTTACTGCATTATTTATTCACAGCATGTGCACTTTTAAGATCGTTACATCACTCTTATGCCTTTTAAAGGTGACATATTATACCTCTTTTCCACAAGTTGACACAGTTCCCTGAGGTCTTACTGAGGTCTCTGACATGCTTTGGTCAAAATACCACAAAGATAAAACACCACAGCTCCCTTCTCACCCTGTCTAAACAACCCTGTTCAAAACAGTCAGTTTAGGTGCCTGTTCCTTTAAATGATAATGAGCCACTGTTCACTGCCACGCCGGCCAATCAGGTAGCACTTCCCTTATGAATATTCGTTCACAAATGCAGTTCTCAAGCCATGAGTGGAGATAGTCAGATGAGGGAGTGGCATCATTTTAATGAGCTTGTGACATAGAAAGGGGAGACAAAACCGAATGGCTTGTAAAAGCTCATGTTTTCTGAAATAGGCAGAACAAAAGAAACTGACTGGGTGTCTTATTTCAGAGTTTGTGGCCTGGGAGGCTCCAGATATCCAAATTTTTGTGCACAAGCACTGAAAAAGCCAGTTTTTTTTTTATGTCACCTTAAAAACCCCCACACAATTACACAAAATCTACATTTGAACACAGCTCTCTCTCTCTCTCTCTCTCTTTAGCATGGCGTTCACTTCTGGGATAAAGCCCACACCTACACTGGTTTCAAAATTCAGACACATAAAACACACTCAGAAAATGTTCCAGCTAAAACTTTAAATAAGCAACTGTAGCATTACTGTTACCACCCTGAAGCTTTTCTTACTTCCTTATTCCATAATCGCAATTGTTAATATATAACAGTAATTAACTTTCAGTCATATACCTCACTATTATATACAAACTTTAGTCTCATCTCATCTCATTATCTCTAGCCGCTTTATCCTTCTACAGGGTCGCAGGCAAGCTGGAGCCTATCCCAGCTGACTATGGGCGAAAGGCGGGGTACACCCTGGACAAGTCGCCAGGTCATCACAGGGCTGACACATAGACACAGACAACCATTCACACTCACATTCACACCTACGGTCAATTTAGAGTCACCAGTTAACCTAACCTGCATGTCTTTGGACTGTGGGGGAAACCAGAGCACCCGGAGGAAACCCACGCGGACACGGGGAGAACATGCAAACTCCACACAGAAAGGCCCTCGCCGGCCCCGGGGCTCGAACCCAGGACCTTCTTGCTGTGAGGCGACAGCGCTAGCCACTACACCACCGTGCCGCCCACAAACTTTAGTAATGACCTTAATTATTACACAATATTGCATGAATAAGAATGCTGTTCTATTCAATATCAGCACAATACTACAGGTAATAAGAAGTAATCCACAGCTAATTACAGGTAATCTCAGGTAGTCACAGGTAGTCACAGGTGATCCATAGGTAATCCACAGGTCATCTCAGGTAGTCACAGGTAATCCACAGCTAATCAAAGGGAATCCACAGGTAATCTCAGGTAATCATAGCTATGCGAGTACAGCAGCATGACTCCAAGTGTAATGTTACTTGCATACAACAGTTATAGAAACAAGAAATTAATAAAGTATCTGACATTTCAAACATATATAATTTTTACTTTGTTAATGGAAATAGTTCCGACAGAATGCACAGACTGCCTGTAGCAAGTGTAGTCATGGTTTCATTGTAACATGCAGAGTGATGCACTAACTACTGTATAATAAAAAATATTAATGCACTGTTTATGTACTATGTAAATAAAGATTATTAATATATTACTCTATAAGCTTTAAGTAGTGCACCCTGTTTATACAGTGGTGCTTGAAAGTTTGTGAACCCTTTAGAATTTTCTATATTTCTGCATAAATATGACCTAAAACATCATCAGATTTTCACACAAGTCCTAAAAGTTGACAAAGAGAACCCAGTTAAACAAATGAGACAAAAATATTATACTTGGTCATTTATTTATTGAGGAAAATTATCCAATATTACACATCTGTGAGTGGCAAAAGTATGTGAACCTTTGCTTTCAGTATCTGGTGTGACCCCCTTGTGCAGCAATAACTGCAACTAAACGTTTGCGGTATCTGTTGATCAGTCCTGCACACTGGCTTGGAGGAATTTTAGCCCATTCCTCCATACAGAACAGCTTCAACTCTGGGATGTTGGTGGGTTTCCTCACATGAACTGCTCGCTTCAGGTCCTTCCACAACATTTCCATTGGATTAAGCTCAGGACTTTGACTTGGCCATTCCAAAACATTAACTTTATCCCTCTTTAACCATTCTTTGGTAGAACGACTTGTGTGCTTAGGGTTGCTGTCTTGCTGCATGATCCACCTTCTCTTGGGATTCACTTCATGGACAGATGTCATGACATTTTCCTTTAGAATTCGCTGGTATAATTCAGAACTCATTGTTCCATCAATGATGGCAAGCCGTCCTGGCCCAGATGCAGTAAAACAGGCCCAAACCATGATATTGCCACCACCATGTTTCACAGATGGATAAGGTTCTGATGCTGGAATGCAGTGCTTCCCTTTCTCCAAACATAACGCTTCTCATTTAAACCAAAAAGTTCTATTTTGGTCTCATCCGTCCACAAAACATTTTTCCAATAACCTTCTGGCTTGTCCACGTGATCTTTTGCAAACTGCAGATGAGCAGCAATGTTCTTTTTGGAGAGCAGTGGCTTTCCCCTTGCAACCCTGCCATGCACACCATTGTTGTTCAGTGTTCTCCTGATGGTGGACTCATGAACCTTAACATTAGCCAATGTGAGAGAGGCCTTCAGTTGCTTAGAAGTTACCCTGGGGTCTTTTGTGACCTCAATGACTATTACACACCTTGCTCTGGGAGTGATCTTTGCTGGTCGACCACTCCTGGGGAGGGTAACAATGGTCTTGTATTTCCTCCATTTGTACACAATCTGTCTGACTGTGGATTGGTGGAGTCCAAACTCTTTAGAGATGGTTCTGTAACCTTTTCCAGCCTGATGTGCATCAACAACGCTTTTTCTGAGGTCCTCAGAAATCTCCTTTGTTCGTGCCATGATACACTTCCACAAACATGTGTTGTGAAGATCAGACTTTGATAGATCCCTGTTCTTTAAATAAAACAGGGTGCCCACTCACACCTGATTGTCATCCCATTGATTGAAAACACCTGACTCTAATTTCACCTTTAAATTTACTGCTAATCCTAGAGGTTCACATACTTTTGCCACTCACAGATATGTAATATTGGATCATTTTCCTCAATAAATAAATGACCAAGTAGAATATTTTTGTCTCATTTCTTTAACTGGGTTCTCTTTATCTACTTTTAGGACTTTTGTGAAAATCTGATGTTGTTTTAGGTCATATTTATGCAGAAATATAGAAAATTCTAAAGGGTTCACAAACTTTCAAGCACCACTGTATATTCGGTTATTCAGCTGTAATAATCAGTTTTACTTTACACAAACACTTCCAATAAATATTACTAATATTTTACTGTAAGTAAAAAGTGGCATTAACACACACACACACACACACACACACACACACACACACACATCATTTCCATTTCTTTCTTTTACATCACCACTGTGCAGATCAGCACGACTACAAATACTGGAATACAATTGCAGTCAGAAATTTACATACACTCATCATGTCATGGCAATATTGGACTTTCAATAATTTATTTGAACTGTTCTTTTTCTGTGGCAGAATGATTGTACAACATACATCATTAAATGGAAAAAAATAATTTGGTGCACAAGTTTTAATTCATTTTGGGTTTTATTAAAACAATACAGGATCAAAATGATACATACAGTATCAAAAATATACATACACCCACTTAGATTGTTAATTCAGTGGTGCTGAAAGTTCCAAAATGTCTTTTAACTTGCCAAGGCCGAGGTCTCTTAACTTCCTGTTAATGATCATGATTGAGTACAGCTGGTAGCTTCTCTGTGCCAACATAAAAAAGGGTTTGTTTAATATTGGACCAACACAGTACAATGGGAAAGTCCATGGAGCTCAGTGCAGATCTGAGAAAGAGGATAACAGAATTACACAAGTCAGGAATGTCTCCTGGAGTCATTTCTAAACAACTTCAGATTTGAAGATTACCAGTTCAAACAATTGTTGGGAGCTGTAGCCACTGTGCCAAGCCACTTTGCTGGAAGAAGACTCAAACTATCACTCTCAGCTGTGAGGAAACTGGTTGGGATGGTCAGGAACAACCCAGAAACCAAGGCACAGGCCTGCCATGAACTGGAAGCTGTTGGAACACTACTGTTACTGTCTATAATCAAGCAAGTTTTACCATCCAAGAAGGAAGCCAATGCTCCAAAACTGACACATTCAGGTTCAACTAAAGTTTGCAGCTGACCTAATGAACCAAGAAAAAGCCTTCTGGAGGGAAGATTTATGGTCAGATGAGACAATGATTGAGTAGTTTGGCCACAATGACCATAGATACAGAGGAACGCCATACCAACTGTTAAGCATGGTGATGATAGCATCATGCTCTGGAGCTGTATGACTGGTACATTGCACAAAATAGATGGAATAATGAAGGAGAACTACTGAAGAATTCTTCAGTATAACCTGAAACCATCAGAAACCTGGACACAATTGGGTGTTTCAACAGGACAGTGACCCCAAACACACATAGTTGGTTGTAGAATGGACAAAGCAGGCTAACATTAAAACTTGCTAAGGGAAATGCAGCCAAATATTAGGTGTGCAGTATGTATATTTTTGACCCATGCATCCATCATCTGTAGCCGCTTACCCTGTTCTGCAGGGTTGCAGACAAGCTGGAGCCTGTCCCAGCTGACTATGGACGAGAGGCAGGGTACACCCTGGACAAGTTGCGAGGTCATCGCAGGGCTGACACATAGACACAGACAACCATTCACATTCACACCTACAGTCAATTTAGAGCCACCAATTAACCTAACCCGCATGTCTTTGGACTGCAGGGGAAACCGGAGCACCCGGAGGAAACCCACACAGACACGGGGAGAACATGCAAACTCTGCACAGAAAGGCCCTTGCTGGCTGCTGGGCTTGAACCCGGACCTTCTTGCTGTGAGGCAACAGTGCTAACCACTGTGCCGCCTATTTTTGACCCTGTACGTATAATTTTGATTCTATGTTGATTTCAGAAAACCCAAACTAAATTAAATCTTGTCCACCAAATTCTTGTACTAACCCCATTTACAGAAAAGTTGGGATATTTTTCACAATGCAATAAAAACAAAAATCTGTGATTTGTTAATTCATGTGAACTTTTATTTCACTGACAAAAGTACAAAGAAAATAATTTTATTAGTTTCACTGACCAACTAAATTCTATTTTCTAAATATAAATGAAGTTCAAATTTGATGCCTGTAACACATTCAAAAAAAAAAGTTAGGACAGAGACAAAAGACTGAAAAGTTTATAGAATATTCAAGTAACACCATTTTGGAAGATTCCACAATAAGCAGGATAATTGGTATCATGATTGGGTATAAAAGAGCAGCACCAAAGGCTCAGTCTTTGCAAGCAGGGATGGGCCGTGGCTCACTCATTTGTGCCAAAATCTGGGAGAGAATTGTTAATCAGTTCAAAAAGAACATTTCTCAATGTAAGATTTTAGGTCTTTCAAAATCTACAGTGCATAATATTGTGAAAAGATTCAGGGAATTCAGAGACATCTTGGTGCATAAAGCGCAAGCTTGGAAATTATTTTTGAATGTGTGTGGGCTTTGAGCCCTCAGGCGGCACTGTCTGGGAAGTCGTCACGCTAATGTGACAAATATAGCCACATGAGTGTAGCGCGGATGATGTGTGGGTGGAGCACAGAGGACGGCAGGACAACGTTTGGAGGTAGAGGAAGCGTATTTATTAAATAACTTTTCAGTTTAAACTACGGCGTAAGCACACACGCACACAGACACACACACGGGTCGCGCTCCCTCTGCTCTCTCTCAGCCTCCTTAAATAGGGAGCGGTTTACTGGGAAAACACACACAAAACACAGGTTAATTACCGTCAGGTGAAGCGATTCTGCCACTCACCTTCCCTGGCTCCCCCCTCCTGTCACAGACCGGCGCTTGATCACGCCCCCGCTGCCACATACCCCCACCGCCCGACTCAGGCTGGGCGCCCGTCCGGCCCGCAGCCGACTCCCCCCCCCCCCCCTTGACGGGAGAGGAAGTCCGCCACGACCATCTGCGCCCCCGGCCTGTGGACCACCTTGAAGTTGAAGGGTTGGAGTGCCAGATACCAACGGGTGATCCGCGTGTTGGCATCCTTCATGCGGTGGAGCCACTGGAGGGGCGCGTGGTCCGAACAGAGGGTGAAAGAGCGCCCCAGCAGGTAGTAACGGAGGGCAAGGACCGCCCACTTGATTGCCAGGCACTCTTTCTCAATTGTGCTGTAGCGCCCCTCATGCACTGACAGCTTCCGGTTGATGTATAGGACTGGGCGATCCTCCCCCTCCACCTGCTGGGACAAAACGGCCCCCAGCCCTCTGTCCGACGCATCCTTCTAACAAAAAAGGGAGAGAGAAGTCAGGGGAGTGTAAAAGTGGCCCCCCACACAGTGCAGCCTTTACCTCAGAGAAAGCCCGCTGGCACTGCTCCATCCACTGGACCGGATCTGGCGCCCCCTTTTTAGTGAGGTCAGTCAGCGGGCTGGTGACGTCCGAATAATTAGGTATAAACCTACGATAGTAGCCAGCCAGCCCCAGGAACTGTCTCACCCCCTTTTTGGTCTTGGGCCTCGGGCAGGCCGCAATCGCTGCTGTCTTATTAATTTGGGGACGCACCTGCCCGTTACCCAAGTGGAAGCCCAGATACCGTACTTCCACCCACCCAATCGCACACTTCTTCGGGTTGGCAGTGAGCCCCGCCCGCCTCAGCGACCTAAGGACGGCCCTCAGGTGTTGCAGGTGCCGCTGCCAGTCATTACTATAAATGATGATGTCGTCCAGGTAAGTGGCCGCATAGGTGGCGTGGGGCCGGAGGACCCGGTCCATCAGCCGCTGAAACGTAGCGGGCGCTCCAAACAGCCCAAACGGAAGTGTGACGAACTGGTGTAAGCCAAACGGTGTGGAAAAGGCCGTTTTTTCCCGGGATAATGGAGTCAAGGGGATCTGCCAATATCCCTTCGTCAAATCCAGTGTCGAGTAAAAACGAGCCGTGCCTAGTCGATCGAGCAGCTCATCAATACGAGGCATTGGGTACGCGTCGAATTTAGACACCGCGTTGACTTTTCTATAGTCCACACAGAACCGGACCGAGCCGTCGGCCTTGGGAACCAAGACCACCGGGCTGCTCCAGTCACTGTGGGACTCCTTGACGATGCCCATTTCGAGCATGGCCTGAAGTTCTTCCCGAACCACCTTTTTTTGTGTTCGGGTAATCTATAAGGACGGCTACGCACTACCACTCCCGGGGGCATCTCTATGTGGTGTTCTATGAGGTTGGTGCGACCGGGCAGGGGCGAGAACACATCCGAAAACTCGGCCTGCAACTGGGCGACCTCCGTGAGTTGGGTCGGGGAGAGGTGGTCTCCACAGGGGACCGAAGAGGTACATGATGCCAATGTGCCTTTTTGGACCTCCGGCCCCAGCTCCGCCTTCTCCGGAACTACCGACACCAACACCACGGGGACCTCCTCGCTCCAGAGTTTCAGCAGATTGAGGTGGTAGATCTGTAGTGCCCCCTCCCTGTCCGTTCGCCTAACCTCATAGTCGATGTCCCCGACTCGCCGTGTGACCTCAAAGGGTCCTTGCCACTTGGCGATTAATTTGGAGCTCGACGTGGGCAACAGGACGAGTACCTTATCTCCCGGAGTGAACTCTCTAAGGCGCGTGCCCTTGTTGTACAGGCGGGCTTGTCGTTCCTGGGCCTGCCGCAAATTCTCCTGAGTTAGGTGGGTGAACGTGTGGAGTTTTGCGCGCAGGTCCATAACGTACTGAATTTCGTTTTTACTTTGTGAAGGTCCCTCCTCCCAATTTTCCCGCAGTACATCTAAGATGCCGCGCGGCTTACGCCCATATAATAATTAAAACGGGGAGAACCCCGTGGAGGCTTGGGGGACCTCTCACACTGCAAACAACAAGGGTTTGAGCCACTTATCCCAGTTACGTGCGTCCTCACTTACGAACTTCTTGATAATATTCTTGAGGGTGCGATTGAACCATTCAACTAAACCGTCCATCTGTGGGTGATAAACGCTGGTGCGGATTGGCTTAATACCCAGTAGCCCATACAGTTCGCTCAGTGTTCGCTCAGTTGGTCAGTCAGAATCTCTTTCGGGATTCCAACCCGGGAGATTACGTGGAAGAGGGCCTCTGCAATACTGCGTGCTGAGATATTGCGAAGAGGCACCGCTTCCGGGTATCGCGTTGCATAGTCCACCAGAACCAATATAAAGCGGTACCCTCGTGTTGACCGATCTAATGGCCCGACGAGATCCATCCCAATTCTTTCGAACAGGGTCTCAATTAATGGTAGGGGGCGCAAGGGCGCTTTTGGAATGGCCGCTGGATTTACTAACTGGCATTCGCGGCACGCCGTACACCACTTACGGACATCACCGCGAATCCCCGGCCAATAGAATCGGGCCATTATCCGGGCGAGTGTCTTATCCTGCCCGAGGTGTCCAGCCATGGGATTAAAGTGAGCCGCCTGGAATACCAATTCCCGGCGGCTCTTTGGAATTAACAACTGGGTGACTCGCTCTTTCGTCTGAGTGTCCTGCGTCACTCGGTATAACCTATCCTTCAAAATGGAAAAATAGGGGAAGGACGGGGTGGCGTTCGGCTGGAGCGTTTGACCATCGATTACTCTCACTTGGTCAAACGCGTGTCGCAGAGTCTCGTCTCACGATTGTTCCAGTGGGAAATCCGCGAGGGATTCCCCAATAGAAAGAGGAGGGGCCGGCGGCTCCTCACTCTGTCATGGAGATGACGTAGACGGCTCTGCGACCGCAGCTCCAGCCAAAGCGACACCGGGACCTTCCCCTGTCAACCGGCAGGACCCACTCTTTACTAGGCGTGCCATTAAACCCTGAAATCCCGGCCAATCAGTCCCCAAGATCAAAGAGTGGGTAAGGCGAGGATTAACCGCCGCCTTCACTATCGATTTTTCCCCTCTGAAATGTATGTGGACCGACACCAACGGGTAGCTGTGAATATCCCCGTGCACACACAACACCTTCACCCCTTGTGCTCCCCCCAATGCCTCGTCTTGCACCAGGCTTTGGCGGATCGAGGTCTGATTGCAACCCGAATCCACCAACGCCTGATATGTAGCCCCTTGTACACTTACCGGTATGTGATACGCTCCGGCCCGATCGAGGGCAGCCTCTGGCGCGTCGGGGATCCGCACCACCGCCCCCACCTCCATCGCTACACACTGTTGCTGCAGGTGGCCCGGTTCCCCGCAGCGCCAGCAAACCGGCCCGGGCCTTCCCTCTGCAGCTGTGTTCTGGGGCTCACTCACCTGAGGGGGGGGAGAGACAGACACAGAAGGGAGAAACGGGAGGGCACCACGGGTGCGGTGGGCCGGCTGGGGTGGAGCCGGCCCCTGCCTCCGTGGTGGGGGAATGGGGCGAGGACGGGACACGGGAGTAGGGGGGGGAGAAAGAGAGAGAGAAGAGGAGAGAGAAGACGACGTCGTCTGTTGTCCTGCCGCCGGAACAGCCGCCAGATGATCCTCTGCCAGTCCTACGGCCTGATCCAGCGACGCCGGGCGGTGGCACTGGACCCACTCCGCGGTTCCGGCTGGTAAGCGGGCGATGAACTGTTCCAGCGCCACCTGGTCGATGATTCCCTCGGCGTCGCGATCTTCGGCCCTCAGCCACCGCCAGCAGGCGTCCCGGAGCTGCTGGCCGAACGCGAACGGGCTGCCGACTTCCTCCATCCACAGCGCACGGAAGCGCTGGCGCTGCTGCTCCGGCGTGCGCCCCACGCGCTGGAGGACGGCCCGGCGAAGGTCGGCGTAGGCCAGCCGGCGGTCGGCGGGGAGCTGTAGCGCGGCCAGCTGCGCCTCTCCCGTCAGGAGGGGGAGGAGGCGCGCCGCGCGCTGCTCCATCGGCCACCCCGAGGCTTCGGCGACCTGCTCGAACAAAGTGATGAAAGCCTCGGGGTCGTCCTGCGGGCCCATCTTGGTCACGGTGAGGGGAGACGGGCCCGCGGCCGGGGCGCTGGTGGACCCCGCCGACGTGAGGAGCCGCCGGAACGCCTCTCGATCTTCCTGCTGGGCCAGCACCAGGGCTTCAAAGCGGCGCTCCTGCTCCTTTCAGAGCGTGACGAGTGCCTGGTGCTGGCTCTGCTGAGCCGTGGCGAGGGCGTGGACCAAGTCCGCGAACGGGGAGGATTCCATGGAGCTGCAGGACTGATGCTCCACCTTTCCTGGGTTTCGGCACCACTGTAGCGCGGATGATGTCTGGTTGGAGCACAGAGGACGGCAGGACAACGTTTGGAGGTAGAGGAAGCGTATTTATTAAATAACTTTTCAGTTTAAACTACGGCGTAAGCACACACGCACACAGACACACACACGCAGCCTCCAATCCCGGGTCGCGCTCCCTCTGCTCTCTCTCAGCCTCCTTAAATAGGGAGCGGTTTACTGGGAAAACACACACAAAACACAGGTTAATTACCGTCAGGTGAAGCGATTCTGCCACTCACCTTCCCTGGCTCCCCCCTCCTGTCACAGACCGGCGCTTGACCACGCCCCCGCTGCCACAATGAGCTTGGGAGTACTTCGGAAAACTATTGTCACTTAACACAGTCCGTTACTGCATCAGAAAGGCAACCTGAAACTGTATTCCGGAAGGAGGAAGCCATTCATCAATTCTATACAGAAACGCTACTGATTTCTCTGGGCCTGAACTCTTCTCAGATGGACGGAAAGACAGTGGAAACATGTGCTGTGGTCAGATGAGTCCACATTTTAGCTTGTTTTCAGGAAAACTGGACATCAAGTTCTCAGTGAGGTGGCACGGTGGTGTAGTGGTTAGCACTGTCGCCTCACAGCAAGAAGGTTCTGGGTTTGAGCCCAGTGGCCGACGGGGACCTTTCTGTGTGGAGTTTGCATGTTCTCCCCGTGTCTGCGTGGGTTTCCTCCAGGTGCTCCGGTTTCCCCCACAGTCCAAAGACATGCGGGTTAGGCTAACTGGTGGCTCTAAATTGACCATAAGTGTGAATGGTTGTTTGTCTCTATGTGTCAGCCCTACGATGACCTGGTGACTTGTCCAGGGTGTACCCCGCCTCTCAGGATAAGAACAGGATAAGAACAGGATAACAGGCTACAGATAATGGATGGATGGTTGGATGGATGGATGATTTCTCTGGGGGCATCACGGTGGTGTAGTGGTTAGCATTGTCACCTCACAGCAAGAAGGTTTTGTGTTTGAGCCCAGCAGCCAATGAACGACCCTGTACAAGATAAGTGGTTACAGATAATGGATGGATGGAGTTCTCAGTGCTAAAGGTGAACACGACAATCCAGTTTGTTATCAGAGAAAGGTGCAAAAGCCAGCATCTGTGATGGTATGGGGGGCATCAGTGCCCACAGCATGCATGAGTTGCATGTGTGTGAAGGTATTGATATGTTGGGGCATATACTGGGATTTTAGAGAGACATATTCATCAAGGCAACATCTCTTCCTGGGATGTCCATGCTTAATTCAGCAGGACAATGCCAGACCTCATGGTGTACGGGCTACAACAGTGTGGCTTCGTAGACATAGAGTGTGTGTGCTTGACTGGCCTGCTGCCAGTCCAGATCTCTCTCCTACTGCGAATGTATGGCGCATCATGACGAGGAGAATCAGACAACGGCGACCATGGACTGTTCAGCAGCTGAAGTTTTGTATCAAGCAAGAATGGACAAAAATTCCAACTGCACAACTGCAACAATCAGTGTCCTCAGATCCCATACAATTAAAACATGTTATTAAAGGAAAGGTGATGTAATACAATGGCAATCATGCCTCTGTCCCAACTTGTTTTGTTTCAAATTCTACCTTTGTTTATATTTACAAAATACAATTAAGTTGGTCAGTAAAACTATTGAAAATCTTTTCTTTGTACTTTTGTCAGTTAAATAAAGGTTCACACAAATTAACAAATCACAGATTTTTTTTAAAATTGCATTTTGGAAAATATCCCAACTTTTCTGGAAATGGTGTTTTGTATTTTTTTTAATTAAAGATGTGTGTTGTACAATCATTCTGCTATCGAAAAAGAACAGTTCAAAGAAATCAGTGAAAGCCCAATATTGCCATGACGTTCATGTCCATGATGAGTGTACGTACACTTTTGACCACAGCTGTATGTCTGAAATATGTGTGGGATATGTCTGGGATATATGTGGGTTATGTCTGAGAAATGTCTTAAATATGTGTGAGACAAGTGTGGGATAAGTGTGTGATTACTCTCATTAAATAATGGATTAATAAATAAATAAATAAATAAATAAATGTGGTATAAGTGTGGGATGTGTTAATCCTGCAGCAATGCACTGTAAGAGGTGTATAAAGTGTAAATGCTGAATATTTATCACAGCAAGCACAGCAGTGTTTAATGAGCTCAGTAAATATTCACTCAGCAAATTAATCTCTCTCACACACACACACACACACACACACACACACACACACACACACACACAGCTGTACCAGTCTGCCAGAATATATATATATATATATATATATATATATATATATATATATATATATATATATATATATATATATATATTAGAAGTTTCTGGTGCACAAGATAAACTACATAAGAGAAGCCAGAACTCCATAAGTATGTGGAAGCATTCCTGACAGGAGAATGAACATATAGCGGGACGAGGTGCACACCAGATACTTTCTCCTGTGCAACAGATATGTTTTCATGCACACCAGATAATTTCTCGTGTGCACCAGAAACGGTCTGTCCCTCTTTTTGTCTTTCTCCCTATCTGTGTATACTCAAACAAAGCTCTCTGTGTCTGCCTCGTACTTTATTGAGATTCATTTTCATTTGTCTATCATTCTGTGTGTGTGTGTGTGTACCAGGTCTCCTTGGTGGTAAATGTAGCGAGTGAGTGTGGCTTCACTGAGGAGCACTATACGGATCTGCAGCAGCTTCAGAGGAATTTTGGACCGTACCATTTCAACGTGCTGGGATTCCCATGTAATCAGTTCGGCCAGCAGGAACCCGGCAGCGATAAAGAGATCGACAGCTTTGTGAGGCGAGTTTATGGAGTCTCGTTTCCACTCTTCAGCAAAATTGCTGTGGTGGGGACCGGGGCCAACAATGCCTTTAAATACCTCACAGGTAACACACACATACATTTTTGTACTTCTTTCTTTGTGGAGACACTCATTGACATAATGCATTCCCTTGCTTCTTACCCTAACCTTAACCATCATAACTAAATGCCTAACCTCAACCCTTACTCTCACCCTAACCTAAACCTAGTTCTAACCTGAACCCTAAAACTAAATTTTAACCTTCAGACAGTCCTTTGAAGAAGTGAGGACCAGCCAAAATCTCTGAACTCTGTTGATAAAAATGAAAAATGTATTCAGGTCCTCAATATGTTGCAAGTACACACACACACACACACCAATTCAAGTTCAAAGTCCCTTCCCATGCCAGGACCTGATCTTCCCAGGCAGTCTAACCAGTACTAACTAGGCCCTTGAGGCACATCGGGCAGCCCCAATCTCCGTTTCAGTAGCCCTCAGCCTCTCACCAATTATATAGTTGGGGTTACAGTGGGGGGCCAGTCCTCTGGTAACTGCAAGAGTTTGACTCCCTACTCACATCTGTATTGCGGCATGCCTCACCAGATGACAGTAGGTACCATTTTGATAATGGTCTTTGGTATGACATGACCGCGAGTAGAACTTGTGATCTCTCGTTCGAGAGGTTTACACGCTAACTGCTAGGTTTGTTCGTAGGGCCATTCGTAAAATCAGAGGAGAAACGTGCAAAAGATTAAAGTATGCAGCTATGTCATCTCTTCATGAGTACAATATTATGCATGTAATGAAACAGACGAGTATAACACTTACGTTTTTTTATCCAATGTTGTTATGTAGCCTGCTATGCGATTACACAGAGTGACAATATTCTATTTTCTGTCCAACTAGCTTACATAACATTGGATATAACTACACAAAGTTTCATCTTGATAATGTGTGGTAGCCTGCAGCAAAATGGTTACAACCTAACTAGCACATTATTATTATTATTATTATTATTATTATTATTATTATTATTAATTTCACTGAGGTGACATCATAAAAGTTTTCTGTGATTTTATTGGCTCTATTGTAATTGTAGGTCCTGAGCTCAGTAAGGGTAATTTCCAGTGCTGTATGCTAACTTAAAAGACTTGTGCTAACTATATTATGCTGATATTTTGTATCTTTTGTAATATATTGAGTCTTTTGCCGAGAATTAGCTAAGGAGGGTGTATGGTTCATTTGGTTCCTATTCTGAAAGTTTGATCAGTTGTGTATAATGACGTGTATTCTTGTGCAACATTCATCAGCACGCTATGAGTCTTATTTGTCTATCTATCTATCTATCTATCTATCTATCTATCTATCTATCTATCTATCTATCTATCTATCTATCTATCTATCTATCAGTGGCGGCTGGTAGTCTTTCAAACAGGGGAGGCTGGTCGGTTATGATATTTCCAGATTTTAAAAGAAAAAAGAAAAAACATCAGTTTTGCCCATACTCTTGCCTCTGATCTGGCTGATTGTTGGCAGGGTCACAAACTGTGAAATAACAGGTTCTTTTGGCCCATTAGCCTACTGTCCAATATACATGATGGTGGTGTTGGGGGTATTTTAACATTTTATATTTTAAAATTGTGGCATGTTGTTTAAAAAGTGATCATTATTGAAAGCAGCTTTTTGTCAGGAACCTCAGCATTCAATGACACTTTCCCTATATTTTACTTATTTTGACTGAGAAATGTTTTATTGACAATTTTGATAACCCTTCACTTTTAATCCAGGTCTGTAGTGTGAAATGTTCTCGGCTGTGTTTTTGTTTAAAAATGTTTTCCAAATTGTAGCTGTGTTTTAATTCATATCCAGAGAAATATATATTCCAATATAATATACTCAGCATAAACATTTTAAATAGATTCTATATTTTTGGTCCATCCATGACATATTACTAAAGTAGCCTATTTACTGTTGTTGATGTGGGTCACTTGCTGTTAGCCAATTCACTTTCTCGTACCAGGAGAGCTGAAAGGAACGAGTATTATTCCCTACCTTTTTCACCAAGTCAATTTGAGGCGTTGGTCTACCCTGCTCTTTAATTTTAATTTTTTCCTCGAAAGGAAGACTGACAAATGGCTTCGCCAAAATTAAATCAGCAATGCTTGGCATCCGTGTGCAGCTTTCTTGCTAGCTGACTAGCCCCCTCAAGTTCAAGTTCAGTCACTCAAATAAACGAAATTTCTGGAACTAAGATAGCAAACTTGACAACACTATATTTACACTTTATTTACAATGAAAATATATACAAACTAAAAAAGCTGGTAGAAACCGTATATAATGAATGAAATCGAAATGTAAGCTGATCTCTTACAATACACTACAGCACTTCCGATTCCGCATGGGACTGAACTGAAATTCACCGCTGCCTGTCTATATTTGAAACGAGCTGTCAATCAAAGAAAATATCCGGCCGCTTTCACCAATCACCAGTCTCCTCGCGGAAACTGCCATGTCCCTCCCATGTGAGGCTCGGAGTCCGTAGGCGGGCATTTTCGCAGTATTTGTCCAATAACCGTCTTGCATTTTGAGATTGAAAAGCGCATCGCTCCCAAATGCCGTTGAAGTCCACTGAGGCTGGGAGTCCGTGAGACTCCGTGGGCGGGCATTTTAGCAGTATTTGTCCAATAACCGTCTTGCTTTTTGAGATTGAAAGCGCAGAGCTCCCAATGCCATTGAAGTCCACTGAGGCTGGGCTGCATCGCGCTGTCACGAGGGGGAAAAACTCACGCACACATTAGGCGAACTGGGGAAAGTTATAACGGAATGATTTCGCACTGTAGTTGGGTTGAGCACATATATTTCTATGATTCAATGTTCGTCATTTTTAGAGGAGGCTGAGCCTCCCTCGTTGTCTTAGAGCAATCGCCCATGCTATCTATCTATCTATCTATCTATCTATCTATCTATCTATCTATCTATCTATCTATCTATCTATCTATCTGTCTGTCTGTCTGTCTGTCTGTCTGTCTGTCTGTCCGTCTGTATTTGTGTGTGTGTGTGTGTGTGTGTGTGATTCCACCAGATTTTCATACCAGATGCTCAGATTATGGATTTTGAGTTATACCTGCTGCATTACACTACCAAGCCTCTGTATGCAGGAAATACAAACCGAAGTGAAACTGGACCAAGGGAAGTTACTGTAAATCTGACGTGAAATCATGTGCACGCAACCCAAAATGGTCCATTTTCCAGGCAGAAAGCCTTCAAAATGTCCATGATGTTTCAGCTAGGTCTAAAGTCTATTTTTGGACCAGAATGACACTACATTTACTGTGGATTTGCAAAACAGCTATCGGTAATTTAATTTGATGCCTCATTGATTGGTTGGCACCATGCCAAATTCATTTTTGCCACTGTGCCAATTATGTGAGAATATTAGTCGCCGATACTCTGTTTCTAACATGGGACCAACTTTAACCTGTATACAGTGTTACCATCAAAGCTAGAACTGTTACTGATACAAGATAGTCAGTCATAAAATGTGTTTTGATTCCTTTTAACCTCTGAACAAGCAGGGTTGAAAACATGGAGACCAGGACTCCGAATCAGTCAGTACTAGGGGTGTGCAAAAATATCGATACGGCGATATATCGCGATACTTTGTCTTCTGATTCAATATCGATACTCAAAATTTGAATATCGATATTTTTTCAAATAATAAATCATGTTTCAGACGGGTTGTAAATCCAGTACGACTTCCGCACCTCTGCTCCGCGAGGTGTCGCTGTGCCGCTCCCTCACTGCAAGGCACTCTTCGTCTTCTCTTTTTTCCCCGGCGGTTGCAGTGAGGAAAAAAAACAAGCAAGCATGGCTGTTAACGTAAACCTAGAGACGCCGCCGAACTTTAAGGCAGATGTTTGGAGGCACTTTGGATTCCAAAGGAAAGGAGAAAAAAACAGTGAGCCGGTGTTCTGTAAAGTTATCCTACCTCTTTAATTTGTCCTACCAAGCCTACTGCGCATGCGCGAAATCCAGGAGGGTAGGAAAATTCAACAGTACTTTTGTCCTACCGATCAGCTGGGCTGATAGAAAATCGGTGAGTATTTCAGGCATTTGCCGATTTTTATGTTTTGTGCGTATTGGTCGAGTCTTTGGCCGAGTCAAATAATTTGTAATGCCTTGTTTTGAATAATAAACCGGTCTGTATGAGAACTTGCTAATTCATGTGTTTTGCGCATGCGCAGTAGGCTTCGCGGATGCGCAGTAGGAGACTAATGCCGCTTTTCCACTACAAACGCGGCTGAGCCGTGCCGTGCCGAGTCGAGCTGAGTCGGGCTGAGCGGGGCTGTCGGAGTTGCATTTCGACTACAACCGCGCTGAACCGTGCTGGCTGGAAGTGGGTGGACACATTGGGTGGAGTTAGCAAAAGTGGGTGGACGTCACGTGATGTCGTTAAGCAGCGCAAACAGTGACATCAGTGACAGTGGCGGAACAAGTCAGAGCCGGGCCGGGGGCGGGGCAAATGACCGGGCCCTTTATTAAAGCTTATCATAACATCATTTTAGGCTACAAAATGTCCGCAACTGCGGTGTTTACCAATTTCAACACTACCGGGTGCAACTATGTTATTTAGTACATCAAATCCTTCAAACGAACATGTAACTCAGAAACAAAAAACATTAGGATACTGTACATGGCTCATAATAAAACATCAATAGCCTATACTGCGCACATTATTTGAAGGGCATACGAATGAGCGCTCAGAGGTTGCAACGGTGACAGGAAGAGTCAGAAATAAAAGGAGGGCGGTGCAAACCTCACTGAATGCACTGTGTTTACCAATTTCAACACTACGGGGTGCAACTATGTTATTTTGTACATTAAGTCCTTCAAACGAACATGTAACTCAGAAACAAAAAAACATTAGGTGACATACTGTACATGGCTCATAATAAAACATCAATAGCCTACTGCGCGCATTATTTGAAGGGCATACGACGAGCCTTGCGCTCCGCGAACTCGTCCACGATGCTCTGTATGTCACTGATTCAGTGAGCTTTTAAGTGGTAGTCTCACGACCCGAATAGTAAACAATAAACATGTGGCCCTTTTCCACTACCCTTTTTCAGCTCACTTCAGCTCGCTTCAGCTCACTTCAGCCCGACACGGCTCGCGTTTCGACTACCAAAAACCAGCACGACTCAGCTCGTTTCAGCCCTGCTTAGCCCCTAAAACTCGCACCGTTTTGGAGTAGGGCTGAAGCGAGCCAAGCCGTGCCGAGTGAGGTTGGGGGCGTGAGCAGACACTCCCCTGTGCACTGATTGGTGAGGAGGAGTGTCCTCACATGCCCACACACGCCCCGCGAGTGCGCTGGGATCTGTAAACACCGCAAACCCGGAAGGAGAAGAATTACGAATTACGAGAATTTCTGAAGCCTTATGCGCCTCGCCTCATCTATACGCTCTTGCCAGTATCTGTCCGCGTTGTAGGTGACAACAAGCCACAGCACCAAGACCAGCAACACTAACGACTCCATGTCCTCCATGTTTATTGTTTACTATTCGGGTCGTGAGACTACCGCTTAAAAGATCACTGAATCAGTGACATACAGAGCATCGTGGACGAGTTCGCGGAGCGCAAGGCTCGCCGTATGCCCTTCAAATAATGCGCGCAGTAGGCTATTGATGTTTTATTATGAGCCATGTACAGTATGTCGCCTAATGTTTTTTTGTTTCTGAGTTACATGTTCGTTTGAAGGACTTAATGTACAAAATAACATAGTTGCACCCCGTAGTGTTGAAATTGGTAAACACAGTGCATTCAGTGAGGTTTGCACCGCCCTCCTTTTATTTCTGACTCTTCCTGTCACCGTTGCAACCTCTGAGCGCTCATTCGTATGCCCTTCAAATAATGTGCGCAGTATAGGCTATTGATGTTTTATTATGAGCCATGTACAGTATCCTAATGTTTTTTGTTTCTGAGTTACATGTTCGTTTGAAGGACTTGATGTACTAAATAACATAGTTGCACCCGGTAGTGTTGAAATTGGTAAACACCGCAGCTGCGGACATTTTGTAGCCTAAAATGATGTTATGATAAGCTTTAATAAAGGGCCCGGTCATTTGCCCCGCCCCCGGCCCGGCTCTGACTTGTTCCGCCACTGTCACTGATGTCACTGTTTGCGCTGCTTAACGACATCACCTGACGTCCACCCACTTTCGCTAACTCCACCCAATGTGTCCACCCACTTCCAGCCAGCACGGTTCAGCGCGGTTGTAGTCGAAATGCAACTCCAACAGCCCCGCTCAGCTCGACTCGGCACGGCACGGCTCAGCCGCGTTTGTAGTGGAAAAGCGGCAATGGAGGACATGGAGTCGTTAGTGTTGCTGGTCTTGGTGCTGTGGCTTGTTGTCACCGACAACGCCAACAGATACTGGCAAGAGCGTATAGATGAGGCGAGGCGCATAAGGCTTCAGAAATTCTCGTAATTCGTAATTCTTCTTCTTCCGGGTTTGCGGTGTTTACAGATCCCAGCGCGCTCGCGGGGCGTGTGTGGGCATGTGAGGACACTCCTCCTCACCAATCAGTGCACAGGGGAGTGTCTCCTCACGCCCCCAACCTCACTCGGCACGGCTTGGCTCGCTTCAGCCCCACTCCAAAACGGTGCGAGTTTTAGGGGCTAAGCAGGGCTGAAACGAGCTGAGTCGTGCTGGTTTTTGGTAGTCGAAACGCGAGCCGTGTCGGGCTGAAGTGAGCTGAAGCGAGCTGAAGTGAGCTGAAAAAGGGTAGTGGAAAAGGGCCAAAAGATGCACACTGCACTTTTCAATGTTTCAGTGTGTTGTTCCTGCAAAATAAGCACAAGTTAAATGTTCTCAGGTATATGTTCTCAAGTTTACAAAGAACAAATTGATATTAGTGTTAGCACTGAAATGTATGTGCAGTCTGCAGTGCAAGTTTTAATAAAACAATTTGATTCTGCTTGTTAAGCAGCACTGATGTGTCCATGCTTACAGAAAAGTTGATAATACTAGCACAGAAATGGGAATTTTCTGTATGTTGTAGTGAAGCAACTCTTGGTTTTGCCAGCAGTGGAATAGAGACAAATATATGTCTGGCTAGAGTGTGTAGTTATGTATGTGAAATTTAATTTTACAGTGGTCAATAAATTCTGATTTTCTTCAGTGACACATATCGTGATGTGGTTGAAATTTCTTGCAATATATCGATTATCGCAGAATCGCTGTATCGTGATATTATCGTTATCGTGGGCAAAATATCGCCATAGTATCGTATCGTGAGGTATCTGGTGATACCCAGCCCTAGTCAGTACATGTGACACTGAATGGACGCTGTCGAGTGTTGACTTGTTCCCGGTTCTGGACAGTATCTACACGGTAGTCATTTAAAACCAGTTCCTGTCTCAAGTCCTCTAGGACCAGCCTCAGTCTAACACAGTCGTGGATGATGTTAAAAGTGGTAAATGTGTCCCATAGGGGCGCTATTGAGGTGATTATTCATTGATAGTTACTGAATCAGCCAGCGAAAACAGTACAAAATACTGCGCGCTTTTCAATGCTGTTTCTATGCATTCTGTGAACAGAGCATCTGGTACAAAAATCCCATGGCATGACGCATATACATACATACATGAAGAGTTTGGTTCTAAAACATGATAAATCCACAGTGATTAAAAAAAGGTATTTTCTTTACCAAAAAATTGGTAGCATTAAAATCACTATTTTCTATTTGAAGCTTTAATATAACACCATTAAGTTATAATAACAATGAAAATGCAAATCTAGATTTTGATTTTTTTTTATTTTATTTTTTTAAAAACTGATTTTTCCCCAAAATGCGAGATATCCATGACAGGTTTTTTTTCCCTAAAATGCAATAAATCCATCATCCATTACATCAATAAATTATTTTATTTATTTATTTATTGTGTGTGTGTGTGTGTGTGTGTGTGTGTGTGTGTGTGTGTGTGTGTGTGTGAGAGAAATATAACTAGAAGCAAAGAGTAAAGTTGATCTACACATATAACAGTCTCTGAACATGGACCATCTCTGATATTGGACCACAGATTTTCTCACATTACATTCATCTTGTCGTCTACAAGCAACAATCTATTTTACACAGAAAGCTCTGAGGAATGTTAATAGACCCAGTCAGATGTTTACATTGATTTTTTTTTTGTTAAAAAAAAGGACAAACATTTTATTCTGAACAATAAATGTAGAAGTTTGGACACTTTGTACAGCACATACAGTTAAATTCATAGCAGAGCTCCATACTGAAGAGAATATGGTTAAGCATCGAACTGACTGTTGATGGCTTTGCGACCACCGGGAACCCTGTAAGTGCAAGGCAACATATCTCAGAAACACATGACCACCAGACAACAAACTTCAGATCTTTATTTTAAGATAGATAGGTTTTATCACTTTTAGCTCTTTTTAAATTTGTTTAAAAAAAAAACCCCATGGGATTATTTACTAACACATTTTACACTCGTCAGGAACTCCATTTTTAGGCAGTGCCTAAATACAGATATTAAGTGGCATATCTCGATCCCAGGAGGAATCAAGTGCGCGCGAAGTGGAAAATAACATCGGACCACATTCTCATCTCATCTCATTATCTCTAGCCACTTTATCCTGTTCTACAGGGTCGCAGGCAAGCTGGAGCCTATCCCAGCTGACTACGGGCGAAAGGCGGGGTACACCCTGGACAAGTCGCCAGGTCATCACAGGGCTGACACATAGACACAGACAACCATTCACACTCACATTCACACCTGCGGTCAATTTAGAGTCACCAGTTAACCTAACCTGCATGTCTTTGGACTGTGGGGGAAACCGGAGCACCCAGAGGAAACCCACGCGGACACGGGGAGAACATGCAAACTCCGCACAGAAAGGCCCTCGTCGGCCACGGGGCTCGAACCCAGACCTTCTTGCTGTGAGGCGACAGCGCTAACCACTACACCACCGTGCCGCCCACCTGGAATAATAATATAAAACATTAAGAAATGTTTGATTTCATCAAAGTTGTTCATTTATTTCATTCAAAATCTCACTAAAAGATTCTCTGTGATGTTGATGGTCAGTGGGAGCTGCCATTACTGTTTACGTATTTGAATGGTGCACTGTGATTGGTCAAGCAGAGATATCATGTTTTATGGAAAATCAGTAGTGGCGTTTGTTACGTTTTGGAAAGAAAGGGGATATACAATGCTGAGAAACATAGCGGATATCTCTTTTTTTTTTTTTTTTGCATAAAATTGATTTTAGATCTTTGAATAGTGGTCAAATGCCAAACTTCTTTTGGCAGGAACTTGAGGTTTTTTTTTTTTTTAAATGGCGTTTATTGCATTTTGGAACAAAACTCTTCATATAGTTTTAAATGCTCTGCAGTGGGTTTCCCAAAAGCCTCCTAACACTAAGAGCGTCTTAACTAGGAGAGTGTGTTCATTGTGCTGCTCACTCTTTGTGCTGCGATGCTTTTGGGAAACCCACCACTGATTATTTGTGATTTGTGTTGTTCCAAAGCTTTAAATCACTGAACAAAAATTATAGTTTGTGCCAAATGGTGTGCGCTATTTTTAGGGGTGGGGTGAGGTGGGGTGCTGAGGGGGGTGTTTCCACCCAGGGTGCCATAGCTAGAACCTCCGCTGCTTAAAGCTAAATATGAGTGAATGCTACTCTAGTGGGTTATTAATAATAATAATAATAATAATAATAATAATAATAATAAACTGTTGAGTGAAATTTAAACTAATAAGTTAATTTATTCCTCTCTCTCTCTCTCTCTCTCTCTCTCTCTCTCTCTCTCTCTCTCTCTCAGAGGTGACAGGGAAGGAGCCTGACTGGAATTTCTGGAAATATCTGATTGATGTGGATGGTAAAGTCATCGGCTCGTGGGGTCCTCAAGTGTCTGTGAAGGAAATTCGACCAAAGATTGCAGAGATGGTGCGCAAACTCATCATCAAACGCAAGGAGGAGCTGTAGAGATGCGCGCGCGCGCACACACACACACACACACACACACACACACACACACACACACATCTATCTACATAAATTTATTCAACAGAATGTAAATTGTGATACTAAATCAGTATTACTACTATGAAACACACACACACACACACACACACACACACACACACACACACACACACACACACACACACACACAGAGTTTCCCACAAGCAAGTAGGTCCATAGAACATATCATATTTTCCAGACTAGAAGACACTCTATAACAGATATTATGTTTTACACCACAGCACTGCTGAATTCTGGATTGTGATTGTGATAAGAGGTGTTGAATTTTCTGTAACAGCAGGTCGAACAGTGGTGCAGCTGTAAATCATAGGTTTTATTAATGAGCTCATTCTAATGTTTCATATATCATTTCTGTAGTAATAGCTCATTCACAGAGACTGACTAATAAATTGCAGTCTTCAGAGTTGAAAAATAGCACCACTAACAGGAGAAAAACTAAACTAGTCAACACCAGTAGGGGGCACTGTTGAAAATTCTCACTACCTGAGAGGGTCGCGGGCAAGCTGGAGCCTATCCCAGCTGACTTTTGGGTGAGAGACGGGGTACACCCTGGACAAGTCGCCAGGTCATCACAGGGCTGACACAGAGAGACACACAACCATTCACACTCACACCTACGGTCAATATAGAGTCACCAGTTAACCTAACCTGCATGTCTTTGGACTGTGGGGGAAACCGGAGCACCCGGAGGAAACCCACGCGGACACAGGGAGAACATGCAAACTCCATACAGAAAGGCCCTCGCTGGCCGCAAACCCAGAACCTTCTTGGTGTGAGGCGACAGTGCTAACCACTACACCACTGTGCCGCCCCTGAATGCAATCTGTCCAACAAAGCTATTAATAAACAGTTGTTTATTGTTTTTAATGCAAATTATAGTCCGGAAAATTTGGTTCAGGGAACATACTCCCTTAAATCCCTCACCCTGCCCCTCACCTAGACCTCAACAATTTAGAACTTCACACACACATATACACGCACACAGAAAGACACACACACACCTATACTAACACACACACAAGCCGCTGTCACACAGAAGAATGTCCAGCATACAGTGGTGCTTGAAAGTTTGTGAACCCTTTAGAATTTTCTACATTTCTGCATAAATTTGATTGAAAACATCATCAGATTTTCACACAAGTCCTAAAAGTAGATAAAAAGAACCCAGTTAAACAAATGAGACAAAAATATTATACTTGGTCATTTATTTATTGAGGAAAATGATCCAATATTACATACACTATATTGCCAAAAGTATTCGCTCACCTGCCTTGACTCACATATGAGCTTAAGTGACATCTCATTCCTAATCCATAGGGTTCAATATGATGTCGGTCCACCCTTTGCAGCTAGAACAGCTTCACCTCTTCTGGAAAGGCTGTCCACAAGGTTTAGGAGTGTGTTTATGGGAATTTTTGACCATCCTTCCAGAAGCGCATTTGTGAGGTCACACACTGATGTTGGATGAGAAGGCCTGGCTCTCAGTCTCCGCTCTAATTCATCCCAAAGGTGTTCTATTGGGTTGAGGTCAGGACTCTGTGCAGGCCAGTCAAGTTCATCCACACCAGACTCTGTCATCCATGTCTTTATGGACCTTGCTTTGTGCACTGGTGCACAGTCATGTTGGAAGAGGAAGGGTCCAGCTCCAAACTGTAAAAACAGTCTGCATGCCTAGGTGCTTGATTTTATACACCTGTGGCCATGGAAGTGATTGGAACACCTGATTCCGATAATTTGGATGGGTGAGCAAATACTTTTGGCAATATAGTGTATCTGTAAGTGGCAAAAGTATGTGAACCTCTAGGATTAGCAGTTAATTTGATGGTGAAATTAGAGTCATGTGTTTTCAATCAATGGGATGACAATCAGGTGTGAGTGGGCACCCTGTTTTATTTAAAGAACAGGGATCTATCAAAGTCTGATCTTCACAACACATGTTTGTGGAAGTGTATCGTGGCATGAACAAAGGAGATTTCTGAGGAACTCGGAAAAAGCGTTGTTGATGCTCATCAGGCTGGAAAAGGTTACAAAGCCATCTCTAAAGAGTTTGGACTCCACCAATCCACAGTCAGACAGATTTTGTACAAATGGAGAAAATTCAAGACCATTGTTACCCTCCCCAGGAGTGGTCGACCAACAAAGATCACTCCAAGAGCAAGGCGTGTAATAGTCGGCGAGGTCACAAAGGACCCCAGGGTAACTTCTAAGCAACTGAAGGCCTCTCTCACATTGGCTAATGTTAATGTTCATGAGTCCACCATCAGGAGAACACTGAACAACAATGGTGTGCATGGCAGGGTTGCAAGGAAGAAGCCACTGCTCTCCAAAAAGAACATTGCTGCTCGTCTGCAGTTTGCTAAAGATCATGTGGACAAGCCAGAAGGCTATTGGAAAAATGTTTTGTGGATGGATGAGGCCAAAATAGAACTTTTTGGTTTACATGAGAAGCGTTATGTTTGGAGAAAGGAAAACACTGCATTCCAGCATAAGAACCTTATCCCATCTGTGAAACATGGTGGTGGTACTTTCATGGTTTGGGCCTGTTTTGCTGCATCTGGGCCAGGATGGCATGCCATCATTGATGGAACAATTAATTCTAACCCTTACGAAAATTAACCATGGTTTTACCATGGTTTATAGTTATTCATGGTTTTCATGGTTTTTTTGGGTAACCATGAAAACCATGGTTCATGACTATGGTTTAACCATGATTTACCCATGGTTTCACTATGGTATAATCTTTGCCATAAACCATGTTTTTTTTTTTTTTTTTTCAACCAAACCATGCTTTTTAAACCATGGTTTTCTTATTCACGTTTCAAAAGTCTCATCTCATCTCATTATCTCTAGCCGCTTTATCCTTCTACAGGGTCGCAGGCAAGCTGGAGCCTATCCCAGCTGACTACGGGCGAAAGGCGGGGTACACCCTGGACAAGTCGCCAGGTCATCACAGGGCTGACACATAGACACAGACAACCATTCACACTCACACCTACAGTCAACTTAGAGTCACCAGTTAACCTAACCTGCATGCCTTTGGACTGTGGGGGAAACTGGAGCACCCGGAGGAAACCTACGCGGACACGGGGAGAATATGCAAACTCTGCACAGAAAGGCCCTCGCCGGCCACGGGGCTCGAACCCGGACCTTCTTGCTGTGAGGCGACAGTGCTAACCACTACACCACCGTTAGGCTACAATAATTCACACAGCAAACAAGAAGGTGACCTAGTGTTGAGTTCGTGCAATATTAGCCCAGTGGTTGGGTTAAAGTTGAGTTATTTTTGACCCAGTATTTTTAGAGTGTATTATTATTGTTGTTGTTGTTGTTTAGGATGTACTATATGCATTTTACCTCAATGTTCACTTAAATTTTTAGGTTCTAAGTAAATGTTAATGTATCTGGGCTGTTAATCGAGATCCTTCTCTACAGCATTGACTGTTGGACGAAAGCATGGTAATACTACAGTTAGTGCATCCTTTTAAAAACCATACTATCCCTTTTTAAACTAATTTCATAGTTACTATGACCTATTACACATACAACTATGATGCTACCACAGCTACTGCAGTACTATGGATAAACCACAGTAATGCTATGATTGGTTCATAGTACTTAGAATCACCATGAAATACCATAGTAGAACCATGGTTACTACCATGGATGAACCATAGTAATACTATGGTTGGTTCATAATACTTAGAATAACCATGAGATACCATGGTAGAATCATGGTTCCTACATAAAAACCATAGTATAACCATGGTTACTACATAAAAACCATTTTCGTAAGGGAAATTATACCACCAAATTCTAAAGGAAAATGTCAGGACATCTGTCCATGAACTGAATCTCAAGAGAAGGTGGATCATGCAGCAAGACAACGATCCTAAGCACACAAGTCATTCTACCAAAGAATGGTTAAAGAAGAATAAAGTTAATGTTTTGGAATGGCCAAGTCAAAGTCCTGACCTTAATCCAATCGAAATGTTGTGGAAGGACCTGAAGCGAGCAGTTCATGTGAGGAAACCCACCAACATCCCAGAGTTGAAGCTGTTCTGTACGGAGGAATGGGCTAAAATTCCTCCAAGCCGGTGTGCAGGACTGATCAACAGTTACAGGAAACGTTTAGTTGCAGTTATTGTTGCACAAGGGGTGGTCACATTTCACCTTCAAATTAACTGCTAATCCTAGAGGTTCACATACTTTTGCCACTCACAGATTTGTAATATTGGATCATTTTCTTCAATAAATAAATGACCAAGTATAATATTTTTGTCTCATTTGTTTAACTGGGTTCTCCTTATCTACTTTTAGGACTTGTGTGAAAATCTGATGATGTTTTAGGTCATATTTATGCAGAAATATAGAAAATTCTAAAGGGTTCACAAACTTTCAAGCACCACTGTACAAGAGGTGGACTGTGGACATGACATAACATGACATGACCTACTACATTGTGGTTTTGTAGCACTCCTGATTGGAGTTTTCACATTTCAGGAAGTAGGAGGAGCTCATTATACTTATCTGAAGATGTTTGAGATAATATGAGACATGTAAGGTGGGTGGGGTTTTGATAAGAGAGAGAGGTGGGGGGAGGGGTCAGTTGTTAAATGAACAGTTCAGCAAAAAAAAAAATTAAGCCGATTAGCCGAGACACGTTTGCTAATATAATTTAGTGCTGAAGCTATGATGCTAATGTAGCTAATTAGAACTGATGATGTATAATCATGAACAAAACATTGTGTAGTCAAACACTGACTCTTGTGATGGCGGCCATCTTGGATAACCGGGATCACTTTTTCCATGCTACAGTTTGGAAAGACTCCGCCTTCAAAATTAGGCCTTGCTTTCAGGTTTAAAGTTGATGTTTAAAGTCTGAAAGTCATCGAAATGTTGATTAAATCTACTTTTGATTTATATTTTGTAAATAAAGGTGGCTATTTTAGTCATCAGATTATAGATCATTGAAGGATGGATGAAAACATAAATAAAATAAAGAAGCAAATGTCAGATAATAAACATGTCTCGGCTGATTAATTACATTTGGATGCATGTTATTTTTGTAGAATTGTTCCCTTTATATATAAAATGAGTCAAACATTTGCTCATGTTAGTTTGATTTTTTTTTTCATTTTAAAAGACATTTTGATAAAAGCAGATGTTCAAATAAATTTCTAAGACACACAAACAAACAAATCAACAAATAAATGAAACAAATAAAAATGAATAAATAAATCAGTGCCCATGTATTAATTTATTTCTGAGTTAACATTTATTTTTTCATATATTTTTTGTGTGTATTTTAATTTTTACATGAAATTAAATTGTTTTCCCCGAAACAAACAGCTACATGCACATAAGGCTGGGCAATATGACAATATAATATTGATGTCATGATACATTTTCATGATACACTTTTCTGAGATGTTGGTATTGTGATTTTTTTTTAAAAGCTAGACTGCCTTTCAGATTTTTCAAGTATTGGTCATAAAATTAATTTTTCCTGACATCCAGTTATTTTTGTTTAGTGGACTGAAAGCTACTGAATTCGAATCGCAGACTTCCATTTTTTTTTAAATAGAACAATTAATGAATTTAGGGCCACATGGCCCTAAATTCTCCGCTATTTTTTCCTGCTTCACCATGACCCAATTCAAGATACTACGTCATGCATCACATGGTGGGCTTTCCCTGTTTGTGCAAGGCATTGTGGGATACAAATTTGAAACAGGAGAGAAAAATGGAGGACGTGAGTGTGTGAATGAAACGTGAAAGACCGACTACAGTAACAGAAAGTGAGAAGAAAAGACGTTATGTTGCGAAGGAAAGGAAACACAGGACCAAACTAATAAATATCGGCGGTCAGCGAGCACCTCGGTGTGATCAGCTGTTTGTTTAGCGACAGAATGATGGAACTGTCAGTGCACAGTCAAGGTAAACCTGCAGATGGCAGTAATGCAACACTGGATGCCAGCTGCCATAAAACCCAAAAGAAGAAGGTGATGAGGTGCTATGATGAGGATTTAGACCTCATCATAGCACAGAGACAGCTCTGGTTAAAGTAGTAAACGACCTACTGTTGGCGTCTGATCAGGGCTGTGTCTCGCTACTTGTGTTGCTTGACCTTAGTGCAGCATTTGATACCATTGATCATTCCATTCTTCTGGATAGACTAGAAAATGTTGTGGGAGTTAAGGGAATGGCCCTCTCCTGGCTCAGGTCTTATCTAACTGATCGTTATCAGTATGTTGATATAAATGGTGATATTTCTAGACGTACCAAGGTAAAGTTTGGTGTTCCACAAGGTTCTGTCTTGGGTCCACTGCTTTTTTCTCTATATATGTTACCTCTGGGCAATATTATTCGTAAACATTGTATTAGTTTCCACTGTTATGCTGATGACACACAGTTGTATGTCTCTGCAAAACCTGATGAGAGACACCAGCTTAATAGAATTGAGGAATGTGTGAAGGACATTAGACACTGGATGCTTATTAATTTCCTTCTACTTAACTCTGACAAGACTGAAGTACTTGTGCTAGGACCACATGCAGCTAGAAGTAAGTTTTCTGATTACACAGTAACTCTGGATGGCCTTTCTGTTTCTTCACGTGCAGCAGTAAAAGACCTCGGAGTGATTATTGACCCCAGTCTTTCATTCGAAACTCACATTGATAACATCACCCGGATAGCTTTCTTTCATCTCAGAAATATTGCAAAGATAAGAAATTTAATGTCATTGCATGATGCAGAAAAACTAGTCCATGCTTTCGTTACCTCCAGGTTGGATTATTGTAATGCCTTACTGTCTGGATGTTCCAATAAGTGCATAAACAAGCTCCAGTTAGTTCAAAATGCAGCAGCAAGAGTCCTTACTAGAACTAGAAAATATGACCACATCACGCCTGTCTTATCCACACTGCATTGGCTCCCAATCAAATTTCGTATTGATTATAAAATACTACTATTGACCTTTAAAGCACTAAATGGTCTCACACCACAGTACCTGAGTGAACTTCTGCTCCTCTATGACCCGCCACGCCTACTTAGATCAAAAGGTGCAGGCTGTCTGCTGGTACCTCGTATAGTGAAGGCTACATCAGGGGGCAGAGCCTTTTCTTACAAAGCCCCACAGTTATGGAACAGCCTTCCAAGTAATGTTCGGGAATCAGACACAGTCTCAGCATTTAAGTCTAGGCTGAAAACATATCTGTTTAGTCAAGCCTTTTGTTAATGGTGTTTATGAGGTAAAGGAGTAGATCTGGAGGGTCCTCAGACATAGAGTGTTTTGGTAAACTGGGATGTATGGATGCTGTCAGTCCCCACTCGCTTGCTCACTCGAGTTTGTTGACAGGTGTAGTGGCTGGCTGCTTTATGTCCCAGGGCTCCCTCATGTCTGTGTTACCTTCTGGCTCTCTCCTTTTAGTTATGCTGTCATAGTTAGTTGCCGGAGTCCCTGCTTGTACTCGGTGCAATATGTATACTGTTCCTACTTATTCAGGTGACATTGGGCATACCTAACCACCTGTGTTTTCTTTCCCTCCCCCCCACCCCAAATCTGTCCCTCTGAGTTACATGGAGTCAACAGGAAATCTTTTGGTGGAGACGGTGGAGACCTTGACTGGCTATCGTAGCCTACAGGGAATCGGCTGTCAGACATTCTGTCGCATGTCCCAGACCCGGTGAAATGTAACTGAATTGTCTTGGCCAGCCCTAAGGGTCCCATCTGCATCTCATCATTGCTGAGGAGTGTGCTCCCATCACCCAATCAAGCATCCAGCCAGAGCAGGTCATGATATATTTTACCATATTAACATGCCATTGTGTGTTATGCCTGATGTAAAGACTCTCGTCTCTGCGAGCCTACCACACAGATTTAATACTTGTCATTTTTAGGGCATACCTAACAACGTGTTTTCTTTCTCTCTCTCTCTCCCCCCCCACCCCCCCCATCTGTCCCTCTGGGTTGCATGTTGGTCCTGGGATTGAGATGCTGGCCTCTTCTGCCCCTCGGACCTGCTTGGTCCATCCTGGTGCCCTGTGTCTGGTCGGGGTTTTGTCGCCCCACTCCTGTGAAGGACAGCCCCATGAGGACAGTTGAGGGTTATACCTGTTAAAACTGTTAATATTATAGTCAGGCTGTCTGTTGTTGCCCAAATGAGGATGGGTTCCCTTTTGAGTCTGGTTCCTCTCGAGGTTTCTTCCTCATGTCGTCTTAGGGAGTTTTTCCTTGCCACTGTCGCCACAGGCTTGCTCATTGGGGATAGATTAGGGATAAAATTAGCTCATGTTTTAAATCGCTCAAATTCTGTAAAGCTGCTTTGCGACAATGTTTATTGTTAAAAGTGCTGTACAAATAAACTTGATTTGATTTGAAACTTGAAGAAGAAGTAGAAGAAGAAGAAGGGATGCACACATGCCCTGTGTCTGAAATCACTCCCTATTCACTATATAGAGCACTATATAGTGAGGACGCCATTTTGTAGTGCTGTCTAAAACGATAGTGAGGATTATTACACCCTATATAGTGCACTCAAAGTATCCCACAATGCATCATGAAAAGTAGTGTACAACCAATGGTCACTAACCAAAGCAATATATCCCATCATGCATTGCGGTCACGCTGAAAGAAATCAAATTAAAAGTCTCAAATTTGATTGACTAAAAGGCAGCAGCAAAGAAGAAAGTATTCAGCCTTGATTTAAAAAAAAACTGAAAGATGCAGGTACTTTCTATTGATTAATGTGGGAAATGTGCTCAGTATAATATGTATTTATCACAAAAACACATGCATGTATTTATTATTTTGAAAATCCACCAGCTGACTGATCTGGCACATTTTAATTGTGCGACAGTAATGATGTAAATACCAGCGCGACGGACTAGTGTCCGAAAACGTTTTTTCATTTTACCAATGAGCTCACTATATAGTCCTCTATATAGTAATTCCCTATATAGGGAGTAGGGAGTAGTGAACGAGTGAGCGATTTCAGACACAGGGATGGACTTCCTCTGTCTGCTTGACTACACGAAGTGAGCGATTTCATGCACATTATTTGTGAGGGAATCCCCTCGAATTAAATAACTTTCCAGTCACAGAATGACCTGGATTTTTTTGGGGGAGATATTATAGAAATAAACATATATCACAATGACCACATTTCAGAGGGAACCAAATTTCACTGATTTTATGTCTAGCTTTAATTATGTTTTTAATAATAAGAAATTAAAGGCAGCTGAATGGAAGCAGCTGATTTAATATTCATTCATTCATTCATTCATTATCTCTAGCCGCTTTATCCTTCTACAGGGTCGCAGGCAAGCTGGAGCCTATCCCAGCTGACTACGGGCGAAAGGCGGGGTACACCCTGGACAAGTCGCCAGGTCATCACAGGGCTGACACATAGACACAGACAACCATTCACACTCACATTCACACCTACGGTCAATTTAGAGTCACCAGTTAACCTAACCTGCATGTCTTTGGACTGTGGGGGAAACCGGAGCACCTGGAGGAAACCCACGCGGACACGGGGAGAACATGCAAACTCCACACAGAAAGGCCCTCGCCGGCCCCGGGGCTCGAACCCAGGACCTTCTTGCTGTGAGGCGACAGCGCTAACCACTACACCACCGTGTCGCCTGATTTAATATTTTTAAAAGAAATCTTTATTTTTGCAGATTTATTTTTTTGATGTTTCCATGTTACATTACACCTTTTGCAGCAATTAAATAAAATGATCAACCAAGTCAGTTTATAAGTTTGTAACTGTAATAGTTTTTAGTGCAGCAGTCCTGTTCAGCTGACAGTTTGTTATCTACATTATACTGGACACTATATTGTGATATCGTGCATCACAGAAGTGGACGCTACGCACTGTGCACCACTAAAGTCAAAATTTTGGACGTCCTCGTATGCATAAATTTCCCTTTTTTATAGTTTTAAAAACATTTTGAGAAAAACATATGGTTAAAATGATAAAATAATCAAATAAGTAAATGCACATGTATAAACATACTACTTATTAAGTTTTTGCTTAAACCTGAATGATGGTCCTAATGAAGCTGATTGAGTTTCCGAAAGTTTCTTCAAGAACACTGAAACTACAATATAAAATCATTTTGATTGAACACTTTTCCTGCTTCTTTCAAAGTGCTCATCATTAATTTAAAAATATCTAAAATAGTTTTTTTAAAGGTGTACAAATTGAGTGGTGCTGTAGAATTAGTCAGTGTGTTTACATGCACATCCAAATCGAGCTGCTGTCGGTAATCGAGCAAAGGGTCCCAGCAGGGGTGCCAGAGAAATCCAATCCTACATGCACACAAGGAAATCGAGCTATTGTGTGAGGTACATTGTGCACCCGAGCCACAGGTGGCGCTACACGCCCCATCGTGTTGGTACACTTCCGGTTGTCATCATGAAGAAGAGCTATTCAAGAGTATAAACAAAGTTATCCGTGTTCACAAGTTCCGTGCTCAAGCTGTTAGGCTTGCTCTAACAGACTGTATGGCTACAAACTGTCCTGCGCAGACCACTGTTTTGTAAGACAACTTATTTTGCGCAATTGTATATTTTTCTAAAGTCCATTTTTTGCTTACAAAAATTTTTTTTTTGCTTACAAAAAATATTTTTCTAAAGTCCATTTTTTGCTTACAATTTAACTTATGTCTTAATAAACACACAAAAAGTTCAATTGTTTTGTTTTTATTGACATTCTTCAGATGTTGGACATATATATATATATATATATATATATATATATATATATATATATATATATATATATACACACACACACAAATACAATGACTTATTTATGTACACAATTCACAGCTATGCAACAGCCGTACAGATGTATTTGGTGATACAGTAAGTGAGCTAAATTTTAACAGTGCAAACAATGCCACAAAAAGAAAAGATTCATGCCATTGTCATGATTCGTTGTCATGCCGACCGACGCTGTTGTGTTTCCCGCTTGTGGTCTCGTCACTCGTCACTTCCGGAAGGGGCAGTGCTGAAGTAAGTAGCTGCACGGGCGCAGATAGAGGGGGGGACGGGGGGGATTCGTCCCACCCAGATTTAAATTCACCTCGTTCGGTCCCCCCCACTTATAGGGAGGAAAAAACATCTATGCTGTCTTTCTTTGCATACAAATCAAAAGACTAATTATCATTCGGTTTATTGAGGTGCACAGCAGTATATACAGTTGCAACTGCGCAGACTGCACAGGTTGCGAGCTCGAGCTTGGTTGCTATGGTTACCCACAAGTTTGACAGGCATATTGGGGACAGCTCCTAGTTCAGGACCCCAACACGGCATGATGAAGGGTGCCAAAAGGCAGAAAACGATTGCATCGTTTTTTCAAAAAAAAAAAAACGACTGTAAGTAAACTGTGCCTTACTTTATCATATCACCTTGCAATTTTTTGATAGTCTGTTCAAATTAATGTCGTAGTGAAAGTAAAATCGTACGGAGTAGAGATGCCTTTCTGGTAGCCTCCTTCTTTCGGTGGCAGCCTGTAGATACAGTGCTCAGAAGGCAGTTTTAATGTTTAATCTGGCGTTCCCTGCCATAATTTCAGCGAGCATATTGTTTCATAAGGAAACTTTGCGAAGAGTTGTTGACTGACTGCCGCTCACACAACACACAGGCATAGTTAGAAAGTCAGGATGCACTGGTTTACACTTTACACACACACACGTAGCCCAGCCTCTCGCTATGGTTAACAGTTGGAATTTAGCGGTTTTAAAACTAGTTTTGCAGTTTTGCAATTTCTGTGCGTGATGATAATGTGTAAACTTTGGATTTCCATAGGCTATGTTAAAATGTTATCATTGTCCTGGCCTGCAGGTAGTTCCTGGTGATGGCAGTGAGGGAGGTGAAATAACATGTATACACACTACCGTTCAAAAGTTTGGGGTCACCCAGACAATTTTGTGTTTTCCATGAAAAGTCACACTTTTATTTACCACCATAAGTTGTAAAAATATAGTCAAGACATTTTTCTGGCCATTTTGAGCATTTAATCAACCCCACAAATGTGATGCTCCAGAAACTCAATCTGCTCAAAGGAAGGTCAGTTTTATAGCTTCTCTAATGCCGCTTTTCCACTACAAACGCGGCTGAGCCGTGCCGTGCCGACTCGAGCTGAGCGGGGCTGTTGGAGTTGCATTTCGACTACAACCGCGCTGAACCGTGCTGGATGGAAGTGGGTGGACACATTGGGTGGACGTCAGGTGATGTCGTTAAGCAGCGCAAACAGTGACATCAGTGACAGTGGCGGAACAAGTCAGAGCCGGGCCGGGGGCGGGGCAAATGACCGGGCCCTTTATTAAAGCTTATCATAACATCATTTTAGGCTACAAAATGTCCGCAACTGCGGTGTTTACCAATTTCAACACTACCGGGTGCAACTATATGTTATTTAGTACATCAAGTCCTTCAAACGAACATGTAACTCAGAAACAAAAAACATTAGGATACTGTACATGGCTCATAATAAAACATCAATAGCCTATACTGCGCACATTATTTGAAGGGCATACGAATGAGCGCTCAGAGGTTGCAACAGTGACAGGAAGAGTCAGAAATAAAAGGAGGGCGGTGCAAACCTCACTGAATGCACTGTGTTTACCAATTTCAACACTACGGGGTGCAACTATGTTATTTTGTACATTAAGTCCTTCAAACGAACATGTAACTCAGAAACAAAAAAACATTAGGCGACATACTGTACATGGCTCATAATAAAACATCAATAGCCTACTGCGCGCATTATTTGAAGGGCATACGACGAGCCTTGCGCTCCGTGAACTCGTCCATGATGCTCTGTATGTCACTGATTCAGTGAGCTTTTAAGCGGTAGTCTCACGACCCGGATAGTAAACAATAAACATGGAGGACATGGAGTCGTTAGTGTTGCTGGTCTTGGTGCTGTGGCTTGTTGTCACCGACAACGCGGACAGATACTGGCAAGAGCGTATAGATGAGCCGAGGCACATAAGGCTTCAGAAATTCTCGTAATTCGTAATTATTCTTTTTCCGGGTTTGTGGTGTTTACAGATCCCAGCGCGCTCGCGGGGCATGTGTGGGCATGTGAGGACACTCCTCCTCACCAATCAGTGCACAGGGGAGTGTCTGCTCACGCCCCCAGCCTCACTCGGCACAGTTTGGCTCGCTTCAGCCCCACTCCAAAACGGTGCGAGTTTTAGGGGCTAAGCAGGGCTGAAACGAGCTGAGTCGTGCTGGTTTTTGGTAGTCGAAACGCGAGCCGTGTCGGGCTGAAGTGAGCTGAAGTGAGCTGAAGCGAGCTGAAGTGAGCTGAAAAAGGGTAGTGGAAAAGGGCCATATAGAGCTCAACTGTTTTCAGCTGTGCTAACATGATTGTACAAGGGTTTTCTAATCATCCATTAGCCGTCTGAGGCAATGAGCAAACACACTGTACCATTAGAACACTGGAGTGATAGTTGCTGGAAATGGGCCTCTATACACCTATGGAGATATTGCACCAAAAACCAGACATTTGCAGCTAGAATAGTCATTTACCACATTAGCAATGTATAGAGTGTATTTCTGATTAGTTTAAAGTGATCTTCATTGAAAAGAACAGTGCTTTTCTTTCAAAAATAAGGACATTTCAAAGTGACCCCAAACTTTTGAATGGTAGTGTGTGTGTGTGTGTGTGTGTGTGTGTGTGTGTGTATATATATATATATATATATATATACACACACACACACACACACACACACACACAAAATATATATATATATATATATATATATATATATATATATATATATACACACACAAAATGTAATCATTTGCTGACAGCTCAGTCCCCCCCAGTTCAAAAATCCTATCTGCGCTCCTGAGTAGCTGGACTACGTAGCTCGATTGGGTTTACATGCACTAAGTAGCTCGGCTACAATCGCATAATCTAGGTCGTGTATCTCGATTACGAGAAATCAAGTTCGGTTCAATTTCAGCCGAGCTAAGGTGTTTCCATGGCATTTAGAACTTCGATTTCAGTCGAGCAACGGCAGAAATTCGATTTTCTCTATGTGCATGTAAACGCACTGAGTGAGAACAAATCAGGATTTTTGGTGGATTTATGAATTATTAATAAAGTCTGGAGAGCAATGCCACATCGCCTCATTGTGTTTCATTCTGATTCTTTACAGAAGAGAGATAGAAAGAAAATGTTCTGTCATCATAAAGACGTCATAATAAGTTAGATTTTAGATGAAAAGGAGTCGAAAAAAATTAGCATTTAGTAGCTCACCATATACAATTCAGTATTAATTTTCACACAAATCCAAGTTACTTTCTCTCAATACATTCCAGATTCTTCAAGGTTGCGTTTTCTTTTGATACCATTGAAACTCTGAAATGTTTAATTCACATGGAAGGATGGAGCACAAATATGATCCAGTTCAACGACATGTGTTTGACAAAAAAATGAGTTGAAGGTTAAACACACACAAGAATCTCGGTGTAATGAGTAATGTAAGATACAAATAAGTGTTGAGAGAAATAAAAAAATTATTATTATTATTATTATTATTATTATTATTAATTATTTAATAAATACTTTGAGATTACAAATAATGGGCCTCATCAAACTGGATACAAATGAATTTATTTGTGAATTGTTTGTATGAGTGTTTACACAAGAAATTTGGTGTTCAAGAAAATTCCATAAATTTGGAAAAAAACATTTTTGAAATGTATTTATCAAAACCACATCCTCAAGTTAATTCACTAGGCCAGGAACTAAGAGTAACATCAAGAATATTTAATGAAAACAAGTCCCTATATGGTGGCAGCACGGTGGTGTAGTGGTTAGCGCTGTCGCCTCACAGCAAGAAGGTCCGGGTTCGAGCCCCGTGGCCGGCGAGGGCCTTTCTGTGCGGAGTTTGCATGTTCTCCCCGTGTCCGCATGGGTTTCCTCCGGGTGCTCCGGTTTCCCCCACAGTCCAAAGACATGCAGGTTAGGTTAACTGGTGACTCTAAATTGACCGTAGGTGTGAATGTGAGTGTGAATGGTTGTCTGTGTCGATGTGTCGGCCCTGTGATGACCTGGCGACTTGTCCAGGGTGTACCCTGCCTTTCGCCCGTAGTCAGCTGGGATAGGCTCCAGCTTGCCTGCGACCCTGTAGAACAGGATAAAGCGGCTACAGATAATGAGATGAGATGAGAAGTCCCTATATGTCACATCACATCACATTATCTCTAGCCGCTTTATCCTTCTACAGGGTCGCAGGCAAGCTGGAGCCTATCCCAGCTGACTACGGGCGAAAGGCGGGGTACACCCTGGACAAGTCGCCAGGTCATCACAGGGCTGACACATAGACACAGACAACCATTCACACTCACATTCACACCTACGGTCAATTTAGAGTCACCAGTTAACCTAACCTGCATGTCTTTGGACTGTGGGGGAAACCGGAGCACCCGGAGGAAACCCACGCGGACACGGGGAGAACATGCAAACTCCACACAGAAAGGCCCTCGCCGGCCCCGGGGCTCGAACCCAGGACCTTCTTGCTGTGAGGCGACAGCGCTAACCACTTCACCACCGTGCCGCCCGTCCCTATATGTTATCAGCATTAATTTTTATTAAATTAAAACGAAATAAAGGGATTATTAAATGGTATTATTTGATATTTTAACTCGTGAATTTTACTGTATTTGTTTGTTTGTTTGTTTGTTTGTTTTTGGGGGGGTTTAAAAAACACCACTTCTTTCAATTTTAATTCTTGCAACACATTTTCAGAATGTTGGGACAGTAAAGCATTTAACTCTTTATAATGTTGCCATTCCTTCACACAAAGATGTTTATGGACTGAAGACACCAAGTGATGAAGCGTTTCTTTTTTTGTTATTTTGTCCCATTCTTCCTGCAGGTCTTAAAGTGTGCAACAGAACGGGATTGTTAGTGTATATTTTTCATTTCAAAATTCACCACACATTCTCTCTTGGGGACAGAGGGAACAGACACCCTCTTCTTCTGCAGCCATACCTTTGTAATGTGTGCAGAATGTGGTTTTGCATTGTTTTGTTGAAATATCCCTGGAAAAGATGTCACCTTGAAGGCAGCAATGTACTTTTCTGCATTAATGCTGCCATCACAGAAGTGTAAGTTACCATTTCCAAGGGCATTGACACAACCCCATAGCATGACAAACCCTGGCTTTTGGACTTGTTCCTGGTAACAGTCTGGATTGTTCTTTTCATCTTTGGTCCGGAGCACATGGCATCCATTTCTTCCAAGAAAGACCTGGAACACTGATTAATCTGACCAGAATACACGTTTTCACTGTGTGATGGTCCATCCTAGAAGTCTCTGAGCCCAGAAAAGTCAATGGCGCTTCTAGACACAGTTAACATAAGGCTTCCTTTTTGCACAGTAAAGTGTTAACTGGTATTTGTGGATGTAACTCTGTATTGTAGTGCTGGACAAAGGTTTGCCAAAGTAATCCCGAGCCCATGTGGTTATATCAGCGATAGATGAATGACGGTTCTTGATGCAGTGCCGTCTGAGGGATCGGAGATCACAGGTGTTCAGCTTAGGCTTGCGTCCTTGCCCTTTACGCACCGAAATTCCTCCAGATTCCTTGAATCATTTTGTGACATTATGACCATAGAGGGTGAAATATCCAAATCGCTTCTTATATTTATTTGAGAAACATTGTTTTTAAGGGCAGCACGGTGGTGTAGTGGTTAGCGCTGTCGCCTCACAGCAAGAAGGTCCGGGTTCGAGCCCCGTGGCCGACGAGGGCCTTTCTGTGCAGAGTTTGCATGTTCTCCCCGTGTCCGCGTGGGTTTCCTCTGGGTGCTCCGGTTTCCCCCACAGTCCAAAGACATGCAGGTTAGGTTAACTGGTGACTCTAAATTGACCGTAGGTGTGAATGTGAGTGTGAATGGTTGTCTGTGTCTATGTGTCAGCCCTGTGATGACCTGGCGACTTGTCCAGGGTGTACCCTGCCTTTCGCCCGTAGTCAGCTGGGATAGGCTCCAGCTTGCCTGCGACCCTGTAGAAGGATAAAGTGGCTACAGATAATGAGATGAGATTGTTTTTAAGCATTTCAATAGTTTTCTCACACATTTCTTGACAAACTGTAGATGCTCAGCCCATTTTTGCTCCTTAAAGACTAGGCCTTTCCTGGATACTGATTTTTACCAAATCATGATTACAGTCACCTGCTGACATCACCTGTTTCAAATCACATCATTATTTAATTGTTTTACCTCATTACTAGCCCTAAAATCCCCCGTCCCAACTTTTTTTTTTTTTGGAATGTGTTGCAGGCCTGAAATGCAGGAATGGATGTAAATTAACAAATGAAATGAAGTTGACCGGACAAAACATGAAATATCTTGCATTCATATTGTTTGTAATGAAATACAAGTCAAAGTAAATTCAGAAGTCACTGCTTTTTTTAATTGCATTTTGCACATTGTCCCAACTTTTTCTGATTTGGGGTTGTATTTATGCCGCATACAAACTGAACTTAACAATATAAAGTCACTGTGTAATTTCAGGAAATGATTATGTGGGTGGGGCGGCACAGTGGTGTAGTGGTTAGCACTGTTGCTTCATAGCAAGAAGGTCCTGGGTTCGAGCCCAGCGGCCAGCGAGGGCCTTTATGTGTGGAGTTTGCATGTTCTCCCCATGTCTGTGTGGGTTTCCTCCGGGTGCTCTGGTTTCCCCCACAGTCCAAAGACATGCAGGTTAGGCTAACTGGTGGCTCTAAATTGACCGTAGGTGTGAATGTGAGTGTGAGTGGTTGTTTGTCTCTGTGTCAGCCGTGCAATGACCTGGAGACTTGTCCAGGGTGTACCCCGCCTCTCGCCCATAGTTAGCTGGGATAGGCTCCAGCTTGCCTGCGACCCTGTAGAACATGATAAGCGGCTACAGATCATGGATCGATGGATTATATGGGTGAGTTTTTACAGAAAATATTTTAGGTAAGATCAGAGGAGATATGTAGGAATTTTAGGCTCATTACACCATTTTTGTTGAACTTATCCTCCAGGTTTAAGATTAAACTCTTTTTATTTGATAGTTTATGATTCATTAATAACAAGATTGTTGATGAGATGGAATGAACTCTGGTTTGCCTGAACCACACTCATACACTTGTGCGTGTTTGTATGTGTGACAGTTAGAGCTGTACCTGTGTAGTAGGGGAACACTGCTACTTTCTCCAGATGTCAGGAAAACCATGGATCTGGTCTTGACCTGCCAGCATGATTTGACACAGACCTTCAGTATATTACAGGTAGGAAGAATAGGGCTTCAGGAATTTTCAATGCCTGAAGTGGGGTGTGGCCTCATGTGCCCTTAACTGCATTTATTTATACTAACACCAAGCAGGTTCCCTTAATCCCTTCCCCGACTGCAGTAAGAATAAGTCGCCCCTACTTCCCCACTTCTATGACGTCATCAACAAACAGCTCCAAGTTAGAAGAGAACCATTAAATAGGGTTTATTCAATTATTTGGCCAGTGTAAAAAAGATAATAAGAATGAAAAGAGGAAAATACAGTATGACCTTATACTGTCAGTAAATTAGAAAAATAGCCACAAAAAAATGGTGAAAAATGACTCATACTGTACTCATCCAATCAGACACTCTCTAGAACACATTTGTCCCACCCCTAAACAAACTGTGTACTGTAAACAAATTGCTTTACAGTAGCAGCAAGTTAGCGTCAAACATGTTGTTTGTGCAGTTGTAGTTGTGCCATTCCCTGCATTTTATTCAACTTATTTCCAAAAAGTTTTCCAAAAGAAGTAGAAGAAAGCACAACTTTATTCATCACACACTTGTGAAATTTCCTCTCTGCATTTAACCCATCTGAAGCAGTGAACACACACTCGTGAGCAATGAGCAGCCATGCTAACAGCACCCAGGGAGCAGTTGGGAGTTAGATGCCTCGCTCAAGGGCACCTCAGCCCAAGGCCGTCCCATATTAACCTAACCGCATGTCTTTGGACTGTGGGGGAAACCAAAGCACCCGGAGGAAACCCACACAGACACGGGGAGAACATGCAAACTCCGCACAGAAAGGCCCTCACCAGCTGCTGGGCTCGAACCCAGAACCTTCTTGCTGTGAGGCGACAGCGCTAACCACTACACCACCATGCCACCCTCATTCCTCAGTACAGTTTTATTTTACTGCCTATTATTTACGTCAGTCTTTTGGTAAGTCATTGTGGAGTGTATTTACATTCGGTAGAAGGCATGGCCTATCTTCGACACTATCGGCTCTTGTGGAAATCAGTCGAGCCCTTTGACACACCTCATCCCTTACTTCCTGTTTCACCCTGTTGTTGATGATTTTGCGAAAACAGCATTAACCAGAGTGTATTATTCCTTTATTTATTCATTCTTTATGTGTAAATCCATGCTGGGAATATACCGTACAGTCCCAGTCAAAAGTTTGGACACACTTACTTATTCATAGTAATGTGTGTGTCCAAACTTTTGAATGGTACTGTATGCCAAGCCTTACTTTGTCTTGGTTACATAATATTTGCATTGTGGTTATACTTTCTGATCAAATCTACTCGAGAAAATAAAATAAAATAAATAAAGTGAGCACACATGTCTATGACTGGAGGGAATTCTGTATATATTTACTGCTATAATCTTTCTTTCTCTCTCTCTCTCTCGCTCTCTCTCTCACACACACACACACACACACACACACACACACACACACACACACACACACACACACACACACACACTTACCTCCAGGCTGGGTAAGATTAGGAATCCAATCATCATCACTTTCTTCAGTACAGGAATGAAAATTACAGCCTTAAAGGCATTCATATGAAGCTCATTACATACAACTCACTTTCTACATAATTATTTCATCCATATTCTGTATCACAAGGTTCTCTCTGCTCTTCCTTTTTCCTTTCGTTCACAATTAATTCCAAACCCTCCAGAATCTTTAGTGAGCAGCACATGAGCCATCGTTTCACAATATGACCAGTTAGAATGAGGACGCGCCAACTGGTGAGCTGGTGTCTTGATACACTCCAAGCCCGAAAGCAGTATGAACTTTAAAAATATCAAGCAAGTTCTGAGCTGTTGAATAAATTCCAAGAAGAACTGATTGTCATGCTCCTGTTATCCTCAAATTACAGTGGTGCTTGAAAGTTTGTGAACCCTTTAGAATTTTCTATATTTCTGCATAAATATGACCTAAAACATTATCAGATTTTCACACAAGTCCTAAAAGTAGATAAAGAGAACCCAGTTAAACAAATGAGACAAAAATATTATACTTGGTCATTTATTTATTGAGGAAAATAATCCAATATTACATATCTGTGAGTGGCAAAAGTATGTGAACCTTTGCTTTCAGTATCTGGTGTGACCCCCTTGTGCAGCAATAACTGCAACTAAACATTTCTGGTAACTGTTGATCAGTCCTGCACACTGGCTTGGAGGAATTTTAGCCCGTTCCTCCATACAGAACAGCTTCAACTCTGGGATGTTGGTGGGTTTCCTCACATGAACTGCTCACTTCATGTCCTTCCATAACATTTCGATTGGATTAAGGTCAGGACTTTGACTTGGCCATTCCAAAACATTAACTTTATTCTTCTTTAATCATTCTTTGGTAGAACGCAGACACGGGGATAACATGCAAACTCCACACAGAACCCCCATCGGTCACTGGGCTCAAACCCAGAACCTTCTTGCTGTGAGGCAACAGTGTGAACCACTACACCACCGTGCCGCCCTGTAAGAAATTAGTCACCACATATTCAAAGCTACAAGTGAGTAAGGCAGTATGGGAGGTGGGATTAACTTTTCTATATTCATTCTTATGGAATGTAATAAACTCAAGAGATTGAGATGATTATGGTTCCTCACAGTAATGTTGGTCTTCATGGTTCAGAAAAATTAAGTAGCATAATTTTAACTTGGCCTTAAATTATAACTGGAATATTACGGCACATTTTTGAATGAGTGATTGAGTGAGTGAGTGAGTGTATGATTGAGTGAATGAGATAGTGATCGAATGAATGAGTGAGTAAGTGAGAGAGAGAGAGACAGTGTATTGGTGAAAGTGAGAATAAAAAACGCTTTATAAACCTGGTACATGAGGTGCTATGATGCATAATAATTTAAAGTGTGGTAATTATGGGACCTGAGCCATTTTAAGAGCAGGATTTGAAATGTTCAGCACACTAAGAAGGCTTTTTATTCCTTCATGCTTCAGGAGGTAATTAGTTGCTCATTATAACTGACGTGGAACCTAAACTGCAAAGAGAGAGAGAGAGAGTGTGCATGAAAACATCATGTGACTTTATGGGAGCTTTCACTTTACAGTAACACAGGCCATGAACAAGTCAGATCAAAAATATCTTTAATGATTTTTTAACCGGCGGCACGGTGGTGTAGTGGTTAGCGCTGTTGCCTCACAGCAAGAAGGTCCGGGTTTGAGCCCCGTGGCCGGCGAGGGCCTTTCTGTGTGGAGTTTGCATGTTCTCCCCGTGTCCGCGTGGGTTTCCTCTGGGTGCTCCGGTTTCCCCCACAGTCCAAAGACATGCAGGTTAGGTTAACTGGTGACTCTAAATTGACCGTAGGTGTGAATGTGAGTGTGAATGGTTGTCTGTGTCTATGTGTCAGCCCTGTGATGACCTGGCGACTTGTCCAGGGTGTACCCCGCCTTTCGCCCGTAGTCAGCTGGGATAGGCTCCAGCTTGCCTGCGACCCTGTAGAAGGATAAAGCGGCTAGAGATAATGAGATGAGATTTTTTAACCAATTTCCTTCTCATCTCATTATCTCTAGCCGCTTTATCCTGTTCTACAGGGTCGCAGGCAAGCTGGAGCCTATCCCAGCTGACTACAGGCGAAAGGCAGGGTACACCCTAGACAAGTCGCCAGGTCATCACAGGGCTGACAGACACAGACAACCATTCACACTCACACCTACGGTCAATTTAGAGTCACCAGTTAACCTAACCTGCATGTCTTTGGACTGTGGGGGAAACCGGAGCACCCGGAGGAAACCCACGCGGACACGGGGAGAACATGCAAACTCCGCACAGAAAGGCCCTTGCCGGCCACGGGGCTCGAACCCGGACCTTCTTGCTGTGAGGCGACAGTGCTAACCACTACACCACCGTGCCGCCCGAGATGAGATTATTATTATTATTTTACACAATATTTAACCAGGCGGCACGGTGGTGTAGTGGTTAGCGCTGTCGCCTCACAGCAAGAAGGTCCTGGGTTCGAGCCCCGGGGCCGGCGAGGGCCTTTCTGTGCGGAGTTTGCATGTTCTCCCCGTGTCTGCGTGGGTTTCCTCCGGGTGCTCCGGTTTCCCCCACAGTCCAAAGACATGCAGGTTAGGTTAACTGGTGACTCTAAATTGACCGTAGGTGTGAATGTGAGTGTGAATGGTTGTCTGTGTCTATGTGTCAGCCCTGTGATGACCTGGCGACTTGTCCAGGGTGTACCCCGCCTTTCGCCCGTAGTCAGCTGGGATAGGCTCCAGCTTGCCTGCGACCCTGTAGAAGGATAAAGCGGCTAGAGATAATGAGATGAGATGAGATATTTAACCAAGGCTCCATTCCATGCAACTTCATGAAACTCCGGAGCTTCAAGGACATGACACAGAGGGATTAGACTGAGAAATAAACAACTCAAATTACATTTAAAAAGCAGAACAGGTAGACACATGGCTGAGATTTGAGATTTCCCACAAGTCAGCTGGTGCATAGAGCTGAAAATATCAGAGGGGCAGAGTTATCACTCATCATGAAGCACGAACATGATCAATATTGTGCTGTTTATTATTTGTAAAATAACAAAAATAAAATCCATGATATGATGTCACTCAGGATTTATTATCACAAGTAAACAGAAATGCCTTTAGCACACATATGAAGCTTTTTGCTTGCTACCAGATTTGAGAAAGTCACTCTTTATGTCACTGATTAGCATTTCAACAAAAAAAAAGCAGATTTCTCAAGATGCATAGCAAATAAAGAAAAAGGCTTCAAGGCAATGTTAGCATATGGTCGCTAATTACAGGCCATTAGGCGTTAGCTTGTAAAGTGCAAAAGCAAACACAGTGTTTGCATATGTTTGCTAATGTTAATTATAGCCTGAATTGATATTTTAGTAAAATCATAATTAAGGGCAAAACAATGATTTTTATGTTACCCATACTGTCAGATGTCTCTTCTACTTATTGGATGAAAAATGAGTAAAAGGATGAATAAATGTAGCAATAAATATGCCATAATAATTTTACAGAAATACATTCATTCATCTGTCTTTTTCCTGGTCAGAGTCATAAGGTTGTTTTGTTTGTGCATTTAATATTGTAAGTGCAACCCTGATAGTGCTCAGTATTCAGACTGGAAACATGGCCGCTCTCGATATTTACACAGGTTTCTTTACAGCAACGTGAGACTGGGGTGTGGTCTGTGCAAAAAATAAATAAATACATCATAAAGAAAGTAGCTGCATGTTGTGTGTTGATGCATTTGAATACCTGAAATGATGGTGCTGATGTACACATGGGCTCAGTTGTCAGATGGCTTGCATAACGTTAACCCTGAGAGTGTGATCCTAATGTTACGATTGATATTCATACTGTATTTGGGTGTCGGTGATGATATTGTACTCATTTTACTCGTAAAAATTCTCTGATGTAAGATGTCATGCTAATGAGCAGATGACACGAAATGACTTCACGATTAAATATCTGACTGACTTTAATTATGGGCAGCACAGTGGTGTAGTGGTTAGCACTGTCGCCTCACAGCAAGAAGGTCCTGGGTTCGAGCACAGAAGCCGGCGAGGGCCTTTCTGTGTGGAGTTTGCATGTTCTCTCCGTGTCTGCATGGGTTTACCCCAAAGACATGTAGGTTAGGTTAATTGGTGGCTCTAATTTGACCGTAGGTGTGAATGGTTGTTTGTATCTATGTCTCAGCCCTGCGATAACTTGGCGATTTGTCCAGGGTGTACCCTGCCTCTCACCCATAGTCAGCTGGGATAGGCTCCAGCTTGCCTGCGACGCTGCACAGGATAAGTGGCTACAGATAATGGATGGATGGACTTTAATTATCTTAATTAACTTCGTACGATACAAGTAACCTGATAAAACATTTTAAAGGTAAAACGCAGCACAAGGAGTTCATCATCAGCAGAAAAAAATCTCTTCAAATGACACTACGTCTTATCCAGCATCTCATCTCATTATCTCATTATCTCTCGCCGCTTTGTTCTTAATGATCAGCGGAGATTCTGATGCAACTGGGGTACCTAATGTACCTAGTTATCTAGTTCATTTTAAAATCAGCTTGCGAACATTATAAAGAATGAGTTTAGTCATGTAATTGGACACACTATTTCAACTGGGGAAACATAAACGCAGATAAATAAAATGTTCCATGACATCACTGACTGACTACTACTCACAAGGTTATACATTTCAGGATGAGTAGCGGTGTTGGTCTAGGTATTGAAGAATACCAAAAACATGCACTCACACACAAGTGCCAGTGAGGTCTCCCTACTCTTATGCCTTCAAAGGGCCATTTATTACATTGAATGTGAATCTTACAGAATTAGTTTTGTGAAAATAAACAAAATGTACTCGCTGTTCTCAACATGGCTTTCAGGCAAATCAGTTGCATTTGTTTATCAAAAATAGCATGATAAGTTATCTGGATACAGATTGTGGCTCACCCAACAACAGGAAATAATAAAAGTAGTAAAACAGTGGTGTGTTACCTGCTGTAAAAAATAAATAAATAAATAAATAAATAAATAAATATACAGTGCCTTGCAAAAGTATTCATACCCCTTGAACATTTTCACATTTTTCCACCTTACAACCATGAACTTCAAAGTTTTTTATTGAGATTTTATGTGATAGACCAACACAGAGTAGCACATAATTGTGAAGTGAAACGAAAATGATAAATGGTCTTCAAAATTTTAAACAAATAAAAATCTGAAAAATGTGGTGTGCATTAGTATTCAGCCCCCTGTACTCTGATACCTCTAAATACAATCCAGTGCAATCAATTGCCTTCAGAAGTCATCTAATTAGTTAATAGAGTCCTACTGTGTGTAATTTACTCTCAGCATAAATACACTTGTTCTGTGAAGGCCTCAGTGGTTTGTTAGAGAACACTGAAGAACAAACAGCATCATGAAGACCAAAGAACTCACCAGACAGGTCAGGGATAAAGTTCTGGAGAAGTTTAAAGCAGGGTTAGGTTATAAAAAAATATCCCAAGCTCTGAACATCTCAAGAAGCACTGTTCAATCCATCATTCAAAAATGGAAAAAGTATGGCACAACTGCAAACCTACCAAGACATGGCCGTCCACCTAAACTGACAGAGCGAGCAAGGAGAGCACTGGTCAGAGAAGCAGCCAAGAGGCCCATGATCACTCTGGAGGAGCTGCAGAAATCCACAGCTCAGGTGGGAGAATCTGTGCACAGGACAACTATAAGTCGTACACTCCACAAATCTGGCCTTTTTGGAAGAGTGGCAAGAAGAAAGCCATTGTTGAAAGACAGGCATAAGAAGCCATGTAGGGGACACAGCAAACATGTGGAAGAAGGTGCTTTGGTCAGATGAGACCAAAGTTGAACTTTTTGGCCTAAATGCAAAGTGCTATGTGTGGCGGAAAACTAACACTGCTCATCACCCTGCACACACCATCCCCACTGTGAAACATGGTGGTGGCAGCATCATGCTATGGGGATGCTTTTCTTCAGCAGGGACAGGGAAGCTGGTCAGAGTTGATGGGAAGATGGATGGAGCTAAATACAGGGCAATCCTGGAAGAAAACCTGTTGGAGGCTGCAAAAGACTTGAGACTGGGAAGGAGATTCACCTTCCAGCAAGACAAATGACCCTAAACATACAGCCAGAGCTACAACCCCGATTCCAGAAAAAGTTGGGACAAAGTACAAATTGTAAATAAAAATGGAATGCAATGATGTGGAAGTTTCAAAATTCCATATTTTATTCAGAATAGAACATAGATGACATATCAAATGTTTAAACTAAGGAAATGTATCATTTAAAGAGAAAAATTAGGTGATTTTAAATTTCATGACAACAACACATCTCAAAAAAGTTGGGACAAGGCCATGTTTACCACTGTGAGACATCCCCTTTTCTCTTTACAACAGTCTGTAAACGTCTGGGGACTGAGGAGACAAGTTGCTCAAGTTTAGGGATAGGAATGTTAACCCATTCTTGTCTAATGTAGGATTCTAGTTGCTCAACTGTCTTAGGTCTTTTTTGTCGTATCTTCCGTTTTATGATACGCCAAATGTTTTCTATGGGTGAAAGATCTGGACTGCAGGCTGGCCAGTTCAGTACCCGGACCCTTCTTCTACGCAGCCATGATGCTGTAATTGATGCAGTATGTGGTTTGGCATTGTCATGTTGGAAAATGCAAGGTCTTCCCTGAAAGAGACGTTGTCTGGATGGGAGCATATGTTGCTCTAGAACCTGGATATACCTTTCAGCATTGATGGTGTCTTTCCAGATGTGTAAGCTGCCCATGCCACATGCACTAATGCAACCCCATACCATCAGAGATGCAGGCTTCTGAACTGAGCGCTGATAACAACTTGGGTCGTCCTTCTCCTCTTTAGTCCAAATGACACGGCGTCCCTGATTTCCATAAAGAACTTCACATTTTGATTCGTCTGACCACAGAACAGTTTTCCACTTTGCCACAGTCCATTTAAAATGAGCCTTGGCCCAGAGAAGACGTCTGCGCTTCTGGATCATGTTTAGATACGGCTTCTTCTTTGAACTATAGAGTTTTAGCTGGCAACGGCGGATGGGACGGTGAATTGTGTTCACAGATAATGTTCTCTGGAAATATTCCTGAGCCCATTTTGTGATTTCCAATACAGAAGCATGCCTGTATGTGATGCAGTGCCGTCTAAGGGCCCAAAGATCATGGGCACCCAGTATGGTTTTCCGGCCTTGACCCTTATGCTAATTCTTCCAGATTCTCTGAATCTTTTGATGATATTATGCACTGTAGATGATGATATGTTCAAACTCTCTGCAATTTTACACTGTCGAACTCCTTTCTGATATTGCTCCACTATTGGTCAGGGCAGAATTAGGGGGTTGGTGATCCTCTTCCCATCTTTACTTCTGAGAGCTGCTGCCACTCCAAGATGCTCTTTTTATACCCAGTCATGTTAATGACCTATTGCCAATTGACCTAATGAGTTGCAATTTGGTCCTCCAGCTGTTCCTTTTTTGTACCTTTAACTTTTCCAGCCTCTTATTGCCCCTGTCCCAACTTTTTTGAGATGTGTTGCTGTCATGAAATTTCAAATGAGCCAATACTTGGCATGAAATTTCAAAATGTCTCACTTTCAACATTTGATATGTTGTCTATTTTCTATTGTGAATACAATATCAGTTTTTGAGATTTGTAAATTATTGCATTCTGTTTTTATTTACAATTTGTACTTTGTCCCAACTTTTTTGGAATCGGGGTTGTACAATGGAATGGTTTAGATCAAAGAATATTCATGTGTTAGAATGGCCCAGTCAAAGTCCAGACCTAAATCCCATTGATCATCTGTGGCAAGACACTCTCCATCCAATCTGGCTGAGCTTGAGCTATTTTGCAAAGAAGAATGGGCAAAAATTTCAGTGTCTAGATGTGCAAAGCTGGTAGAGACATACCACAAAAGGCTTGCAGCTGTAATTGCAGCAAAAGGTGGCTCTACAAAGTATTGACACAGGGGGACTGAATACTAATGCACATCACATTTTTCAGGTTTTTATTTGTTTAAAATTTTGAAGACCATTTATCATTTTCGTTTCATTTCACAATTATGTGCTACTCTGTGTTGGTCTATCACATAAAATCTCAATAAAAAACTTTGAAGTTCGTGGTTGTAAGGTGGAAAAATGTGAAAAAATTCAAGGGGTTTGAATACTTTTGCAAGGCACTGTATATATATATATATATATATATATATATATATATATATATATATATATATATATATATATATATACACACACACACACAGTACTGTGCAAAAGTCTTAGGCATCCTTTTTTTTTATACAAACGTTATAGATTTCTATCTTATGACTTCTACATTATGGAGTCAGTACAAAAACATTTTAGAGTTCCAAATGTTTGTTTTCCAGCACAAAATTAAATGTTACAGAAATTTTTTTTGTATCTGAGCAGCATATTACATAAGAGAGCACTTTTCAGATTAAAAAAGAAAACATAATGAAGGTGACTGGGTTTTGGTGCAAAATGAAGAAGCGAGTGTGACAGTCAAAGTGTCCAGAAGAACTGCGGCTGGTTCTGTAAGATGCTCAGTAAAACGTACAGCTCATTTCCTTATCAAACTGCACTCATTGTACCTGAGACTATTTTTTTTTTAAAGCAAGGAGTCGTCTCACACCAAATATTGGCTTTGTTTCATTTATTATGGCTTACTGCTGTTTATAGTATTTTTTTTAGGTTGAAACATTTAATTTCATTATTTTTAAGCCAGTTTTCATCTACAGCATTTCATTGCATGTGCCTAAGACTTTTGCACAGTACTGTGTATACACAAGTGGCAGTGTGAAACCAAAAAAGCTTGGACACGGGTTGTACTTTTCAGACAGAAGCGCATGAAGAGGCAGTCTCTTGGCCACTACGGGTCTCCATAAGACTGCCATATTTTTCTTTAAATATATATTCTTTTCTTTCCTGTAATTTAGAGCGAGTCCATAGTTGTTAACATACGACCCGTTTTTGCAGGGCATCCCCTTGTGGTCTGCAACTTGAGCGGTATGATAGAACGCAGGATAGGGTAGGATGTTCTTTAGAAGTACCAAAGTTTACGAATCAGAGCTGTAGGTGGCAATTTACTTTATGAAGGTCCCTCGATGTTAATGGTGGTGACGGTGGCCATGTGGCAGCGCTGAAACAAGCGCTCCGGGTTGGGTGGCTGGTTGTCACAGTGCAGTTTGCCTCTCAGAAAATGCTTACGGAAGCCTTGAGGTCCAGATGGAGCATTACTCGAACCCTCTTGAGGACCGGCCTCAGACCCTGCATCGCAAACAACAAACATTTTGAAAACTAAATCAGTGTGTCATTCCACAAAAATTAAGAAAAATGTATAAACATGTTTTTTTCTTTTTAACATTAAGTCTGATAATGTTCACTTTAAACTTATCAGTCTGTGCAACTTTGAAACTGACAGTGTTTGTTTACACAACAGAGAGTTTGACTGTTTAGTGTTCACTTTTTCAGACGTTCACTTTTTCAGCTGGGATAGGCTCCAGCTTGCCCATGACCCTGCACAGGATAAGCGGTTATGGATAATGGATATTAGCTCATTTTGAATTCGATGGCAGCAATACGTCTCAAAAAAGTTGGGTCGGGGCAACAAAAGGCTGGAAAAGTAAGTAGTACTAAAAAGAAACAGCTGGAGGAACAAGAAGGTCCGGGTTCGAGCCCCGTGGCCGGCGAGGGCCTTTCTGTGCGGAGTTTGCATGTTCTCTCCGTGTCCGCGTGGGTTTCCTCCGGGTGCTCCGGTTTCCCCCACAGTCCAAAGACATGCAGGTTAAGTTAACTGGTGACTCTTAGGGATGTCCCGATCAGGTTTTTTTGCCCTCCGATCCGATACCGATCATTTGATTTTGAGTATCTGCCGATACCGAGTCCCGATCCAATACTTCTTATAAGCCATAAAAAATAAAGACAAGGAAAGAAACGGATCCAGGATGTTCCTCATTTTTTATTTAACACCTTATTTTAACATCCAACAACTCCGTTAGCAAACAGAGCACTTACGTGAGGCAGTTTCAACAATAAATAACAAATTTAAAAAAATAACCTTAAAATACCTGGCAGGAATGTAAACAAATAAAAAAAATAAAGTGCCACAGTGCCGGTAATTTGCTTTTAAGAACACATCTCACAGTGGTGTACAGTAATTTCAATTAAGGAAATGAACGTTTTTCTTGATGAAAACAAGCATTTCTACCCTTTCAGGTTTGAGCCCGTTTCTTTTGTCATCCAACAAAAAAAAAAAAAGATCTCATGCTTTGCTTTCCGCTTCGAACTGCTTCCGTGTTCAACTTTGCCGGCAACAGGCAGCCAATAACCAATAGCGTCTCCGCTACAAAGTGATGTCATGCCGCACGCGTTGGTGTTGCTGTGTTGAGACAAGAGGTCTGGTCTCACTCTGTGCCAATGCATAGCTATTGATGTGTTAAAAATGAGAATATATTATATAGATATATATCCGATCCCTGATCGGGAGGCAATGCCCGATTCCGATCGAGTCTGAAACCATGTGATCGGGCCCGATTTCCGATCACGTGATCGGATCGGGACATCCCTAGTGACTCTAAATTGACCGTAGGTGTGAATGTGAGTGTGAATGGTTGTCTGTGTCTATGTGTCAGCCCTGTGATGACCTGGCGACTTGTCCAGGGTGTACCCCGCCTTTCGCCCGTAGTCAGCTGGGATAGGCTCCAGCTTGCCTGCGACCCTGTAGAAGGATAAAGCGGCTAGAGATAATGAGATGAGATGAGCTGGAGGGACATTTTGCAACTAATTATGTTAATTAGCAACAGGTCAGTAGCATGACAAGGTATAAAAAGAGCATCTTAGAGAGGCAGAGTCTCTCAGAAGTAAAGATGGGCAGAGGTTCACCAATCTGCGAAAAACTGCATCTACAAATTGTGGAACACTTTCAGAATAATGTTCCTCAACGTAAAATTGTGAAGACTTTGAATATCTTATCATCTACAATCAGGCCCGGATTTAGCTTTACCCACCAGGGTGGGCAGGAAGAAATGATAGGGGGGCGCCCCTCGTCGGAGTCAAATCCCTCAAACTTGCTGCTAAAAAACTGCTATTTGCTACCCTCTGCATTTGCCCAGGCTTGGGACTGGCACAAGTAGGACATTGGCTTGTGTCCCGTTGAGGCTGCATTCATATGTTTATCTATCTATCTATCTATCTATCTATCTATCTATCTATCTATCTATCTATCTATCTATCTATTAATTATCATATCTATCTATTAATTGTCATATCTATGTATCTATCTATTATCATATCTATTTATTAATTAGGCTGTCTGTCTGTCTGTCTGTCTGTCTGTCTGTCTGTCTGTCTGTCTATCTATCTATCTTTGTCTATCACATCAGTTTCACACCAGTATCATGTTTATCTATCTATTTATTAACTGTCTATCGATCTATTTATTAGTTATCTCTATCTAGCTATATATCCATCATTTGTATATCTTTGTCTATCACATCAATTTCACACCAGTAGGCCTATCATGTTTATCTATTTATCTATTTATTAGTCTGTTGTCACCTATCTATTTATTAATCTATTTATTTATCTGCTATCATGTATCTATTCACTAATTATCATATCTATCTATCATTTATCTATATTTGTCTATCACATCAGTTTAGCATTTGTATGTCTATCTTTCACATTAGCTTATCTGTCTATCAGTTACATTTGTATCATGTTTATCTGTCTATCACATATGTCTCCACCAACACCAACATCCTTTTTATATATCTTAGCATAACATCAGTCTTCTGTTTGTCTTTGCAAAAATTCTCACAAATTCATCCATGTCCAATGTATTTGTTATCGATTTCTCATGAGCCAAGATGACCAAATTTCTTTTTCTGCCATGCAACATGGTGCGACGATAGGGCGTTAGGACACGTGCCAGCATGGAGAAGGAACTCTCACATGAAGCTGAGGACACACCAATTACCAGGGCTGTCACATACAACTTGTGCAACACAGGAAAAGCCGTCTTATACACCTCCATGCATTTACACACAGTGGACAGGTCTGTTTCCTTTGGACATTCCTTGACCAACATTGGCTTTGCAACAGTAACCTCATTTTTCAAAGTCAAATAGTCTTCTCCAGTTCCAGCAAGTGCATGCAGAGGCTGCAATAAGGTGGAGTCTAGAAATACACTAGATGCAGGTACTAGGCTGGATATGGCTGTCATTAAGTCTAGATTCTCTTTTGAGAATCTGCTTTCCAATTCTGAAATGGCCCTGTCAAGGATGTTGAGTAGGGATCTTTTGAGAGACTGAGTGGGGGTGATAGTGGGGTTATCCGAATCTGTATGACCCACAGTTGAGAACACAACACTTTCACCAAGGTGTTTACTCAATGTTCTCCGTCTTTTTGGGTGATGTGACTCATCCTCATCAGTTAACTGAGAATGCTCAGTCCAGCAATGGTCTTTACGGATGTCTTTCAAAGACTCAAGTGAAGCACTAACAACCCCAGTAGCAGCACACATATCCACAGATTGAGACTGAAAAATTCCATTTGCTGGTTTCAAGACACCAAGCACCCGCACTAAAAAGTTGCCAGTCTCAAAGAAATGTGTCCTCTTTATTTGAATTAAAAGGCCTGATGCCTCAGTGCACAAATCAACTGAGGCCTCATCATCCTCGGCAATCTCAGACAGGATAGTACAAAGACGCTCTTCATTCTCCACAATGGACCTTGTCACATCATAATGGCTTGTCCAGCGAATTTCAATTAGTCGTCTGAGACAAGGACCATCATACCTTTGTGACACATAGTGGTGACGAAAGAAGTTATACAGGGAATTACAGAGGTCAAAAAACCTTTGGGCACATGGTCACCCTGCATAGCATGCACAACCACTAAATGCAACTGATGGTTGTAACAGTGAACATATGGCACATATCTACCAACCTTCTTTTGCAGTAGTGCTTGGACACCACCTCACACTCCACTCATCACCGAAGCACCATCATAACACTGGCTAACTATACTGTCAGCACTGTAGCCAGCATCAGAGAGATGTTTTAGTATTTTGGTGCAGATGTACTCTGCATCAAGTTGATGCAAGCTAAGTAAGCCAATCAGATGGTCCTCTGGTATGGAATTACTTACAAACCTTATCATTATGGACAAATTCTCAATATTACACCTGTCCCTTGTTCCATCACTTTTCACACAGAATCCTGCAGAGTCAGCTTCTGAATACCTCTTCTTGATCTCTGCCTGAACCATGCTGGCTAGTGTTTCAATTATTTCATTTTGTACATCCTTAGATGTGTAGGTAGCATTTTTTGGTATGCCTTTGGCAATAGCAGCTAGCTTCTCATCCTTCTCTAAGGTATAGGTAAACAACTTCAAAAAAAGACCAGAAGCAATATCATCACCTTCACTGCTGTCAGGGTGTATTAAGGTTTCTTTCGTTCCACGGAGTCCCAACTCATTAACACAAAGAAACTTAATAATGTCACCAATACTTCTGATATAGTACCGGTTCCTTTCCAGCGCTGTCTTTCCGACCAGCATGCTGTCAATTGTCACCCCTGTCACATCTCTAGATTTGTGTTCAGCCCAGGTAGCTGCAGCCTGTACATGACAGTAGCTGGACGCATGTTTCTGCAGTCCCCTGCCACTTTCGAGTGCTGCTTTCCAATTAGTAAAACCTCACACGGTAAAAACAACATCCTTTTCATTACCGGCTTTGCTATATTTCCGACAAGGGAAACAGAAACATGCGTCTTTTTTAACGGAGTACTTGAGCCATGGCCGTGTGCAGTACCAGGTAGGGTTAAACGCACGTAATGTGGCACCAAATGCACGTTTTGGGTATATGGTTAAAACGGGTTGGGATGGTACATCTTCGTTCAAGTCTGTGCTAAGTGGTGGGGCTGAGGCAGTGGAGTCTGGGGTTGAGACATTGGTTGTGGTGGGTACACTAGCCTCTGTATTCTTGCTAGATGTGCCACTGCTACTACTACTGCGAGGGGCACATTGTTCGCCAGAGGCAGAAGCAGCACTAGGCTTGCTTACAGGCTTAAAGAAATTGTACATTTAGCTCTTCAGTCAGCAGCAGTCGGGTGCACTGAGAGAGTGAATGACTCAGTACGTTTACATGCGCATCCAAATCGAGCTGCTGTCGGTAATCGAGCTAAGGGTCCCAGCAGGGGTGCCAGAGAAATCCAGTCCTACATGCATACTGTGAAATCGAGCTATTGAGTGAGGTGCATTGTGCACCCGAGCCACAGGTGGCGCTACACGCTCCATCGTGTTGGTACACTTCCGGTTGTCGTCATGAAGAAGAGCTATTCAAGAGTATAAACAAAGGGACTACAGGTGGAAATTAGCATGTACTGCTATAACCTGGTACAGACATCTGTCCTTACCACAAGGATAATGTTTAATTTGTACACTGTCCCTTTTAAAAATAAACTCTAAACTCTAAGAAGAGTGTTTGTAGTTTGTATGTATGAACAGAAGTGTTCCTAATAAAGTGGCAGCTAAGGTGAAGTGTCATGCCGACCGAGGCTGTTGTGTTTCCCACTTGTGGTCTCGTCACTCGTCACTTCCGGAAGGGGCAGTGCTGAAGTAAGTAGATCGAATACGTAGCTCGATAGGGTTTACATGCACTAAGGCCCAATCCCAATTCTAATTTCTACCCCTACCCCTCCCCCTTCCCCTCCGCCTTCCCCTTGGCCCTTCCCCTTGAAACTGAGCTACAAGGGATAGGGCTTGAAATTCAACCCTTACGTATTGGGATAGCCCTTCAACGATTGCATACGTCATCGCGTACCTCCATCAGTGTTTACGTTAGCAAAACGCGACGCGTCATTGGCTGCGACCAGCCGCTACAGTCAGAGCCAGAGGCAGAAATCTCTGCTGGCAGGGTGTGATTTGTTAACTAACACCACTGAATGGGATATCTTTGTCGCTTCGTGCACCACATCCGACAGAATGAGGTGTCAGAACACTCATGTAAACAATAAAAGCGAGAATAACGGAACAAAACGTACGCAGTCAAGCAACCGAAAACAATACTCACTCCCAAAGCTTTTTAGCAGCAGCTTGGATTTCAGAAATCGCTGCTCATTCTCAGCTCGAAAGCGAATCAAGCGGCGTGTTTCCTCTGGATAACAACTTAAAACACGTAAATAATGGAGAAAATACATTTATGACAATCTTTCGCCGCGGGAACCGCCATCTTTCTGAAATCCGCATGAAATCTCGCTGAAATCCGCATGGCATTGTGGGAAATCACTCAAACCCCTTCGTTCGGAGTCAGCTCCAGGAAAATCTCCGTTTGGAGGGGTACAGAAGCCCTCCCCCTTCCCCTACCCCTCCGCGTTAACTGGGATTGGGATACCCCTACCCCTTCACGTGAACGCGCAAAATGGAGGGGAAGGGCCAAGGGGTTGGTCCAAGGGGTGAAATGGGATTCGGCCTAAGTAGCTCGGCAGAAATCGCATAATCTAGGTCGTGTAGCTCGATTGCGACAAATCAAGTTCGGTTCAATTTCAGCCTAGCTAAGGTGTTTACATGCCATTTAGAACTTCGATTTCAGACAAGCAACGGCAGAAATTCGATTTTCTCTATGTGCATGTAAACGCACTGATTGTAACTGTAACTGTGAGTGTGTGTACGTGTAGTAAACTTTAGGAATTCGCTTCGGAAAAATCAACGTCTTCTGTGTCTGACAGAAATCTCTGATTGAATCATGCATCCGTTGCTGGGGGTGTGGTTATGTATAGGGTTGTTTTTTACATGCAGCTCATTGGTCTCAGTGTGTCCTGTGTGTTCTGATCTGACAAATGTGCACCTTTTGCTAGCCGTCGTCCGCCCGTCAGAGCCGCTACCAAGTCATACAGTTATCGTGGTATTTTTTTTAAATATTGACAGAATGTACATATACATTCCCCATATCTTGATTGGGTGGGCAGGACTCACGTTTGGGTGGGCACTGCGCCCCCTACATCCAGCCTTGGTGTGTGTGAGTGTGCAGAAAGAAACTGGCCACCCTACTGCTGCAAGTCTGGCCAAGTCAACCAAACCAAGTTCGCATCAAGCTCGAATCGGGTTTGGCAGTGACAGCGATGACTCAAAGTACATGAACGTACCCAAGTCTATGTTGCTGTAGTGCACGTTGTCAGGGAACATGTTTGCCACACTTCCACCTTTCCTACCTTTCATAATATCTGTAGTAAGGAGGCATAGCCTTGTTTAGAACAGCTGTCCCAGATGAAGAGAGCCAGGTTTCAGTCAAGTGTACCAAATCTAACTCTATTAGGGTTAGCCATGGCCTAATGGTTAGCGAAGCAGCTTTGGGACCAAAAGGTTGCTGGTTTGATTCCCTGGACTTGAATGGCTGAAGTGCCCTTGAGCAAGGCACCTAACCCACAACTGCTCCCCAGGCTGCTCTGGATATGTTGTATGTCGCGATCTGGATAAGAGCGTCTGCTAAATGCTTGTAATGTAACACATGATCTGAGATAAGTTAATTAAGAAAAATGTTTTGTTAAGAGCTACTCCAACCTTATTAGGTCATTCCTCTGTTACAGAGCTTAGTGGAATGCAGAATGCAGGTTCTGGCGAGCCCTAAATGAGATTTTCCTAGGGAGTCTGTTTGATATTATTTGCTCAAAAACTCAATATTAGACTGCTGCATAACCTCAGTTGTGTCTATGCTTAGTACAGTATGTCATTTTTCTGATGCAGAGGCTTGGGATAGTCATAAAAATGTAAGAAACTTTTAAATGTTCTCAGCTAGAATAAAAGTTCAGTTTAGGTGCAGACCATCTTTCCTGAAAAGTTTGGGTCTGGCCTAGAAGGTGTCCTAGAGCTCATTGTAATGGATGGTTTTGGATGTTTTGGATGCACACCACTGCTTTAGCCAGTCATTTAAAGCACTCAGGCAACTGAACACCTCATCTCATCTCATTATCTCTAGCTGCTTTATCCTTCTACAGGGTCGCAGGCAAGCTGGAGCCTATCCCAGCTGACTACGGGCGAAAGGTGGGATACACCCTGGACAAGTCTTCAGGTCATCACAGGGCTGACACATATGGCCCTTTTCCACTACCCTTTTTCAGCTCACTTCAGCTCACTTCAGCCTGACACGGCTCGCGTTTCGACTACCAAAAACCAGCACGACTCAGCTCGTTTCAGCCCTGCTTAGCCCCTAAAACTCGCACCGTTTTGGAGTGGGGCTGAAGCAAGCCAAACCATGCCGAGTGAGGCTGGGGGCGTGAGCAGACACTCCCCTGTGCACTGATTGGTGAGGAGGAGTGTCCTCACATGCCCACACACGCCCCGCGAGCGCGCTGGGATCTGTAAACACCGCAAACCCGGAAGGAGAAGAATTACGAATTACGAGAATTTCTGAAGCCTTATGCGCCTCGCCTCATCTATACGCTCTTGCCAGTATCTGTTGGCGTTGTCGGTGACAACAAGCCACAGCACCAAGACCAGCAACACTAACGACTCCATGTCCTCCATGTTTATTGTTTACTATTCGGGTCGTGAGACTACCGCTTAAAAGATCACTGAATCAGTGACATACAGAGCATCGTGGATGAGTTCGCGGAGCGCAAGGCTCGTCGTATGCCCTTCAAATAATGCGCGCAGTAGGCTATTGATGTTTTATTATGAGCCATGTACAGTATGTCACCTAATGTTTTTTTGTTTCTGAGTTACATGTTCGTTTGAAGGACTTAATGTACAAAATAACATAGTTGCACCCCGTAGTGTTGAAATTGGTAAACACAGTGCATTCAGTGAGGTTTGCACTGCCCTCCTTTTATTTCTGACTCTTCCTGTCACCGTTGCAACCTCTGAGCGCTCATTCGTATGCCCTTCAAATAATGTGCGCAGTATAGGCTATTGATGTTTTATTATGAGCCATGTACAGTATCCTAATGTTTTTTGTTTCTGAGTTACATGTTCGTTTGAAGGACTTGATGTACTAAATCCGGTAGTGTTGAAATTGGTAAACACCGCAGTTGCGGACATTTTGTAGCCTAAAATGATGTTATGATAAGCTTTAATAAAGGGCCCGGTCATTTGCCCCGCCCCCGGCCCGGCTCTGACTTATTTCGCCACTGTCACTGATGTCACTGTTTGCGCTGCTTAACAACATCACGTGACGTCCACCCACTTTCGCTAACTCCACCCAATGTGTCCACCCACTTCCAGCCAGCACGGTTCAGCGCGGTTGTAGTCGAAATGCAACTCCAACAGCCCCGCTCAGCTCGACTCAGCTCGACTCGGCACGGCACGGCTCAGCCGTGTTTGTAGTGGAAAAGCGGCATTATATACACAATATCATGATGTCATGCTAGTTCATAAGCTTGAATGGTTGGCAGAGGAGCTAGCTATATCAATTTTAGCTAGCAGTTCATTTATTTGTTCAGTTTTGGTTGTAATAATTGCTCCATAAACTACTTATTAAGAACCGGGTCAAAAACGACCCGAACACCACAAGTGCTATATTTTTAATTAGAGCATAACAGAATTTTGGAAAAAAAAAATTTTGTTTTATTTTGTAAAAATACAGGTGGCTGACAAAGTCAGAAAGCCTTGAGGCAAGAATCTAAACCCAAGGGCTTCGTTTACAAAGTCAAAGTTGAAAACGGGTCGGTGACGACCCGAACACAAGAGGAGGGATATATACAATATATGTAAAATGGAAAACAAACAAACAAACAAACAAACAAACAAAAAAAAAAAAAAAAAAAAAAAAAACAAGGGGTTTATGAAAGGTTAACTTCTGCTATGAATGTGTACAGTATATTTGCATGGGGATTGTTTATATATTTCAGACATTTTTGTAACAAGGACAGTTCATTCTTAAGAGCAGGCCATGAAGGGGGGGATTTGGCATATCGACACTTGTGTATGTAATGTTTTGTAAAAATAATGAGATTATTCACCAAAAAGTAGGTATCAGATCTACAGATCGGCTCAGGCGCCTGCTGGTGACGTCACACTATGTGATTGGCTGGACCGTTTGAAGGATGACGTACAAGTTTGTGGTTGGTCTGGACAAATTACGGAAGTAGTTATCGCGGGATTAGGTTTTGTGGGATTTCATGTCATTTTCATGTCGCGCGCATTGCGTTTTTGTTGAACACAACTTCAAAATAAAAGCAATGCACATTCAGTCCATGCATGAGGTAAAATTAGAAAATACGTTTATTTTGTAATTTCTAATTAACCTTTCGCGGACCGGTCAGAATGAACCAAAGGGCTGGATGCGGCCCGCGGGACGTAAAATGCCCAGGTCTGAGCTAGTGCATGGCTAGCTTCTCTCACCATGTCACCATATTGCAGTTAAAGGCCAAGGCAAAACCTGCCAAATGCATGATTGTTCAAATGACCACACTTCCCTTGTTTGATTATGGGGATATATTTTATAGGTTGACATGCAAAGGAACACTTTAAAATCTCGACACAATCTATCAGTCTGCTATCCGATTTGCTCCCGAATGCCTCCTTCATACACCACTGCTTTCTGCATTCTCTGGTCAAATGTCCCTCTGTGCATACTTGTTGCAACATCCATTGGTTTATGCTTATTTATAAAACTCTTTTTGGATAAACCACCCCATTTAAGTCAGTAATTGTAGCCAATATCTGTGCTCAAGTACAAGACACAGCCTTCCCTTTGCATCAGAGTAAAGACCCCTAAATCCATCACATCCTTTGGCCTGTTGCTATTCCAGTGCACTCCTGCTAATGACTGGAATTTGTTACAAAAGCACTAAAAGTGAATAATTTCATCTTAATCACTGCTTTTAAGGGCCCACTTGTGAATATTTTTTCATGATACTTGTAAAAGTATTACATCTGTTTCATTAATTAGCCATTCTTCTTTATTATGTCTGTCTTGTGGTTTTTGCATGTATGTGTTTTATTTCTTTATTTATTTCTTTATTTAAAAAAAAAAGGTGTATGTGTGTGTCCCCATACCTGCCACCTGCAGTGTGAGACCATTATCAAGTCCCCGGGGTTTGGTGGCGATGAATAGGTAACAGAGCACACACAATGTGATGATGAAGGCCAGCAGCACCACAGCAGCTATGGACAAACCCATCAGAGCACCAACACTGAGAGAGAGAGAGAAAGAGAAGACTTTATTTTTCACATGCACACTCAAACACAATGAAATTCATTCTCTGCATTTAACCCATCTGAAGCAGTGAACACACGCATGCACACACACCGAGCACACCCAGGGCAGTGGGCAGCTATGCTACAGCACTTGGGGAGCAGTTGGGGGTTAGATGCCTTGCTCAAGGGCAGTTCAGCCCAAGGCTGCCCATGTTAAAAAATCAAATCAAAGTCCTTCCCACACCATGTGGCGCATAGGGCAGCGCCGATCTCAGTTTCCGTAGCCCTCAGCCTCTCGCCTATTACATAGCTAGGGCATACCTGTCAACTTTGAGGTTTGAAAAAAAGGGATATTTCCCAGATTTTTAACTCAAAATAAGGGAAAATTTCAGAAAGTCATACCCTTCACCAAAAGTGGGTGTGTAGTTGAATGGGGGCAATTTTCTATCTAGTATTTGTGATTTCCTGTACTCTGGCGCATGTTGGTGATAGCCAAGACCCAAACTCAATATGCTTATGGTTTATAGAGTGCATTTGTGAATAAACTATACATTTATTTTTATTTGCTTTCAGTGGTACCAGTTATTTCCCAAATTAAGGGCTAAAATACGTATCTTATGTTAAAATAAGAAATGTCATTATATAACCAGTCAATAAATTCAATTCCATTGCAATTTATTATGGTTTTACCATAATCATGGCCTCGGAACACTAGATAGATAGATAGATAGATAGATAGATAGATAGATAGATAGATAGATAGATAGATAGATAGATAGATAGATAGATAGATAGATAGATAGAGTAATAAAGAGTAATATAAAATATTAAACCAAGAGTGATTTAAAATGGGTAAGTTTCAGATAGAAAATAAAATAGACAATGAGTGGATAAAACAGTTAATACACCAATTAGTTTACACTAGGCTATTTATGAGGTCTTAGCCAGGACATACTTAATGTAAACATGTGTAGCTTACCTTTGATTATTTGGGAGGCTTTCGTTTTCCCCATGGAAAATTTCTTTGCGATGGAAGAGTCTGGGAACATTCCAGCCACGCACTTGTTGAAATCATCAAAGAAAGAGAGGCTAATGTTTTTCTTAGCTATTAGCATCGCCATCTTCACCTCAGACCTAATCAGTGTTGCCAGATACTGCTGACGTTTTCCAGCCCAAAATATGTTCAAAACCCACCAAAATGCACTTGAAACCGCCCAACTTGGGCGGTAAACCGCCCAATCTGGCAACACTGGACCTAATCACTTGTTCAGCCTCGCCTCCAGACGTAGTTATGTAATGACTGATGCCTGAGAGGGTGGGGACGTGAATTCATGGCCCGACTTCCTGCTGTCAACTCCTGTCAGAGGCGCGTCATGAATTCTGGACCTACCGACTTTTTTATATTGTGAAAATACGGGACTTTTATCTCATCTCATCTCATTATCTCTAGCCGCTTTATCCTTCTACAGGGTCGCAGGCAAGCTGGAGCCCATCCCAGCTGACTACGGGCGAAAGGCGGGGTACACCCTGGACAAGTCGCCAGGTCATCACAGGGCTGACACATAGACACAGACAACCATTCACACTCACATTCACACCTACGGTCAATTTAGAGTCACCAGTTAACCTAACCTGCATGTCTTTGGACTGTGGGGGAAACCGGAGCACCCGGAGGAAACCCACGCGGACACGGGGAGAACATGCAAACTCCGCACAGAAAGGCCCTCGCCGGCCATGGGGCTCGAACCCAGGGCCTTCTTGCTGTGAGGCGACAGCGCTAACCACTACACCACCGTGCCGCCGGGACTTTTATATAATGTCAAAATGCGGGATATTTTCGGGAAAATAAAAAAACGGGAAGACAGCAGGAAATAAGTCAAAATAAGGGATTTCCCGGGAAAAACGGGAGGGTTGACAGGTATGAGCTAGGATTACAGTGGGAGGCTAGTCCTCTGGTAACCACAAGAGTTTGACTCCCTACTCACATCTGTATTGTGGCATGCCTCACCAGATGGCAGTAGGTACCATTTTTATGATGGTCTTTGGTATGACACAACCGTGAGTAGAACTCGCGATCTCCCGATCGAGAGGCAGACATGCTAACCACTAGGTCAACTCGCGGTGCCCCATGTTAACCAAACCACGTCTTTGAACTGTGGGGGAAACCAGAGCACCTGGAGGAAATCTACACAGACACAGGGAGAACATGCAAATTCCCCTGTCGGCCACTGGGCTCAAACCCAGAGCCTTCTTGCTCTGAGGCGACAGTGCTAACCACTACACCACTGTCTCTCTCTATCTCTCTCTCTCTCTCTTTCTCTCTCTTTTACTTGGGGGTTTGGTGTTATTGGAAAATAATCAACTTCAAGGTGGGAACAGAAACTACACTTCATCACACTACTCCATGATCCCGTGTTTTATTCCTTTTATATCACAGCAGTGTGTCAGTGATTACAATCTATTATTTTATTAAAGAATGACATGATCAGGTTAGCACTGATAGTGGCACAGGGCTACAGCACCTATAAACCACTGCACACAAAATGTTCACATCATGCACCAAGTCAGATGATCACAAACACCTGAATCATATTTATGCACACTGAGCACTAGTACTTTTATGCCTCTGCCACCGTAAGGTGCAGGAGGCATTATGTTTTCGGGTTGTCCATCTGTCCATCCGTCCGTGCGTCCGTCCGTCCGTCCGTGCGTGCGTCCGTCCCAAAACCTTGTGAACGCGATATCTCTAAGGCAAATGAAAGGAATTTCACCAAACTTTCACCATTTGTGCATTTGGGGACAGAGATAAACTGATTAGATTTTGAGATCAAAAGGTCTAAGGTCAAGGTCACTGTGAGGTCAAATGTCTGTCTGAAAACCTTGTGGACACAATATCTCCAAGGCTGATACAAGTAATTTCACCAGGTCAAGATTACTGTGAGGTCAAATGTCCATCCCCAAATCACAACTTAATAAGGTGTGTAGTCTACCAGGTGGAGGCATCCCCATCGACGCCGTTGGCATCGAGTTCTCATCTCATCTCATTATCTCTAGCCGCTTTATCCTGTTCTACAGGGTCGCAGGCAAGCTGGAGCCTATCCCAGCTGACTACATGCGAAAGGCGGGGTACACCCTGGACAAGTTGCCAGGTCATCACAGGGCTGACACATACAGTAGACACAGACAACCATTCACACTCACATTCACACCTACAGTCAATTTAGAGTCACCAGTTAACCTAACCTGCATGTCTTTGGGCTGTGGGGGAAACCAGAGCACCCGGAGGAAACCCATGCGGACATGGGGAGAACATGCAAACTCCACACAGAAAGGCCCTTGCTGGCCACGGGGCTCGAACCTGGACCTTCTTGCTGTGAGGCGACAGCGCTAACCACTACACCACTGTGCCGCCCGGCATCGAGTTCTATCTTTTTTTATGTTTTTTATGCCTCTGCCACCGTAAGGTGCAGGAGGCATTGTTTTCGGGTTGTCCATCTGTCCGTGCATCCGTCCGTTCGTGCGTCCGTCCCGAAACCTTGTGAACACGATATCTCAAAGGCTAATGAAAGGAATTTCACCAAACTTTCACCATTTGTGTGCTTTGGGACAAACATGAACTGATTAGATTTTGAGATCAAAAGTTCTAAGGTCAAGGTCACTGTGAGGTCAAATGTCTGTCCGAAAACTTTGTGAACACAATATCTCCAAGGCGAATGAAAGGAATTTCACCAAACTTTCACCATTTGTGCATTTGGGGACAAAGATAAACTGATTAGATTTTGAGATCAAAAGGTCTAAGGTCAAGGTCACTGTGAGGTCAAATGTCTGTCCAAAAACCTTGTGAACACAATATCTCCAAGGCAAATGAAAGGAATTTCATCAAACTTTCACCATTTGTGCATTTGGGGACAAAGATAAAGTGATTAGATTTTGAGATCAAAAGGTCTAAGGTCAAGGTCACTGTGAGGTCAAATGTCTGTCCAAAAACCTTGTGAACACAATATCTCCAAGGCTGATATAAGTAATTTCACCAGGTCAAGATTACTGTGAGGTCAAATGTCCATCCCCAAATCACAACTTAATAATGCATGTAGTCTACCGGGCGGAGGCATCCCCATCGACTCCGTTGGCGTCGAGTTCTATCTAGTTAAGTCATGTTTGTGTAGAACTCTTTGTATAGCGCTCTAAAACCTGAGTATATCCCATGTCTTAATCAGAAAATGCTAAATTTGGAATAAGGCCAAACTCAGAATATCCATCCATTATCTGTAACCGCTTATCCTGTGCAGGGTTGCGGGCAAGCTGGAGCCTATCCCAGCTGACTATGGGCGAGAGGCGGGGTACACCCTGGACAAATCGCCAGGTTATCGCAGGGCTCCAAAAGGAATATGCTATTTACATATCAAATACATGTCATATTCAGAATAAAAGTAGAGTACGAGTGTGCATGTAGATATACTGATTGTGTAATTTAAACAACTGATGAAGAATTAAGCTTTAGTCAATAGAAAAAAAATTAAACTCCCTCAAAGAGAAACTTTAATCCTTTAAGTTAGATCTCGGAGCCTTTTAACTGTCCTACAAATAAAATGTGTTTCTACAAAGGATTATGATTTTTAAATATACAGTATTGTACAAAAGTCTTAGGAACCCTATTATTTTTTCATACAAACTTTGCTATAGATTTCTATTTTATGATTTCTACATTATCCAGGCAGTACAAAAACATTTTAGAGTCCAAACGTTCATGTGGCAGCGGGGGCGTTGCCAAGCAGCAGTCTGTGAATGGAGGGCGGGGTCGGGGAAGGTAAGTGGCTAAGTCATTCCACCTGCTGTCAATTAATGTGTGTGTGTCTCTGTTTGTTTGTTACAGGGACGAAGCATAAAAGGAGAGAGAGAGCAGAGAAAGGGAGCTCTCTCCCCAACCACAATGCATGGGTGTGAGTGAGTGAGTGAGTGAGTGAGTGAGTGAGTGAGTGAGTGAAAGCAAACAAGCTGAAAAGCCCAAATAAAAGATATTGTACAAATATCAACTCTCACCTGCCATGCTTCTGTGCTCCACCCACATCAGGAACTGTTACAGTGGTGCCAAAACCTGGGAGCACAGAAAGGAACCACCCCATGGAGTCCCTGCCATTCAAAGAGCTCATCCTTGCCCTCGCTACCGCCCAGCAGAACCAGCATCAAGCGCTGATCGCCCTCCGAAAGGAGCAGGAGCAACGCTTCGAAGCCTTGATGCTGGCCCAGCAGGAAGATCGCCAGGCGTTCTGGCACCGGCTCGCGTCAGCAGGGGCGTTGACCACCGCTGCCACCACCATCACAAAGATGGGACTGCAGGACGATCCGGAAGCATTTCTCGCTCTTTTCGAGCAAGTAGCCGAGGTGTGGGGGTGGCCGCTGGAGCCTTCTCCCACTCCTGACTGGCGAGGTGGAGCTCGCAGTGCAGCAGCTCCCCACTGACAGCTGGTGGGTCTATACTGACCTGACAAAAGCCATCCTGCAGCGGCTTGGCCGCTCCCCGGAGCAACATCGCCAGCGCTTCCGGACGCTGGCATCGGAGGAAGTCAGCCGGCTGTTTGCATTCGGCCAGCAACTCCAGGACGCCTACTGGTGGTGGGTGAGGGTGGGAAACCGCGATGCCGATTAGATCATCGATCTGGTGGCACTGGAGCAGTTTGTCTTTTGACTTCCAGAAGGAATGGCGGAATGGGTCCAGTGTCATCACCCGGCGTCACTGGAGCGAGCCATCGAGCTGGCGGAGGACCATTTGGAGGCGGCTCCGATGGCAGGCAGACGAGGCATCTCCCCTCTCTTCTCTTCTCTCTCTTTTCTCCCCCTGTCTCTCCCCCCCCTCCCCACCCTGTTCCCCTGCCACAGAGGCGGTGGCTGGCTCCTCCCCAGCCGGCCTGTCGCACCCATGGTGTCCTCCCCTCTCCTGTGTCTGTGTTGTCTCCCCCTCAGGTGAGTGACACCCATAACACCAGTGCAGAGGGAAAGCCTGGGCCGGTGTGCTGGCACGGCGGGGAATCAGAGCATCTCCAAGGTCAGAGCTCCGCAAGGGAGGTGGGTGCTGTAATCCGGATCCCCGACATGCCAGAAACCGCCCCTGATCGGGCCGGAACGTATCTGTAGCGGTTGCTAGGCGTGGGTGGAGCACAGAGGAAGGCAGGACAGAGATCAGGTTCGTATAGGGTTTTTTTATTGTCAAATTTTCAGTCTACACAATGTATTATTCGGAGGCTAGAGACACAGACTAGCGGCTCGTCCGGTGATGATCTCCCCTGCTCTCCGCGCTCCTTCCCTAAATAGGGCGCAGTCACTGGGAAGACACACAAACATAGGTTAATTGCCATCAGGTGTAGTGATTCTGCCAGTTACCTTCCCTGACTCCGTCCTCCTGTCACAGACTGGCGCTTGACCACGCCCCTGCTGCCACATACCCCCACCGCCCGACTCAGGCCGGGCGGTTGTCCGGCCTGCAGGCAACCCCCCCCCCCTTGACGGGAGAGGAAGTCCACCATGACCATCTGCGCCCCCGGCCTGTAGATCACCTTAAAATTGAAGGGTTGGAGTGCCAGATACCAATGGGTGATCTGCGCATTGGCATCCTTCATGCGGTGGAGCCACTGGAGGGGTGCGTGGTCCGAACAGAGGGTGAAAGGGCGCCCCAGCAGGTAGTAATGGAGGGCGAGGACCGCCCACTTGATCGCCAGACACTCTTTCTCGATCGTGCTGTAGCGCCCCTCATGCACTGACAGCTTCCTGCTAATGTACAGGATGGGGCAGTCCTCCCCTTCACCTCCTGGGACAAAACCACCCCCAGCCCTCTGTCCGACGCATCGGTCTGCAACACAAAGGGGAGAGAAAAGTCAGGGGAGTGTAAAAGTGGCCCCCCACACAGTGCAGCCTTCACTTCAGAAAAAGCCCGCTGGCATTGCTCCATCCACCGGACCGGATCTGGTGCCCCCTTTTTAGTGAGATCAGTCAGCGGGCTGGTGACGTCCGAATAATTAGGTATAAACCTACGGTAATAGCCAGCCAGCCCCAGGAACTGTTTCACCCCCTTTTTGGTCTTGGGCCTCGGGCAGGCCGCAATCACTGCCGTCTTATTAATTTGGGGACGCACCTGCCCGTTGCCCAAGTGGAAGCCCAGATATCATACTTCCACCCACCCAATCGCACACTTCTTTGGGTTGGCTGTGAGCCCCGCTCGTCTCAGCGACCTAAGGACGGCCCTCATATGTTCGAGGTGCCTCTGCCAGTCATTACTATAGATGATGATGTCATCTAGATAGGCGGCCGCATAAGTGGCGTGAAGGCGGAGGACTCATCAGCCATCAGCCGCTGAAACGTAGCGGGCGCCCCAAACAGCCCAAATGGAAGGGTGACAAATTGGTGTAAACCAAACGGTGTGGAAAAGGCCGTTTTTTTCTCGGGATAGTGGAGTCAAGGGGATCTGCCAATATCCCTTCATCAAATCCAGCGTCGAATAAAAGCAAGCAGTGCCGAGTCGATCAAGCAACTCATCAATACGAGGCATCGGGTATGCATTGAATTTAGACACCGCGTTGACTTTTCTATAGTCCACACAGAACCGGACCGACCCGTCGGCCTTGGGTACCAAGACCACCGGGCTGCTCCAGTCACTGTGGGACTCCTTGATGATGCCCATTTCGAGCATGGTCTCAAGTTCTTCCCGAACCACCTTTTTTTTGTGTTCCAGTAGCCTGTAAGGGCGGCTACGCACTACTACCCCCGGGGGCGTCTCTATGTGGTGCTCTATGAGGTTAGTGTGACCGGGCAGGGGCGAGAACACATCCGAAAACTCGGTCTGCAACTGGGCGACCTCCGTGAGTTGGGTCGGGGAGAGGTGGTCTCCACAGGGGACCGGAGAGGTGCATGATGCCAATGCCCCCTTTTGAACCTCTGGCCCCAGCTCCACCTTCTCCGGAACCACTGACACCAACGCCACAGGGACCTCCTCATTCCAGAGTTTAAGTAGGTTGAGGTGGTAAATTTGTAGTGCCCCACCCCTGTCCGTTCGCCTCACCTCATAGTCGACGTCCCCGACTCGCCGTGTGACCTCAAAGGGCCCTTGCCACTTGGCGATCAATTTGGAGCTCGATGTGGGCAACAGTACGAGTACTTTATCTCCTGTTGTAAACTCCCTAAGGTGCGTACCCTTGTTGTACAGGCGGGCTTGCCGTTCTTGGGCCTGCCGCAAATTCTCCTGGGTTAGGTGGGTGAGCGTGTGGAGTTTTGCGCGCAGGTCCATAATGTATTGAATTTTGTTCTTACTTTGTGAAGGTCCCTCCTCCCAATTTTCCTGCAGCACGTCTAGGATGCCGCGCGGCTTATGCCCATATAATAATTCGAATGGGGAGAACCCCGTGAAGGCTTGGGGGACCTCTCGCACTGAGAACAACAAGGGCTCGAGCCAATGATCCCAATTACGTGCGTCCTCACTTACGAATTTTTTAATGATATTTTTGAGGGTGCGATTGAACTGTTCCACTAAACTGTCCGTTTGTGGGTGATACACACTGGTGCGGATCGGCTTAATCCCCAATAACCCATACAGTTCACGCAGTGTCCGTGACATAAATGTGGTGCCTTGATCAGTCAGAATCTCTTTCGGGATTCCAACTCGGGAGATAACGCGGAAGAGTGCCTCCGCAATACTGCGTGCTGAGATATTGCACAAAGGCACTGCTTCCGGGTATCGCATTGCATAGTCCACCAGAACTAATATAAAGCGGTACCCTCTTGCTGACCGATCTAATGGCCTGACAAGATCCATCCCAATTCTCTCAAATGGGGTCTCGATTAATGGGAGGGGGCGCAAAGGCGCTTTTGGAATGGCCACCGGATTTACTAACTGGCATTCGCGGCATGCCGTGCACCACCTACGAACATTGCCGCGAATCCCCGGCCAATAGAATTGGGCCATTATTCGGGCTAGTATCCTGCCCTAAGTGTCCAGCCATGGGATTAAAATGAGCCGCCTGGAATACCAATTCCCGGCGGCTCTTTGGAATTAAAAGTTGCGTGACTCGCTCTTTAGTCTGAGTGTTCTGCGTCATTCGGTATAACCTATCCTTCATAATCGCGAAGTAGGGGAAGGACGGGGTGGCATTCGGCTGGAGCGTTTGACCATCGATTACTCTCACTTGGTCAAACACATGTCGCAGAGTCTCGTCTCGCAACTGCTCTAATGGGAAATCGGCGAGGGATTCCCCAAGAGAGAGAGGAGGGGCCGGCGGCTCCTCACTCTGATGCGGAGATGATGTAGACGGCTCTGCAACAGCTGCTCCTGCCAAAGCGACACCAGGACCTCCCCCCGTTAAATGGCAGGACCCACTCTTGACTAAGTGTGTCATCAAATCCCGAAATCCCGGCCAATCAGTCCCCAAAATTAAAGAGTGGGTAAGGTGAGGATTAACCGCCGCCTTCACTATAACTTTTTCCCCTCTGAAAAAAATGTGGACTGACACCAAAATGGTAGCGGTGAACATCCCCGTGCACACACAACACCTTCACCCCCTGTGCTCCCCCCAATGCCTCGTTTTGAACCAGGCTTTGGCGAATTGAGGTCTGATTACAACCAGAATTCACCAACGCCTGATATGTAGCCCCTTGGATACTCACCGGTATGCGATACACTCCGGCCCGATTGAGGGCGGCCTCTGGCGCATCGGGGATCCAAACCACCGCGCCCACTTCCATTGCCGTGCACTGCTGTTGAAGGTGGCCCGGCTCCCCGCAGTGCCAGCAAACCGGCCTGGGCTTTCCCTCTGCACCGGTGTTCTGGGGCTCACTCACCTGAGGTGGGGGAGAGACAGACACAGAAGGGAGAAATGGGAGGGCACCACGGGTGCGGCGGGCCGGCTGGGGTGGTGCCGGCCCCTGTCTCCGCAGTGGGGGAATGGGGCAAGGACGGGACACAGAAGGAGGGGGAGAGAGAGAGAGAGAGAGAGAGAAGAGGAGAGAAGAGAAGATGCTGTCTGCTGTCCTGCTGCCAGAACAGCCGCCAAATGATCCTCCGCCAGCTCGACTGCCTCATCCAGCGACGCCGGGCAGTGGCACTGGACCCACTCCACGGTTCCTGCTGGTAAGTGAGCGATTAATTGTTCCAGCACCACCTGGTCGATGATCCCCTCGGCGTCGCGGTTGTCGGCTCTCAACCACCGCCAGCAGGTGAGAGCTGCTGGCCAAACATGAACGGCCGGCCGACTTCCTCCAAGCGTAAAGCTCGGAAGTGCTGGCGCTGTTGCTCTGGAGTGCGCCCCACGCGCTGGAGGACGGCCCGGCGGAGGTCTGCGTAGGCCAGCCGGCGGTCGGCGGGGAGCTGTAGCGCGGCCAGCTGTGCCTCTCCCGTTAGGAGGGGGAGGAGGTGCACCGTGCGCTGCTCCATCGGCCACCCCAAGGCTTCTGCGACTTGTTCGAATAGCGTGATGAAAGCCTCGGGGTCATCCTGTGAACCCATCTTGGTGACAGTGAGGGGAGACGGGCCCGCGGCCGGAGTGCTGGTGGACCCTGCCGATGCGAGGAGGTGCCGGAACGCCTCGTGGTCTTCCTGTTGGGCCAGCACCAGGGCTTCGAAGCGCCGCTCTTGTTCCTTCCGGAGGGTGACGAGCGCCTGGTGCTGGCTTTGGTGGGCCGTGGCGAGGGCGTGGACCAGGTCGGCGAACAGGGAGGACTCCATGGGGCTGATCGGCTGGTGCTCCACTCTGAATTCCCGGGTTTCAGCACCACTGTAGCGGTTGCTAGGCGTGGGTGGAGCACAGAGGAAGGCAGGACAGAGATCAGGTTCGTATAGGGTTTTTTTATTGCCAAACTTTTCAGTCTACACAATGTATTATTCGGAGGCTAGAGACACAGACTAGCGGCTCGTCCAGCGATGATCTCCCCTGCTCTCTGCTCTCCTTCCCTAAATAGGGTGCGGTCACTGGGAAGACACACAAACACAGGTTAATTGCCGTCAGGTGTAGTGATTCTGCCACTTACCTTCCCTGACTCCACCCTCCTGTCACAGACCGGCACTTGACCACACCCCTGCTGCCACAGTATTGCATACTGGTGAGTATCCAAGGGGCTACATATCACGCTTTGGTGGATTCCGGTTGTAATCAGACCTCAAGTCACCAACGCCTGGTGCAAGGTGAGGCATTGAGGGGAGCACAAGCGGTAAAAGTGTTGTGTGTGTGCACGGGGATTTTCACCATTACCCTCTAATGTCTGTCCAAATTCTATTCCGGGGCCAGATGCATAGAATAAAGGCGGTGGTTAGTCCCCGTCTCACCCACTCGTTGATTTTGGGTACTGATTGGCCGGGATTTAAAAACCTAATGGAATATTTAACACGCAGTGGGTCCTGCACTAGTAGGTCACAGGAAGATCCTGGTGTGGCGTTGACTGGAGAAGCTGTCGCAGAGCCGTCTATGTCAACACCGCGTCAGAGTGAGGAGCAGCCCGCTCCTCCTCCCTCTCTCGGGGATTCCCTTGGGGATTTCCTGTTAGAGCAGTCGCGAAACGAGACTCTGCGGCATGTGTTTGACCAAGTGAGAGTAATCGATGGTCAAACTCTTCAGCCAAGTGCAGCAACGACCTTCCCCTATTTTTCCATTATTAAAGATAGATTGTACCGAGTGATGCAGGACACTCAAACCAAGGAACAAATAACCCAGTTGTTAATCCCAAAAAGCCGTAGCAAACTCGTGTTCCATGCGGCTCACTTTAATCCCATGGCTGGACACTTGGGGCAAGATAAAACATTAGCCCAAATAATGGCCCGATTCTATTAGCCAGGGATTCGCGGGGATGTCCATCGGTGGTGTGCGGCATGCCGTGAATGCCAATTAGTAAATCCCGCGGCCACTCCAAAAGTGCCTTTACGCCCTCTTCCTCTAATCGAGACCCCGTTTGAGCGAATTGGGATGGATCTTGTAAGGCCATTAGATCGGTCAGCACAGGGATATCGCTTTATTTTAGTTCTAGTGGACTATGCAACGTGATATCCGGAAGCAGTGCCTCTCCACAATATCTCAGCATGCAGTATTGCAGAAGCGCTCTTCCGCTTTATCTCCCAGGTTGGGATTCTGAAAGAAATCCTGACAGACCAAGGCACTTCGTTTATGTCACGCACACTGCGCGAGCTGTATGGGTTACTGGGGATTAAGTCTATCTGCACCAGTGTCTATCACCCACAAACGGATGGCTTAGTAGAGCGATTTAACCAAACACTCAAAAACATAATCCGTAAATTCGTAAGTGAAGATGCGCGTAATTGGGATAAGTGGCTCGAGCCCCTGTTGTTCACAGTACGAGAGGTCCCGCAAGCCTCCACGGGGTTTTCTCCCTTCAAATTATTATATAGGCGTAAGCCGCATGGCATTCTGGATGTGCTACGGGAAAATTGGGAGGGACCTTCATCGAGTAAAAATGAAATCCAGTATGTTCTTGACCTGCGCGCAAAACTCCACACCCTCACGCACCTAACCCAGGAGAATTTACGGCAGGCACAAGAACGTCAAAGCCGGCTGTATGACGGGCACGTGCCTTAGAGAGTTCATGCTGGGAGACAAAGTGCTCGTATTATTGCCCACGTCAAGTTCTAAATTAGTCGCCAAGTGGCAAGGGCCCTTTGAGGTCACACGGCGAGTCGGGGACATCGACTATGAGGTGAAGCGAACAGATAGGGGTGGGGTACTGCAAATCTACCACCTCAACCTTTTAAAATGCTGGAATGAGGGGGTCCCCGTGGCGTTGGCGTTGGTAGTCCCAGAGAAGGCGGAGCTGGGGCCAGAGGTAAAAAGGATAACATCTCGGACCACTCCGGTCCCTTGTGGAGACCACCTCTCACCGGCTCAACTCACGGAGGTAGCCAAGTTGCAGAAGGAATTTTCCGATGTGTTCTCGCCCCTTCCTGGTTGTACCCACCTCATAGAACACCACATCGAAACGACCCCGGGGGTGGTAGTGTGTAGCCGCCCTTACTGCTTACCTGAACACAAGAAAAAGGTGGTTTGGGATGAACTCAAGGCCATGCTTGAAATGGGCATAGTCGAGGAGTCCCACAGTGACTGGAGCAGCCCAGTGGTCCTGGTTCCCAAGACCGACGGGTCGGTCCGGTTCTGTGTGGACTATAGAAAGGTCAACGCGGTGTCTAAATTTGACGCATACCCAATGCCTTGCATTGATGAGTTGTTTGATCGGTTAGGTGCTGCTCGCTTTTATTCAACACTGGATCTAACAAAGGGATATTGGCAGATCCCCTTGACTCCTCTATCCCGAGAGAAAACGGCCTTTTCCACACCGTTTGGATTACACCAATTTGTCACGCTCCCTTTTGGGTTGTTTGGGGCGCCCGCTACATTCCAGTGGCTTATGGACAGGGTCCTCCGCCCTCACACTGCCTACGCGGCTGCCTATCTAGACGACATCGTGATCGACAGTAATGATTGACTGCGGCACTTGGAACACCTGAGGGCTGTTCTAAAGTCGCTGAGATGAGCGGGCCTCACAGCTAACCCAAAAAAGTGTGCGATTGGGCGGGTGGAAGTACGGTATCTGGGGTTCCACTTGGGTCATGGGCAGGTGCAGCCCCAAATTAACAAGACCGCAGCAATTGTGGCCTGCCTGAGGCCCAAGACCAAAAAGGAGGTGAGACGGTTCTTGGGGCTGGCTGGCTATTATCATAGGTTTCTACCTAATTATTCGGATGTCACCAGCCCACTAACCAATCTCACTAAAAAGGGGGCTCCAGATCCGGTCCAGTGGATGGAGCAGTGCCAACAGGCCTTCTCTGAGGTAAAAGCTGCACTGTGTGGGGGGCCACTCTTACACTCCTCTGACTTCTCTCTCCCTTTTATTTTGCAGACTGATGCATCAGACAGAGGGCTGGGGGCCGTTTTGTCCCAGGAGGTAGAGGGCGAGGAGCGCCCCGTGCTGTACATCAGCCGGAAACTCTCGATGCGTGAAAGCAGGTACAGCACAATCGAGAAGGAGTGTCTCGCCATCAAGTGGGCAGTCCTCGCCCTCCGATACTATCTGCTGGGGTGCCCTTTCACTCTCTGTTCGGACCACGCACCCCTCCAGTGGCTCCACTGCATGAAAGATGCCAATGCGCAGATCACCCGTTGGTATCTGGCCCTCCAGCCATTTAAGTTCGAGGTGATCCACAGGCCGGGGGTGCAGATGGTGGTGGCGGACTTCCTGCCCCATCAGGGGGTGGAGTCAGCTTCAGGCCGGACAGCTCCCCAGCCTGAGTCGGGCGGTGGGGGTATGTGACAGCGGGGGCGTGGCCAAGCAGCAGTTCGTGAATGGAGGGCGGGGTCGGGGAAGGTAAGTGGCTAAGTCATTCCACCTGCTGTCAATGAATGTGTGTGTGTGTGTGTGTGTGTGTCTGTTTGTTTGTTACAGGGACGAAGCATAAAAGGAGAGAGAGCAGAGAAAGGGAGCTCTCTCCCCAACCACAATGCATGGGTGTGAATGAGTAAGGAATGAATGAATGAATTAATGAATGAATGAAAGGAAGCAAACAAGCAAGCAAGCTGAAAAGCCCGAATAAAAGATATTGTACAAATATCAACTCTCGCCTGCCATGCTTCTGTGCTCCACCCACATCAGGAACTGTTACAGTTCATTTTCCAGCACAAAATTAAATGTTACAAAAAAGAAATGTTTGTATCTGAGCAGCATATCACATAAGAAAGCACTTTTCAGATTAAAAAAAGAAAACATAATGAAGACTACTGGGTTCTGTTGCAAAATTAAGAAGTGAGTATGACAGTCAAAGTGTCCAGAAGAACTGTGGCTGGTTCTGTAAGATGCTCTGTAAAACCTACAGCTCATTTCCTTATAAAACTGCACTCATTGTACCTGAGACTACTATGTTTTTTTTAAAGCAAAGAGTCATCTCACACCAAATATTTACTTTGTTTCATTTATTATGGCTTACTCCTGTTTATAGTGGGTTTTTATTATTTTTTTATTTTTTAAAAAGTTGAAATATTTCATTTCATTATTTTTAAGTCAGTTTTGGTCTACAGCATTTCTTTACATGCACGTAAGACTTTTGCACAGTACTGTATATGTATTTCTGTTAAAGCATCTAATTTACAGCATTCAAAGTCTGATAGCATTTTGAAGTGCTTCAGGTGAAAAAAAGAATTTCAATTTTATTTAAACAAACATTTCAGTTACAAAAATTTCAAAATTTCTTTCTCTCAATTTTTACACCTGGAAGTTGTACAAATTACTCTACATTTACATCCATCTCCAACCAACCTGTGACTGACATGTTACACTTTTTTTATAGTTACAGTGGTGCTTGAAAGTTTGTGAACCCTTTAGAATTTTCTATATTTCTGCATAAATATGACCTAAAACATCATCAGATTTTCACACAAGTCCTAAAAGTTGATAAAGAGAACCCAGTTAAACAAATGAGACAAAAATATTATACTTGGTCATTTATTTATTGAGGAAAATGATCCAATATTACACATCTGTGAGTGGCAAAAGTATGTGAACCTTTGCTTTCAGTATCTGGTGTGACCCCCTTGTGCAGCAATAACTGCAACTAAACGTTTATGGTAACTGTTGATCAGTCCTGCACACTGGCTTGGAGGAATTTTAGCCCATTCCTCCATACAGAACAGCTTCAACTCTGGGATGTTGGTGGGTTTCCTCACATGAACTGCTTGCTTCAGGTCCTTCCACAACATTTCCATTGGATTAAGGTCAGGACTTTGACTTGGCCATTCCAAAACATTAACTTTATCCCTCTTTAACCATTCTTTGGTAGAACGACTTGTGTGCTTAGGGTTGCTGTCTTGCTGCATGATCCACCTTCTCTTGAGATTCACTTCATGGACAGATGTCATGACATTTTCCTTTAGAATTCGCTGGTATAATTCAGAATTCATTGTTCCATCAATGATGGCAAGCCGTCCTGGACCAGATGCAGTAAAACAGGCCCAAACCATGATATTGCCACCACCATGTTTCACAGATGGGATAAGGTTCTGATGCTGGAATGCAGTGCTTTCCTTTCTCCAAACATAACGCTTCTCATTTAAACCAAAAAGTTCTATTTTGGTCTCATCCGTCCACAAAACATTTTTCCAATAACCTTCTGGCTTGTCCACGTGATCTTTTGCAAACTGCAGACGAGCAGCAATGTTCTTTTTGGAGAGCAGTGGCTTTCCCCTTGCAACCCTGCCACGCACACCATTGTTGTTCAGTGTTCTCCTGATGGTGGACTCATGAACCTTAACATTAGCCAATGTGAGAGAGGCCTTCAGTTGCTTAGAAGTTACCCTGGGGTCTTTTGTGACCTCAATGACTATTACACACCTTGCTCTTGGAGTGATCTTTGCTGGTCGACCACTCCTGGGGAGGGTAACAATGGTCTTGTATTTCCTCGTATTTCCTTGTATTTCCTTGTATTTGTACACAATCTGTCTGACTGTGGATTGGTGGAGTCCAAACTCTTTAGAGATGGTTCTGTAACCTTTTCCAGCCTGATGTGCATCAACAACGCTTTTTCTGAGGTCCTCGGAAATCTCCTTTGTTCGTGCCATGATACACTTCCACAAACATGTGTTGTGAAGATCAGACTTTGATAGATCCCTGTTCTTTAAATAAAACAGGGTGCCCACTCACACCTGATTGTCATCCCATTGATTGAAAACACCTGACTCTAATTTCACCTTTAAATTTACTGCTAATCCTAGAGGTTCACATACTTTTGCCACTCACAGATATGTAATATTGGATCATTTTCCTCAATAAATAAATGACCAAGTAGAATATTTTTGTCTCATTTCTTTAACTGGGTTCTCTTTATCTACTTTTAGGACTTGTGTGAAAATCTGATGATGTTTTAGGTCATATTTATGCAGAAATATAGAAAATTCTAAAGGGTTCACAAACTTTCAAGCACCACTGTATATTTGATGTTGTGGGACGCCTGTAAAACTGTCATGTTATAGCAGCTATAAACAGCTGTTTCCTCATTAGCTTCTCTTTTTCCTTCTCTTTAAGTTAAGACAAAAAAGCTTGTGATTTCCTGTTACAGAGAAGCTGAAAAGAACTGTAAACTCTTCTGTCCTGAAGATGTCAGAAAACTTAAAATTACAGTGGATTGGGTGGCAGTCGAAGGCAGGGGCCTCGACGACCTGATCCCCGGACACAGCGGCTGGCTGTTGGGACATGGAATGTCACTTCGCTGGGGGGGAAAGAGCCTGAGCTTGTGCGGGAGGTTGAGAGGTACCGGCTAGAGATAGTCGGGCTCACCTCCACGCACAGCTTGGGCTCTGGAACCCAGCTCCTCGAGAGGGGCTGGACTCTCCACTTCTCTGGAGTCGCCCGTGGTGAGCGGCGGCGGGCTGGTGTGGGCTTGCTTATAGCTCCCCAGCTCAGCCGCCATGTGTTGGAGTTTACCCCAGTGAACGAGAGGGTCGCCTCGCTGCACCTTCGGATTGGGGAGAGGGCTCTTGCTGTTGTTTGTGCCTATGGCCCAAATAGCAGTATAGAGTATCCAGCCTTCTTGGAGGCCCTGGGAGAGGTACTGAGGAGTGCTCAGACTGGGGACTCCATTGTGTTCCTGGGGGACTTCAATGCTCACGTGGGAGATGACAGTGACACCTGGAGGGGCGTGGTTGGGAGGAACGGCCTCCCCGATCTGAACCCGAGTGGTGTTTTGTTATTGGACTTCTGTGCTAGTCACGGTTTGTCCATAACGAACACCATGTTCGAGCATAGGGGTGTCCATAAGTGCACATGGCACCAGGACACCTTAGGTCGGAGGTCAATGATCGACTTTGTAGTCGTTTCATCTGATCTCCGGCCCTATGTCTTGGACACTCGGGTGAAGAGAGGGGCTGAGCTGTCAACTGATCACCACCTGGTGGTGAGTTGGATCCGCTGGCGGAGGAGGAAGCTGGACAGACCTGGCAGGCCCAAACGTATGGTGAGGGTCTGCTGGGAACGTCTGGCCGAGCACTCTGTCGGGGAGGTCTTTAACTCCCACCTCCGGGAGAGCTTTTCCCAGCTTCCGAGGGAGGCGGGGGACATTGAGTCTGAGTGGACCATGTTCTCTACCTCCATTGTGGACGCAGCTGTTCAGAGCTGTGGCCGCAAGGTCTCCGGTGCCTGTCGTGGCGGCAATCCCCGAACCCGGTGGTGGACACCGGAAGTAAGGGATGCCGTCAAGCTGAAGAAGGAGTCCTATCGGGCCATGTTAACCTCCAGGACTCCCGAGGCAGCTGACGGGTATCGGCAGGCCAGGCGTGCTGCAGCTCGGGCAGTTGCGGAGGCAAAAACTCGGAACTGGGAGGAGTTCGGGGAGGCCATGGAGAAGGACTATCGGTCGGCCTCGAAGAAATTCTGGCAAACCGTCCGGCGCCTCAGGAGGGGGAAGCAGTACTCTGCCAACACTGTTTACAGTGTGGGTGGGGAGCTGTTGACCTCGACTGGGGACATTGTCGGGCGGTGGAAGGAATACTTTGAGGATCTCCTCAATCCCACCGTCATGTCTTCCACTGAGGAGACTGAGGCTGATGACTCAGAGGTGGACTCGTCCATTACCCAAGCCGAAGTCACTGAGGTGGTTTGCAAGCTCCTCGGTGGCAAGGCACCGGGGGTGGATGAGATCCGCCCTGAGTATCTCAAGTCTCTGGATGTTGTGGGGCTGTCTTGGTTGACACGCCTCTGCAACATCGCGTGGCGGTCAGGGACAGTGCCTCTGGAGTGGCAGACTGGGGTGGTGGTCCCTCTTTTTAAGAAAGGGGACCGGAGAGTGTGCCCCAATTATAGGGGAATCACACTTCTCAGCCTCCCAGGGAAGGTTTACTCCAGGGTACTGGAGAGGAGAATTCGACCAATAGTCGAACCTCGGCTCCAGGAGGAACAATGCGGTTTTCGTCCTGGTCGCGGAACACTGGACCAGCTCTATACCCTTCATAGGGTGCTCGAGGGTTCATGGGAGTTTGCCCAACCAGTCCACATGTGCTTTGTGGATCTGGAGAAGGCATTTGACCGTGTCCCCCGTAGTTTTCTGTGGGGGGTGCTTCGGGAGTATGGGGTTCGGGGCTCTTTGCTAAGGGCTGTCCGGTCCCTGTACGAACGGAGCAGGAGTCTGGTTCGCATTGCCGGCAGTAAGTCAGACCTGTTCCCAGTGCATGTTGGACTCCGGCAGGGCTGCCTTTTGTCACCGGTTCTGTTCATAATTTTTATGGACAGAATTTCTAGGCGCAGCCAGGGGCCAGAAGGAATCCTGTTTGGGAACCACAGGATTTCATCTCTGCTTTTTGCGGATGATGTTGTCCTGTTGGCTTCTTCAAACCAGGACCTTCAGCATGCACTGGGGCGGTTTGCAGTCGAGTGTGAAGCGGCTGGGATGAGAATCAGCACCTCCAAGTCCGAGGCCATGGTTCTCGACCGGAAAAGGGTGGCTTGCCCTCTCCAGGTTGGTGGAGAAGTTCTGCCTCAAGTGGAGGAGTTTAAGTATCTCGGGATCTTGTTCACGAGTGAGGGAAGGATGGAGCGTGAGATCGACAGGCGGATCGGTGCAGCCTCCGCAGTGATGCGGTCGCTTTACCGGTCCGTTGTGGTGAAGAAGGAGCTGAGCCAAAAGGCGAAGCTCTCAATTTACCGGTCGATCTACGTTCCGACTCTCACCTATGGTCATGAGCTTTGGGTAATGACCGAAAGGACAAGATCGCGGATACAAGCGGCCGAAATGAGTTTCCTTCGCAGGGTGGCTGGGCGCTCCCTTAGAGATAGGGTGAGAAGCACAGTCACTCGGGAGGAGCTCGGAGTAGAGCCGCTGCTGCTCCACATCGAGAGGAATCAGCTGAGGTGGCTCGGGCATCTTTTTCGGATGCCTCCTGGACGCCTCCCTGGGGAGGTGTTCCAGGCATGTCCCCCCGGGAGGAGGCCCCGGGGAAGACCCAGGACACGCTGGAGGGACTATGTCTCTCGGCTGGCCTGGGAACGCCTCGGTGTTCTTCCCGAGGAGCTGGCCGAGGTGTCTGGGGAAAGGGAAGTTTGGGCTTCCCTGCTTAGACTGCTGCCTCCGCGACCCGGTCCCGGATAAAGCGGAAGAAGACGAGACGAGACGAGACGAGAGAAGCTGAAAAGAACTGTAAACTCTTCTGTCCTGAAGATGTCAGAAAACTTAAAATTACAGCTTTACCTCTGACTGTTACACTGACACTGGAGGCTCCTTCCATAAATGTTACATAAACATTTATTTATTTACTACTTACAGAAACACTTCACCATATCAACAATTCCACATTATGTTTTTGTGGCGAGTCCACTGTACAAGCTCCTGGCTTAAAGTTCGAGAAACAGAAATTATGACATTTTTGTAACCGAAGTGAACAAAAAAGAAAAATGAGTTTTTTCCAGCCTGACGGATCATTCCATTTTTCATTCCTTCTGAAGCATTTTCCAATATATCATTCTCTAAATGCTGTGGGTTTAAAGCTTTAGTATATTTCTTCTTCCCATAGCCTGCAAGGGCTGTTACAGCACCACTGATGACATTTTAAAGTACATATCCTGGACCAATTTCTTTTTTTTTTAAATATAAAAGTATGTCCCTTTACACACTCATCCAGAAGAGTAATTTTGCACAAAGCCATCTGTCTACAGCAGAAAAAAATTAAATTAAACGCATCTGGAAAAATCCCAAGGGAGTCTGGAGCCAGATTCGTGACGTTACCTGTGGATCCACCAGCAGGCTGAGAGAGCTTGCACGGTTTCAGTGCACAGCCTGTGTAGATCAAGTTTAGCAGCGAGCGATTTTGCATTGAAATATGGAATTGTCACCTGAGCGCAATGTTACTTCACCTTTGGATGAAGAATATAATGAGATGTCAGAATTGGGGCTTCATTGGTTTGGATTTGATGATGATTCAAGTAGTGAAGATGATGGAGACAACACTGGGGATGTAAATAATACGGTTGTTTTCTCATAAACAAACCAGCGCTGACGTAGGATTCAGAAGGAGGCATCCCGCACGTGACATCACGAAAATCAGTGTTTCCTGGAAAATTCAAATGCCAAGTTTTTTCAGAGGCAGACCAATTTGCCTCAAATGGCTTGATTTCAACTGAATTTTTCTCGTATTGTGCAAGGTAATAAAAAATTGCACAAAATGCAAATTGTAACAGATATTTGACCAAAGTTTAATATAAAATAGGAGAATTACATTGATCTTGCTCCTGAATTTACCTGTGATATGCACTAAGGCCCAAAGTGCAGACTTTAGTCTGCAATGAAATCCCTCCCAAAGTGAATAAGGCTACATCCACACGACAACGGCAAAGAGATTTTTTTTTTTTAAATATCGCGTCCACATGGGCAACGGATCAGTAAAATTTCAGGTACATATGGCAACTCAGCGCTTGCTGAAAACGATGCAATACACATGCCACACCTCTAGGTGTGCTGTAAGACGGTCCCATCAGAGACACCAGAACAATAGAAGAAGTAGACGCATGCGCATAAACCCCTTCTTCTGTAGCATTAGCCACATAAAGTTTTGATTATTAATCAGTAGCGTAAAACGAAAGACGCGGAAAGAGGAATGAATGGGGGTAGATGGAGAGAGAGAGGAATGAATGGGGGTAGATGGAAGCTGGTACACCAACATTCTGATACTGTATCCTCCAGAACAGGGGCGATTTCTCAGAGACAACAAGGGAAGCCGAGCTTCCCCTAAAATTCTCTCCCCAAACTGCGGCATCTATGACGTTGAATTCTCATTAAAACAATAACTTGCATAGCATAATATATGCCCAAGATTGTATTTACGTTCATAACTATCCTGTAACTTATTTGAGTGATGTCTGATGAACTTGCAGTTCGCTACAAGAATCACCTTTGCTGCCAGGCTGTAACCAGCGTTGCCAGATACTGCTGACGTTTTCCAGCCAAAATATGTTCAAAACCCGCCAAAATGCACTTAAAACCGCCCAATCTGGCAACACTGGCTGTAACCTTTCTTATTTCAATGGGCTCTATGTGCTGGCAGCCGGGTATCCGTTGCAGTCTATGAGAGGGCTCTGAACAGCCAATTTCAGCTAGTTGTTATTGGTTAAAATCGACAAAATCGTCACTTCCAGGGAAGCCGGGCTTCTCTGGGACTAACGAGACAGTGGGAGGGGCAAGAAGCCGGGCTGATGAAGGATTATTGGAGGTAGTGTTGAAAGACATGAGGAGGGCGGGCTCTGTACTTCGGCGTCGGCGAGGAACACAGTAAGCGCATGATCAGTCAGTCCCTAGCGGATGTCGAGAAAGTGTAGTCGTGTGCCAAAGTGCTGTCCGAATTTCTTTTCATATAAACGTTTCTTCTCATTGATGTCTCTGTACATTACTCTGTAAATAAATGTAAATATTACTCGTTGTGCTCCGTTAACTTTCATCCATTCTATCAGTTTGATCATTCGTGAATTCACTCGTTTATTTAATTTGTAGTTCAATCTGGTTGTAGGCTAGCTTGAGCCTTATTGGGATCTGCAGTGCTAGCTGCTAACAGAAATTGGTGAAGTCTCTGGAAAGCACAACCAGCTAGTATGACAGGGTCACAGACCATTTTCTGGAAAAGGAGCGGAGGGCAGATTTTGTGTATAAATAGTGTGCATCATATAATGATCATGAATCTGAAGTGTGTATATTGTTCAGTAATGTTAAGAGAATGGTGGGCTCTGTGTTATAGGTTATACCTGGGTATAATATTCAAGGTTCTGTGTGTTGCATAGCCTACCTGGTTATGAATTTCCAGACTGTGTTGCAGAAGATGTTCAAGGATGTGTTGCACAGCTGGGTGTTGTGTTAAAGACTCTGTGTTGCATATCAGGGTATGATGTTCAAGGCTCTTCGTTGAATAGCCAGTGATTTTTGGATGTTTGATATTTTTGATTAAGGATATGAGGCACTAGCCTGGCAAGCCAGACTATAACATGAAATGTACAAGCAAAAATACTTTCTGCCACTAGGTAGGGTTGTCTAGTTCACTATGCTAACGGGGCACACCTTTCTATGCTTTGATATCCGGCCTACAGGTTTTACGATGAATGCGTAAAATGGGCTTCCCCTGTTTTAAAAACCAGCAGCCGCCACTGCTCCAGAATTCTTTAATGGTCCGGAATAAATTGAATGCTACACATTGATGGATTACTTTGTTCTTCTACGCCCTTTTTGAGGAATGTATTGTCGGACTTAAACCAACATCTGAAGAGGTGAGATCGCTCCTTTTTTTTCTATTTTTGCTGGCGGGATTGTTTTTGGAAAGCGCACGGGCGGTGCGTGGTTTGGTACTGCTTCCGCAGTGTTTGGACTAAAGATTCTGCCCTAAGGGCTATTCTCTCACTCTCTCTCTCTCTCTCTCACTTTGCACCATTACACAATAAATATTCACAGTGAAAATATTTTGTAAGCGCGTTTCATGAACCAAGTTATAGGATTTGTTGACAACTCGCATCGCGTTTGTTACACTTCTACCCGGCGTGAAGCACTGACAGTCATGTGGTTGTGACATCATCGTAAACAAATCTGTTCTACTCATCCAGACGACTTCGCAACGGGGCCATTGCCAGATTTTTCCACTCTGGAACCCGTTCTCAAAAGATTTCGTTTTGGGGCACCCAAAACGCCGGTGCCGTGTGGACGCCAGGCCGAAACGATAAACAATTTTATCAGATTCACCTGAATCCGTTGCCGTGTGGACAGGGCCTAAGTCTAACATACCACTAACTGCCTCCCATTGTTGTGTAAAGAAGCCTAATTATTGAGCTGTGTCCCTGCCAGCACCCCACACACTGGATATTCTGCAGGCCAGCAACTCTGATGTGCCCTTCTGTAAGAATCACTGGCCATAAAAGGCACATAACCAAAATATTTGCCATTTTTCCACTATAACATTTGTAACAAAAACCGTGCTGGCATTTGACAAGGGCATAAGACAAATTGTGTTACCTGAGAAATAGCCTCTGATGTGCCCTTTTGTAAGACTCAATGGGCATTATGCAATTTAGATTTGATGAGGGAAGGGAGGGGAAGGGAGTGTCGTAAAAGGTGTGAATGTTGTGGGCGAGAAACAACCATAAATGGAGCACTTGCATGTGACGTCACAGCCGATCCAGATTGTGACAGACGCCATCTTGTCGGTCAAACACCATATTCCGCCTTCTACTTCTACTTCTACTTCTGGTTCTACTTCTGCTTTTACTTCTACCTTTTCTTCTGGAAAACCCTACTATATACAATTCTACTACAACGGCTGCGGCTACAAGCTCTCCCTACCTGTGCACATTTTTTATGTTTTTTGTGTGTATTTTTGCGTGTTGTTCATCTGTACCGGACTTCAATATCCACTACAACCGTATGGACTTACTGGACATTGGTTTCCAGCAGAAAATGACGGTTTGTAGCGATTTCCATCGCATGCACAACATTCCGGACAAGAAAAAAAAAAAAACATTCCGGACGAGATAGCGAGACCAGTGGGGTCTCCGTGGATTGTTATCGGAAGCAAAGCGAAGGAGGCGGTGCCGGGAGCGGAAGCAAAAGCGAGGCTGCAGAGCCGGCCTGTTGACTAAGCTCAGAAAACAGCTACTCAAATCTCCACTGCTAAGCCTCTACCTCTCCAACGCCAGATCCATGTAAACAAGACGGACGAGCTGGAATTACTTTATTCTATTCTATAATCGGCTGGTCAGTGCTATACTCAATACTTAAGTGACTTACCCATCCAATGAGGATTCTTGTTTACAAGATGCCACATCTGAGTCGCTGACAAATCCTGAATTTCTGTAAAGATAACTGTCCAGAGATTTATAAGCACGCAGTGCTTCACCACTGAACAGCGAGGGAAAGTTAATGAGGTAATTATACACATCCGGGTATTCCGCTGACAGTTCAATATCCGGTCATGAAAACTCCGTCCGGTAAGCCATAAGGGTCACAAATCTGTAGATTGTTTATTTTAGACATATATCTAGTTTTCTGTTCATTAGAAAAATGAGCCGTGTAGTCCGTCGGTTGAAATTGATCCATTCTGCACATGAGTGCAGCAGTATTCAGCGGTGTTTTTGACCGACAAGATGGCGGTTGTGTACCTTCCGGTCACGTGACTGCAAGATCTCTATTGGGAATGCCTGGCACGCAGACCCAGACTTCACAATGTCACAACCAAGGCAACCAAGAAGGATCAGTGCTCAGGAGGCTTTAGCAATTCTACAGAGCATGTCAGACTGTGAATCTGATGGTGGAGATGTGGCCCTCGCATTTCAGAATGAAAACGTTGTCACAGATTCGTCAAGTGATGAGGATGCGACTGCTCTTGCACCATGGTGCTTGCTCTTGCTCCTCCCCTCCAAAGACGCACCAGGAGACAGGTGGTCAAGTATGTGATTGAGCAGGACAGTTCAGACACAGAGGCCATGTCAGATGAGGAGGAAGACACAACGCATGTCAATCTCCCCTTGTAATAAAAAACAAAAAGTTGCAGATGTGGGCATAACACCTGGATCCACAGAGAAGGCGAAAGATGGCACTGTATGGTTCCACCACAAAGTTGGAGACTTTTCTGCTCATGAAATTCCACAGACAGCATTCAATGGATCTGGACGGCCAACAGAGTTTGCAACATGCAAAATCACGAGTCGCCTTCAAAGCTTCCTGTGTTTGTTGGATATCAGCATGCTGTTGACCATCAGAGACTGCACAGTCCAGGAGGGCTGTAGAACAAATCCCAGCTGGCAGATGAGTGGTCTTCAAACTGCCAAGGGCTACATTGGTGCCATGCGACTCATGCGGGCCAATAGATTCAGCAACCCAGATATCAAAGCCATAATGCCCCTTAACCGCTTTCTTGAAATAAAGCGGTACCTTCGCTTCGACAACAAGGACACCCACAAGGAACGCATACAAACGGACAAATTTGCAGCAATTTCAGACATCTGGCAGCAGTTTGTTCAGAATTGTGTGTCATCCTACAGTCCAGGGCAACATGTTACCATGGATGAGCAGTTATTTCCTTCAAAGGTTTGTTGTCCCTTTCTGCAGTACATTGCATCCAAGCCTGACAAGTTTGGAATCAAGTTTTGGATTGCAGCAGATCTGGACACAAAATACATGTGTAATGCCATCCCTTACTTGGGAAAAGATACCACTCGTCCGACGGGAGAGAGGCTGTCAGAGAATGTTTTTTTGAAATTGATGGAACCATTTATGGACCAGGGAAGGACTGTAACTATGGACAATTTCTTCACCTCTCTGTCTTTGGCTAACAGGCTTCTTCAACAAAAAACAACTCTGCTTGGCACCATCAACAAAAATCATCGGGAGCTACCAGCAACTGCAAAGGAAACCTCGGGGTGCCAGTTGTACTCCACACAGGTGTTCACATCTGGAAGTGCCTTGCTGACAGTGTTTGCAACAAAAAAAAATAAATCTGTTTGTCTTCTGAGCACCATGCATCAGAACGTGGAAATTGTGGACACCCAAAAACAAAAACCAAACACTGTTGTTGATTACAACCATTTCAAATGTGGCATTGATATCATGGACCAGAAATTATGCAACTACTCGGTGCGTGCAGGAACACGGAGATGGCCCATGGCTGTGTTTTACAACCTGCTTGACATGGCTGTCACAAATGCACATGTCTTGTACACAGCATGTACAGGATTCAAAGAAAGTCGCCAATTGTTCATGCTGGAGCTTGCAGAGGAACTTCAAAACAGGCTTTTGCAGGAAAAGGCACAAGGGGAAGAACACAAACAGCAGCGTCGTGAGATGAGAGTTTCTCAGAAGAAAAAGACACAGTGCCAGGTGCGCATACTCTGCAATAATAACAGAAGCACCGAACTTTGTGTATGCTGCCGCAAATACACCTGTGGCAAATGTAGGAAATACTCACCATGGGAATGTGGAAACTGCTAGATGGGACAACTGTATGCTACATTTCTGTGCTTTGTATAGCCTCCATATGTAGTGACCCTGCTTTTCTTAGTGTGAAATAAACATTTATTTTCTTCCTGAAGTTATACCGTCTGTTTGTAGTTTTTCCAAGCTGAAATTGTGTTTTTTGGGGCACTAATTCCAGTCAGAATCAGAATCAGAAGCCCTTTATTGTCACTAGTCACATGTACCAGTGAAATTAGCCGTCAACCTGTCCGTACATATACAACATACAATTGACATAGGGTAGACAGGACAGGAAGACAGGGAAAAAGATTAAAAGGAAACACAACATGAGGAGAGATAAGGGGAAAAAAAAGAACACCCCCCCCCCCCACTATGCTCCTGTCAGGAGTACAGTGTGGGAACATTAAAAAAACCTTTGCATAAGCACAACTACAACAAAGGTACACTTTAAACACGGGACTTGAGGGGGGGAATCAGGGGTAAGGGGTCTCATCTCATCTCATCTCATCTCATCTCATTATCTCTAGCCGCTTTATCCTGTTCTGAATGGTTGTCTGTGTCTATGTGTCAGCCCTGTGATGACCTGGCGACTTGTCCAGGGTGTACCCCGCCTTTCACCCGTAGTCAGCTGGGATAGGCTCCAGCTTGCCTGCGAACCTGTAGAACAGGGGTAAGGGGTGAGGGGGGGAATCAGGGGTAAGGGGTAAGAGGGGGAGGGGGGGAAGGGGAGGAGGTAATCCAGCGCAAGCAAGCAGCTGTCCGCTCCTGCAGCCATGAAGGCGCTGGTCACGCACCCGCTTGTCACACTGGGGGTAAAAATGGCGACCACGGAGAGTTAGAGAGGAATTTGAAAAATGAGAGTGTCTCCCAGCATTGACCTTCAGGGGGAAATATTTTCTCAGCAACGGCCTAAAACAAGGCCGGTTCTGTCTCAGGGCGCCGAATGTCAATAAGATATGAATTGTTTGGTCTTTCCAGACGCAGTCTTTGCACGTCCTCACCGCTCATCCATATCTGTCCATTCTATTCAAATTCAAATTGATCTCCGAAAAACATATTCCTTGCAAAGCTGAAAGCTGCTCCGAGATGACAACCATTTTGTGGTTAAAGTTCTGAATGTCCACAGTCCGAGTGCCAACAGCTTTGCCTACCACTCCAATATCGGGCAGCTTTGTGGGGCTTTGAACAGCTGTCACCGTTGTCTACTAATTCCAGTCCTCTGTCCTCTGACATTGTGAGCTTGGCAGAGTAAATTGTCATTGAAATTGGGGTGTAAGCTATAACCAGATTACCATTCATGAAGAATTTAGTATGTCCCTTCCTAAAATGACAGGCCATTATTAAAATAAGTGTTTTCATGACAAATAGAAAGCGTTTCTCGGATCAACTGACAAAATAGGGTGAATGTGTACATCTGTTTGTTGGCTAAATAAAGTATAAAATGAAAAATGGTTACTCTTAGTTAGGGATGTCCCGATCAGGTTTTTTTGCCCTCCGATCCGATACCGATCATTTGATTTTGAGTATCTGCCGATACCGAGTCCCGGTCCGATACTTCTTATAAGCCATAAAAAATAAAGACAAGGAAAGAAACGGATCCAGGATGTTCCTCATTTTTTATTTAACACCTTATTTTAACATCCAACAACTCCGTTAGCAAACAGAGCACTTACGTGAGGCAGTTTCAACAATAAATAACAAATTTAAAAAAATAACCTTAAAATACCTGGCAGGAATGTAAACAAATAAAAAAAATAAAGTGCCACAGTGCCGGTAATTTGCTTTTAAGAACACATCTCACAGTGGTGTACAGTAATTTCAATTAAGGAAATGAACGTTTTTCTTGATGAAAACAAGCATTTCTACCCTTTCAGGTTTGAGCCCGTTTCTTTTGTCATCCAACAAAAAAAAAAATGATCTCATGCTTTGCTTTCCGCTTCGAACTGCTTCCGTGTTCAACTTTGCCGGCAACAGGCAGCCAATAACCAATAGCGTCTCCGCTACAAAGTGATGTCATGCCACACGCGTTGGTGTTGCTGTGTTGAGACAAGAGGTCTGGTCTCACTCTGTGCCAATGCATAGCTATTGATGTGTTAAAAATGAGAATATATTATATAGATATATATCCGATCCCTGATCGGGAGGCAATGCCCGATTCCGATCGAGTCTGAAACCATGTGATCGGGCCCGATTTCCGATCACGTGATCGGATCGGGACATCCCTACTCTTAGTACAACACACACAACTCAACACACAGTATGTTGGGCTGATCAGAGTTCATTCAAACAGCAGTATGGCCTTTGTCATTACAGGCAGCAACCTCAGTGGGGGGTGGAGTGGCTGTTCACAATACAATGGAGACAGTTAGCACCTTGAGAGGAATACACAATTTTTGCAGAGGGGAGGGGGCATGCAGCAGAAGTGAAAATCTCTGGCCCTGCTAGTGTTTAGAGTCCATCATTGGTATGTTGAGGGCATTTAAACTTGGCAAAGCCCATCCCTCTTCAAGCTTGATCAATGGACAATTTAGAGTAGCCAGTTAACCTAACTGCATGTCTTTGGACTGTTGGAGAAACTGGAGCACCCAGAGGAAACCCACACAGTCACGGGAAGAACAGGCAAACTCCACACAGAAAGGCCCCTCATCAGCCGTGAGGTTCAAACCCAGAACCTTCTTGATGTGAGGCGACAGTGCTAACCGCTACACCATCATGCCACCCTTAGCATGTTTATATTACAATAAATGACAGGTGATTGAAAAGGTTTTCATGTAGCACATAAACGGCTTCAGGTTTTTTTGTCTTGAAGAATTTGTAAATGATGTAGAGTATGTCAGCCGTCGTCAACTGGCAGCAAGTATTCCCTTACAAAAAAGAAGTTTATTCAAGTGTGCTTCTAGTATACTTCTTTTAAACTAAAAAATAAGAGGGTATGCTTTCAGTTTACTTTTTATTTACTTATCAGAGATATACTTAATAAAGTTGTACATAAGTATACTTGGCTTATACTGAAAAATATATAGAAAAGTCTAAGTATATTAAGCTTATAATTAAACTTTTGATCAAGATATACTTAACAAAAGTGTAATAAAGTATTAAAATATTTGTGCCTTATGTTTAAGTGTACTTGCCCTGTAGCTGTGCTTCAGCATTGTTGACTCTTAGGTATGTCTGTGGTTCCATATAAGTTTTTTTTTTTTTAATTTCTCCTGAGTGGGATAATAAATTTTTTATTTATTTATTTTTCTTTAGTGCTTGAATGTCAATTTCAGTTGTCATTGCCATGTTTTTATACTTTGGCATTTAATCCAATGTTGCTTTAAATTTGGATTTTTAAAGAAAATGAATATGTTCTTAATCCTAAGTATCTGTTGTTATTTTGTGAATTCTTACCTTTATAACTTCATTGTAACTTAAGGTACGAAACACTTAAGTTGTCTACTGAGCACGGTCGCCTCACAGCAGGTTCTGGGTTCGAGCCCAGCGGCCGGCGGGGGGCCTTTCTGTGCGGAGTTTGCATGTTCTCTCCGTGTCTCCATGGGTTTCCTCTGGGTGCTCCGGTTTCCCCCCACAGTCCAAAGACATGTGGTTAGGTTAATATGGGACGGCCTTGGGCTGAGGTGCCCTTGAGCGAGGCACCTAACTCCCAACTGCTCCCCGGGCGCTGTTAGCATGGCTGCCCACTGCTCTGGGTATGTGTGTGTGCTCATTGCTCACGTATGTCAATTTCACCAAACCTAGTAGAATTACTTCTCACTGTGTCACATTAATAGATAACATATTTACAAACAGTATGGAAAATAATACAGAAAGTGGGCTTTTATATAATGACATCAGTGACCATTTGCCTGTATTTATTGTCTATCACTGTAATTACTGGAAACCTAAGGATATGAATCAGCTGAAATACAAACGGGTAAGAACCGAAGAAAACATAAGGAGACTTAAGAGTGAATTACTTAAACAGAACTGGAAAGTAGTATATGAGGAAGAAGATATTGACAAAGCATACAGTGGATTTCTAAATATCTTTAAAACACTATATGATAAAACCTGTCCTGCAAGGAAATACAATGATGGACAAAAACAAGCAAATGGTCTATGGCTCACCAAAGGATTAAAAAATGCCTGTAAAAAAAAAGAACACGCTGTATAGACAATTCATAAAAAAAAGAACTTTAGAGGCAGAAATTAAATATAAAAAATACAAGAATAAATTAACCAGCATTATGAGGACATGTAAGAAGGAATATTATAATAAATTATTAGATAGTAATAAAAATAACGGGGCGGCATGGTGGTGTAGTGGTTAGCGCTGTCGCCTCACAGCAAGAAGGTCCGGGTTCGAGCCCCGTGGCCGGCGAGGGCCTTTCTGTGCGGAGTTTGCATGTTCTCCCCGTGTCCGCGTGGGTTTCCTCCGGGTGCTCCGGTTTCCCCCACAGTCCAAAGACATGCAGGTTAGGTTAACTGGTGACTCTAAATTGACCGTAGGTGTGAATGTGAGTGTGAATGGTTGTCTGTGTCTATGTGTCAGCCCTGTGATGACCTGGCGACTTGTCCAGGGTGTACCCCGCCTTTCGCCCGTAGTCAGCTGGGATAGGCTCCAGCTTGCCTGCGACCCTGTAGAAGGATAAAGCGGCTAGAGATAATGTGATGTGATGTGAGATGAGAATAAAAATAACATGAAGGGGTTATGGAATGTACTGAATAGTATTATTAGGAATGGAGCTAAAAACAAAAACACAAGCTACCCTGATCATTATATTCAGAATGACAGATCAATAAATAATATGGAAGAAGTGGTAAATGGTTTTAATAGATTCTTTGTAAATGTGGGACCAGATTTGGCAGAAAAGATTCAGGATACAGACACACCTGGAAGGGCGGAGGCTGCTCGATGGGAGAGAAATCCTAAATCTATATTCGTTGGTGCAGTTGGCATAAAAGAGGTCATAGACATTGTAAGGAGAAGTGAAAGTAAAACCTCCACTGACTGGAATGATATTGATATGAGTTTAATAAAAAAAAAGTTATTGAAGAAATTGCAGAACCATTTACTCACATATGTAATATGTCTTTTCAATCTGGTAAATTTCCAAACAACATGAAAATAGCTAAAGTTATACCTTTATATAAATGTGGGGATAGACACCATTACACAAATTACAGGCCAGTTTCTTTACTCTCTCAGTTCTCCAAGATCCTTGAAAAACTGTTTACAGCAAAACTAGACAACTTCATTGAAAAATACAAACTTTTAGCTGACAGTCAATACGGATTCCGGAAAGACAGATCAACAACCCTGGCATTAATGGAACTTATCTAGAAAATCACAAATGGTATAGACAATAAAAAACATGCTATGGGAATTTTTATAGATCTAAAGAAAGAATTTGACACAATAAATCACAACATTCTATTCAACAAATTAAAGAGGTATGGTATCAGAGGGGTTGGTTTGGACTGGGTGAGGAGCTACTTAAGCAACAGGCAGCAATTTGTAAAAATTGGAGATCACACATCTGATTATTTGCCCATAACATGTGGAGTACCGCAAGGGTCTGTCTTAGGTCCTAAACTGTTTATATTGTACATTAATGACTTATGTAATGTATCATGTATAATGAAATGCATTTTGTTTGCTGATGATACAAACATCTTTTGCACCAGGGACAATGCACAGCAGCTTATGGAAACAATCACAACCGAAATGAATAAATTAAAAAGGTGGTTTAATGTAAACAAATTGTCATTGAATTTGAGTAAAACAAAGATTATGTTATTTGGAAAATATAAGTCGAACCCTCAAGTTGAATTGAAAATTGACAACATAACCATAGAAAGAGTTTATGAAATAAAATTTCTGGGTGTGATTGTTGATCATAAAATCTGCTGGAAACCACATATTAATCATGTTAAAGCAAAAATAGCAAATACTGCAATTTTGGGGAAATCAAGACACATTCTGGACTATAAATCACTACATACTCTGTATAATGCACTCATACTTCCATATCTGAGCTACTGTGTGGAGATATGGGGTAACACCTACAAATCTAACCTGCAGCCATTATGCACATTACAAAAAAGAGCAATAAGAATCGTCAATAATACGAGATATCTTGAGCATACAAACGCATTATTCGTGAAAGCACACACTCTGAAATTGACTGATCTGGTTAAACACAAGACTGCACAAATTATGTATAAAGCAAGACATAACCTTCTTCCAGGTGAGGTACAAAATATGTTTATGGAAAGGCAGGGTGGGTATAACCTGAGAGAGGAAATGAATTTTAAGAGAGTAAATGTTAGAACAACTATGAAAAGTATGTGCATAACAGTCTGTGGGGTGCAATTGTGGAATGGTCTGGATAATGAACTCAAAAATAGCACCAACATAAAACTGTTTAAAAAATTATATAAAAACGTTACTAAAAATATATGAGAATGAGGACAGGCAGACTATATAGGTGATGATGAAATTGAGAGTAAGTCTATGACTGGTCTCCTTGTATTTAGTGTATAGCTATAGGTATGTGTATATGTATGTACTGTATAGATGTATTGTACAGTATGTGTGTATATATGCATAACATAAGTATCTGTATATATGATTTGATTTGGTCGATATTATACCATGTCGGTATGTCTTGGTATGTTGGTATGTTTTCTTTTTGTTTGTCGCTTTTGTTTTCTTTTGTATATATAGTTTATTATGGCGGAAAGTGATGTTTGATTAGCGGTGGTATAGAGGGTTAGGATTGGATAAGTTATTACTTCTTCCTAATCCTTTCTGAACATTATTATGTTAGTGCCTTGTGGCTATGCTATTCTGTTTGTTTATGACAATGTTTTGATTATTGCATTTTTTATTTAATTTTTTTAATTTTTATATCTTTCTTCTTTATTGTTCAGAATAAAGTAATCAATCAATCAATCAATCAATCAATCAATCAATCAATCAATCAATCAATCAATCAATCAATCAGTGTGTGTGTTCACTGCTTCAGATAGGTTAAATGCAGACAGGAAATTCACAAGTGCACTGTAAGAAGTCTTTCAGTGGTATTGTCCATTTTACTTTATTTTTAAAAGTATATTTATTCTAATAAATCAATTTATATTTCTTTTTTAGTTTTTTGAGTTATCTATAAGTAAAAAGTGTGAATATTTTTGTAACTCACTTTTTTTGTGATAAAATTAATTTTATTGGACTTCAACATAAATTGATTTAACAAAACTCAGTTTAAACATTTATATCAGACGTAAAACGTCACGACCCGCCCACCTGCAGCAACGGAAGAACAAGCCCAGGCAGGCAAGCTTCACTGTCGAATGTTCCTGAATGTGAAGACACATTTTTTCACGGAGCTTAAGGAAAACACTTTACCAAACTCATGTAAGTAACAATTTATATTGTTAAAAGTCAGATTTTGCTAGAATAGAATTGAGAGACAGCAGGTGGAGGGGCTGACTGGCAGAGATGAAAGATGATGAAACCTGTTTTAATTTTTTATTTTTCTGTGAGAGACTGTGGCGGGCCTAATGGGAAACACACAGTCAGTGCGTTTACATGCACACAGAGAGAATCGAATTTCTGCCGTTGCTCGACTGAAATCGAAGTTCAAAATGCCATGTATACACCTTAATTTGGCTGAAATTGAACCGAACTTGATTTCTCGCAATCGAGCTACACGACCTAGATTATGCGATTTTTGCCGAGCTACTTAGTGCATGTAAACCCTATCGAGCTACGTAGTCGAGCTACTTACTTCAGCACTGCCCCTTCCGGAAGTGGCGAGACCACAAGCGGGAAAAACAACAGCCTCGGTCGGCATGACAACGAATCATGACAACGGCATGATTTTGTGGCATTGTTTGCACTGTTAAAATTTAGCTCACTTACTGTATCACCAAATACATCTGTACAGCTGTTGCATAGCTGTGAATTGTGTACATAAACAAGTCATTGTATTTGTGTGTGTGTGTGTGTGTGTGTGTGTGTATATATATATATATATATATATATATATATATATATATATATATATATATAGTGGCGGCTGCTGGTTTTTAAAACAGGGGAAGCCCATTTTACGCATTCATCGTAAAACCTGTAGGCCGGATATCAAAGCATAGAAAGGTGTGCCCCATTAGCATAGTGAACTAGACAACCCCACCTAGTGGCAGAAAGTATTTTTGCTTGTACATTTCATGTTAAGGCCTCTGCATGCTCTTGCGACAAGGCTTTCGCAGATAGCTTTTCGCAGACAGTTGTAATTTATCGTTGAGCGGGGAGTATAGGCGTGCGCGATGTTATTCACCGGCACAACGCAAGGGGGCGCGAAGTCGCTAGGAGTAGTTGGTGGGTGTGGTTAGTGGAGTGTTTATACTCCGGTTACTTATAATGACTAGAACTTTTTTTTTTAATAAGGACTAGAACTGGAGTCGTATAGATGTACGTACTTCCTCAATCAACCGCTCTTCGTGCTGCTCCATCTTTGCTCGTGTTTTTAAAAATGCCGGTCGTGAAAACAAACCAAACCGGGAAAGTAGGAAAGCGGAAGTGCGTGTACAGCGGATGTAGAGTGGACCAATCAGAGCCCTCTTGTCTGTGACGCTGTCTGCGAGGCTTCTGCGGTGGTCACAATTTTTGGGAGGTGCGCGCAGAGCGTCTGCGAAGGTGGGGGGGCTACGCAGACACTGTCTGCGACGCTATCTGCGAGGACTGGGTTGTCAGCATAAATTGGCCTTTATAGTCTGGCTTGCCAGACTAGTGCCTCATATCCTTAATCAAAAATATCAAACATCCAAAAATCACTGGCTATTCAACGAAGAGCCTTGAACATCATACCCTGATATGCAACACAGGGTCTTTAACACAACACCCAGCTGTGCAACACATCCTTGAACATCTTCTGCAACACAGTCTGAAAATTCATAACCAGCTAGGCTATGCAACACACAGAACCTTGAATATTACCCAGGTATAACCTATAATACAGAGCCCACCATTCTCTTAACATTATTGAACAATATACACACTTCAGATTCATGAACATTATATGATGCACACTATTTATACACAAATTCTGCCTTCCGCTCCTTTTCCAGAAAATAGTCTGTGACCCTGTCATACCAGCTGGTTGTGCTTTCCAGAGACTTCACCAATTTCTTCTCAATGGCCAGCAGAGCAAGGCTACGTTTACATTACGTCGAATTAGCGGATCATCAGATTAACGTTCTTAAAACGATTCGCGTTTACACTAAAACCGTTAGCCGTGCACACAGCAACGCCAATACGCGGATACGCTAATCACATGACTTTAGACGGCGCATAACATGACCCCAGTGCATTTCAGACGGCGCGTAACATGATCCCAGTGCATTTAGGGCATGCGCAAGGCTCACCACTTGCAAGTAGAAGGATGGCAAGCCGCGCAAGGCTCACCACTTGCAAGTAGAAGGATGGCAAGCCTAATACACGGATACGCTCGGCTCCGCAGGCATCCTGCGCTCCAAATCACTCCGCCCTGAACAGCGAGTGCCCTCTGGAGGGTGCGCACTCCAGCCCTGCGCAGCTCACACAGCGCACGAGTGAAGTGCACAAGCCACGATTCGGGACTGAGCCACTGTGTGTGTGATCCCAGTGCACATCACTTATTACTTGCAAGTGGAAGGATGGCAAGCCTAAAGACAATCATAACTACACAATGGGCAGTATTTGCATCAGTATTTGCGCACACACGGACTGGCCAGCGGGAGTTTTCCCGGTGGGCCGGTGGTTCAGTGTGGGCCGGCGGAGAAAAAAAAAAAAAAAAACAGTTGCGCGCTGGCCTTTAATATGATAAGCAATGTTAACAGTTTCTTTAAGAAACTGTTAACACTGCTTATCATATTAAAGGCCAGCGCGCAACTGTAATAAGCAATGTTAACAGTTTCTTAAAGAAACTGTTAACATTGCATATCATATTAAAGGCCAGCGCGCAACTGTTTTTTTTTTCTCCGCCGGCCCACACTGAACCACCGGGAAAACTCCCGCTACTCCCGATGGCCAGTCCATGTGTGATTTGCAGTATTTTCATACTTTTATACTCTTTAATGAAAGGTGATACAAGGCGGAAGTCCGCGCCATTTTTCAGCAGTCGCCTCACATGACCAACGCCAGCGAATCAGGAAGGTGGATGTCACAGTGACGTTGTCCAATGAGACGCCAGCTAGAGCTCAGCACAGCGTATTTGCATATTCTCAATGTTTACACAGCACCGGAGCTGACACGATCTGGATTGAATACGTGGACGCTGGCGGATTCCCGTTTCCTGGCTTTTCCAGGGGGTTTAATGTAAATGGACAGTGCATCCGCGAAGAAAACGAGACAGATATGGTCTAATGTAAGACTACTTAAAGACTACTTAAACGGTGTTGGCCCATTGTCTTTCGAGTGAAAGACTTCACTCTTTTTAAACAAGAGAAGCTACGCTCTACTCCAGCTGATGTGGCGCCAATAGTTGCAACTAAAGACAGCAGCTTGTATAGCTGGGGCATTGAACTGTCCAGCTCTATGTCTTTGAAAAACAACAGAGAATCACTCAGTTTGCCCAGAGTGCCCTGCAAGTCAGTGTTTTTGTACCAAACCTGCAGCTCAGACCGTAGTCTCCCTAAATAAAAAAAATGACCATAAATTTTCTCAACACTCTGGAATGCTTCCTCTGGAAACACCATCTTCATTTCATCAAACCTTCCTGGGTTAACCAGTTCAAGGAAGCGCAGACTTTCCAGATTTGCAAAACGACGAGAAATCTGTTCAATTATGTTATCAAAGATGGCCATATACAAATTTCTGTAATGCTCCTGTGGATCTGACAACGTGGAATGGCGCTTTCTCAAGGGCACATCTCGAGGGTCTGTTGTCATATTTGCAGCTTTGACATACACAGCTTGAAAAGCCTCCTCTGACCTTTTCTGCACTGCAAAAGAAAGCAGGGCCTCTACTCTCTTTTTGCAGAAAAGGACATCCATGGCCTTGGCTTGCACAATGTCAAACACAACATCTGTCTCACAAATGATGTCATAGTAGGACTGCAGCAGGAAGGCAAACTCAAAGTCCTCCATCCTCATCACATACCCCTTGGCACAGTCAACTGTATCATCATCCATGCTTTTATCAGCAATTAAGCTGTCAAAAATCCTGATCAAAGCATCATAATTTTCAAGCACAGTGCCCACTATGCGGGAACTAAAATTCCACCTAGTAGGTGCATTTCGGGGCAGCCTTGAACATTCTGCAGATTCCAGAAAAGATGTTCTTTTAGTTGATTTTGCAAAGAATGTCGCAAACCCAGACAATGTTGCAAAAAACACTCTTGCTTGAGGTATGCATTTAGCACCCTGGGACAACACCAAGTTCAGTCTATGTGCATAACAATGCACAAACATGGCACTAGGAGCTACTGCCCTGACTCTGGCTTGCAGGCCATTGAGAGATGATGCCATAACTGCAGCCCCATCATATGTTTGTGCCACAAGTTTTTCCTCAAAATTGTAAGCATGCATATTCTGCTGCAAAACCTCAAACACAGACTGAGCATCGCGGCCTTCTGACACATCAAAAAATCCAATAAAATGCTCCTGGATTGCACCTGCCATATCCACATAGCAAACAATGACAGACATTTGGGCATGACAGGATATGTCTGTGGTCTCATCCACCTGCCAAGCAAAAAAGGGAGCAGCCTGCACTTCACTGGTTATCTCGTCAGAAACAGTGGCAGCAAGTGCATTGATCAGGTCATTTTGAATGGTGTGAGACACACCAGTAAACACAGCTGATGACTGAAAACGTGTGGCTAGGACAGAGTCATATTTTGCTAATGTTTCAGTAAATTCTCTGTAATTCCCCTTGTTGTCTGATTCATGACTCTCATTGTGCCCCCTGAATGACAGTTCCTGACGGCCAAGCAATGAGGTAACATCTATCAAACGTTTCAGGAAGGCCCTGTTTTGAGTGACTATTTCATTATGCCTTGCACACTGTATACAAGCACCTTCATCGATGGCATGTTCCACCCTGACCCTCCCCAGACAGCTAAGTCTTGCACATGAATTGACATGCTCATTGCTCGTTTCATGCCTTTTGCAAGCCCTTTTGAAATTCATCAGGTCCCCAAACCCATCTTTTGACCAAACTAAATTTCCCTGAGAGGGCTTCATCAAAAGACATGGCCAACAGTACATTTTATTAGTCACAGGAGACCCAGTCAACCAGTTCACGTTTTCATACCAAGACACCTGAAAAGACCTGTTATGACCTGCTGATTTTTGAATGAGATTAAGCTTGGGCTTTGGTCTGCCTTGCTCTTTAATTCTCACTTTCTCCTCATATGGCAGCGTGTCAAAACGTTTTGACAAAAGCATGTCCACGACATTTGCCATTATAGCAGATAGATACCAGCTGTAGCAGCTAGCACTGCAGATCCCAATAAGGCTCAAGCTAGCCTACAACCTTGAACTACAAATTAAATAAACGAGTGAATTCACGAATTTAAAAAAAAATTCACGAATGATCAAACTGATAGAATGGATGAAAGTTAACGGAGCACAACGAGTAATATTTACATTTATTTACAGAGTAATGTACAGAGACATCAATGAGAAGAAACGTTTATATGAAAAGAAATTCGGACAGCACTTTGGCACATGACTACACTTTATCGACATCCGCTAGGGACTGATCATGCTTCCGTGTTCCTCGCCGACGCCAAAGTACAGAGCCCGCCCTCCTCATGTCTTTCAAACACTACCTCCAATAATCCTTCATCAGCCTGGCTTCTTGCCCCTCCCACTGTCTCGTTTAGTCCCAGAGAAGCCCGGCTTCCCTGGAAGTGACGATTTTGTCGATTTTAACCAATAACAACTAGCCGAAATTGGCTGTTCAGAGCCCTCTCATAGACTGCAACGGATACCCGGCTGCCAGCGCATAGAGCCCATTGAAATAAGAAAGGTTACAGCCAGTGTTGCCAGATTGGGCGGTTTTAAGTGCATTTTGGAGGGTTTTGAACATATTTTGGCTGGAAAACGTCAGCAGTATCTGGCAACGCTGGTTACAGCCTGGCAGCAAAGGTGATTCTCGTAGCGAACTGAAAGTTCATCAGACATCACTCAAATAAGTTACAGGATAGTTATGAACGTAAATACAATCTTGGGCATATATTATGTTATGCAAGTTATTGTTTTAAATGAGAATTCAACGTCGTAGACACCGCAGTTTGGGGAGAGAATTTTAGGGGAAGCTCGGCTTCCCTTGTTGTCTCTGAGAAATTGCCCCTGATATATATATATATATATATATATATATATATATATATATATATATATATATATATATATATACAACCCCGATTCCAAAAAAGTTGGGACAAAGTACAAATTGTAAATAAAAACAGAATGCAATGATGTGGAAGTTTCAAAATTCCATATTTTATTCAGAATAGAACATAGATGACATATCAAATGTTTAAACTGAGAAAATGTATCATTTAAAGAGAAAAATTAGGTGATTTTAAATTTCATGACAACAACACATCTCAAAAAAGTTGGGACAAGGCCATGTTTACCACTGTGAGACATCCCCTTTTCTCTTTACAACAGTCTGTAAACGTCTGGGGACTGAGGAGACAAGTTGCTCAAGTTTAGGGATAGGAATGTTAACCCATTCTTGTCTAATGTAGGATTCTAGTTGCTCAACTGTCTTAGGTCTTTTTTGTCATATCTTCCGTTTTATGATGCGGCAAATGTTTTCTATGGGTGAAAGATCTGGACTGCAGGCTGGCCAGTTCAGTACCCGGACCCTTCTTCTACGCAGCCATGATGCTGTAATTGATGCAGTATGTGGTTTGGCATTGTCATGTTGGAAAATGCAAGGTCTTCCCTGAAAGAGACGTTGTCTGGATGGGAGCATATGTTGCTTTAGAAGCTGGATATACCTTTCAGCATTGATGGTGTCTTTCCGGATGTGTAAGCTGCCCATGCCACACGCACTAATGCAACTCCATACCATCAGAGATGCAGGCTTCTGAACTGAGTGCTGATAACAACTTGGGTCGTCCTTCTCCTCTTTAGTCCGAATGACACGGCGTCCCTGATTTCCATAAAGAACTTCAAATTTAGATTCGTCTGACCACAGAACAGTTTTCCACTTTGCCACAGTCCATTTTAAATGAGCCTTGGCTCAGAGAAAACATCTGCGCTTCTGGATCATGTTTAGATACGGCTTCTTCTTTGAACTATAGAGTTTTAGCTGGCAACGGCGGATGGCACGATGAATTGTGCTCACAGATAATGTTCTCTGGAAATATTCCTGAGCCCATTTTGTGATTTCCAATACAGAAGCATGCCTGTATGTGATGCAGTGCCGTTTAAGGGCCCGAAGATCACGGGCACCCAGTATGGTTTTCCGGCCTTGACCCTTATGCACAGAGATTTTTCCAGATTCTCTGAATCTGTTGATGATATTATGCACTGTAGATGATGATATGTTCAAACTCTTTGCAATTTTACACTGTTGAACTCCTTTCTGATACTGCTCCACTATTTGTCAGCGCAGAATTAGGGGGATTGGCGATCCTCTTCCCATCTTTACTTCTGAGAGCCGCTGCCACTCCAAGATGCTCTTTTTATACCCAGTCATGTTAATGACCTATTGCCAATTGACCTAATGAGTTGCAATTTGGTCCTCCAGCTGTTCCTTTTTTGTACCTTTAACTTTTCCAGCCTCTTATTGCCCCTGTCCCAACTTTTTTGAGATGTGTTGCTGTCATGAAATTTCAAATGAGCCAATATTTGGCATGAAATTTCAAAATGTCTCACTTTCGACATTTGATATGTTGTCTATGTTCTATTGTGAATACAATATCAGTTTTTGAGATTTGTAAATTATTGCATTCTGTTTTTATTTACAATTTGTACTTTGTCCCAACTTTTTTGGAATCGGGGTTGTATATATATATATGTCCAACATCTGAAGAATGTCAATAAAAACAAAACAATTGAACTTTTTGTGTGTTTATTAAGACATAAGTTAAATTGTAAGCAAAAAAAAATATTTTTTTGTAAGCAAAAAATGGACTTTAGAAAAATATACAATTGTGCAAAATAAGTTGTCTTACAAAACAGTGGTCTGCGCAGGACAGTTTGTAGCCATACAGTCTGTTAGAGCAAGCCTAACAGCTTGAGCACGGAACTTGTGAACACGGAACTGCCAGTGTTGCCAGATTGGGCGGTTTTAAGTGCATTTTGGCGGATTTTAACACGTTTTTGGGCTGGAAAACGTCAGCAGTATCTGGCAACACTGCTGATTACTTTGTTTATACTCTTGAATAGCTCTTCTTCATGATGACAACCGGAAGTGTACCAACACGATGGGGCGTGTAGCGCCACCTGTGGCTCGGGTGCACAATGTACCTCACACAATAGCTCGATTTCCTTGTGTGCATGTAGGATTGGATTTCTCTGGCACCCCTGCTGGGACCCTTAGCTCGATTACCGTCAGCAGCTCGATTTGGATGTGCATGTAAACGCACTGAGTGCGTTTACATGCACATAGAGAAAATCGAATTTCTGCCGTTGCTCGACTGAAATCAAAGTTCTAAATGGCATGGAAACACCTTAGCTAGGCTGAAATTGAACCGAACTTGATTTCTCGTAATCGAGCTACACGACCTAGATTATGCGATTTTTGCCGAGCTACTTAGTGCATGTAAACCCTATCGAGCTAGCCTGGGAAATCCCATGCTGCTTTGCACAATCGTTCCGATCTGAAAAGACAGCATGGAAACTATGGTCTAAAGGCTCGCCTGAGTTAGGGAGCCAATCAGAGAGTGGGGAGGGGTGGAAAGACGGTGACGTGTACTACTCGACAAACGGAAGCTTGTAGTTTATTTGGGACTGTTTACGGATCACATTTAACATGGCGGCGAGCGATACAAACCAAACTTTCAATCAAGCTTTGTCTTGCACAAACGGCAGTAATTGTTCGGTGCCATTGTTTTCCTATTTTTGTTTTGCCTTCTCTTTCTCTTTCCTTCTCTTCTTCGCCTCTTCGTCTTCTTCGTCGCTCTAACTACGTCATCGGGTACAACTGCCATGATTGGCCATGGGCTACGTATACGCCAAATGATAGACATTCTCAACGTCCAATAAACGGCCATTGACAATCGTAAACCACACCTCCCCTCCGAGAAATTCAATAGGCGGATTCCAGACCATATTTCACTTGTGATATGGTCTGGTGTTAACCAGACTACTGTCGAGCTACTCACTTCAGCACTGCCCCTTCCGGAAGTGACGAGTGACGAGACCACAAGCGGGAAACACAACAGCCTCGGTCGAAAAAAAAAACAAAAAACAGCCTCGGTCGGCATGACACGTCACCTTAGCCGCCCACTTTATTAGGAACACTTCTGTTCGTACATACAAACTACAAACACTCTTCTTAGAGTTTAGAGTTTATTTTATTTTTAAAAGGGACAGTGTACAAATTAAACATTATCCTTGTGGTAAGGACAGATGTCTGTACCAGGTTATAGCAGTACATGCTAATTTCCACCTGTAGTCCCTTTGTTTATACTCTTGAATAGCTCTTCTTCATGACGACAACCGGAAGTGTACCAACACGATGGGGCATGTATAGTGTTGCCACCTGTCCCGGTTTTTCCTGATTGTCCTGGATTTTCATGGTCTGTCCCGGAAAAAAAAAAAAATCCGGGACACTGAATGTCCCGGTTTTTTGTACATGATGGGCAAAATGTGTATTTCAACTTGCGAGCCAGCTGAGAACCAGTTTGCTTTTCCGTAGCTCGCCGTGCTAAGCGGAGGCACGTCATTACGTTGCTGAATACGTCATTACGTCGCTGTATACATCAGTTACGTCGCTGTATACGTCAGTTACGGCGCTACGTTTACATAAACCTTGGCGCGAATATCAAAGCAAAAACAACACGGAAGAAGCAGCAACAACAACAATAATAATGGATGACTTCACGTTTGTACAGCTGCTGCTTCTCGTCGCTTAAAAATGGTGATCTTTCGCGGTCTTGTTATTGTTGTTGGTTTTATCAACTCCGCCCCCTCGCTGACGTAAGCTGTTCTTTCCTCTGGCCCAGCAGAGAGTTTTTTTTTTTTTTTGGCCCAGCAGAGAGTTGGTGCTAGCCTGGAACCAGTTTTTCTGGCCCCAGAGCCAGTTCTTTGTCAGTGGAAACAGAAAACCCGGTTCCAAACTAAGCACTGGCCCCGAACCAGCCCTGGAACTGCTTTGGTGGAAAAGGGGCAATGGAGGATGCTTGGACTGATAAAAGAAACAGACTCTCTGTTGCAATGGTGAAGGCTGAGCTTCAAGTCAGGCTAAATTTTCAGTTGTCCTCAAGACATTCATTGAAAATCAGCCAGGACTCATAGCAGCAGCAAAGAAAAACACCAAATATAAATGGAAGATTAGGTAAGGTTTTGGTGAATTAAATGAAATCCAAATAGTCTTATCTGCCTACTCCTGTATGTACTGTATGTGCCCAGTTATATCAGTTACATGTCCTCCTATGTATTTGTTTAGCCAAGAGCAGCAAGCAGCAGAGGCACAGGCAAGCACAAGCAAAGCACACACCACACTCTAAGCAATCAGGTAAGCTGTTGGACACTACACCTTACATTGTTACATTCAGGTATTCTTAGATACAATGAAAAATTAGATTATTTATTTTTATTCCACATAAGCAAATAAACAGAACTTAATTATGTATTCCCCGTTTACCTGTGCCCACTACTGCCCCCAGGTGTCCACAACCAAAAACTGTTGGAAATAAACCAAAATAATGAAGACCTGCTATATTATGTAAAGCAATTAACTAAACAAATAACTAGCAAAAGCGTCATTTTTACTAATTAGAGCAATACAATTTCAGCGTAGAAGGGGTGATTTTTGTCTTGGGTTAGATGTGCGAAGGGCGCCATTGCTTACAAGCAAAAAGGGTCGATTGGATGGTTGAAATGTCCAGGATTTTTGTCAGACACAGGTGGCAACCCTAGGCATGTAGCACCACCTGTGGCTCGGGTGCACAATGCACCTCACACAATAGCTCGATTTCCTTGCGTGCATGTAGGATTGGATTTCTCTGGCACCCCTGCTGGGACCCTTTGCTCGATTACCGACAGCAGCTCGATTTGGATGTGCATGTAAACGTACTGACTGAGGTTGCTGTATGGTATTTTTGTAGGCCAACCCGGAAGTTAGCATCACCCTGGCTCATTTTGACAGGAAGTCAGTTGGGTTTTTACATCATGTTTTGGATATTGCCTTAGAAAATAAGCTCTGTGTGTCACATAAATCATTCTTTAATGTCTTGTTCAGCAGGATAATCTTCACAAATGAGTATATTAGGGTGTAAAAAACTGATCTTTATAAGGGCTCTCATCAGGCTTATATATCCAAGAGGTTAGAGATGAACCATAACTTGTCTTTTTTCCCTCTGTCTCTCTCCAGTGACAGATGGGATGGCCCTATTTCAACATATACACACTGAAAGACACTAATGTGAAGGTGTTCTGCTTGTGAATTGTTACAGAAGTACAGATCATCTTAATGTTAAATTGTTTTAGTAAGAAACTGTACTGTGAATGTTCTAAGTAAAACTTGTGATGCTGAGGTCATGCATTCTTTTATGCACTAAATACTGATGTTCTTGACTGTTAATACTGTCCAGCTTATTGGCATGGTTTGGATATGGCTTGTGAAAATGTTTTAATAATATGTATATGGTTAAAAAAAGAAAACTGTATTGTGAAGGAGTTCTACGCAGCACTTTAAAAAGTTGAGGTCATGCATTCTATGCACTAAATATGGATGTTGACTGTTCATACTGTCCAGCTCATTGCCACTGTTTTGATATGGTAATGATTTAATAAAGGTTGGAATTTGATATGTCTTGATTTTTTTATTATTATGCTAACTAATTATTTTAAGCAGTTTCCATTTTCAAAACAAAGAAAGGGTGAATTGGTCAAAATTAATAAAATAGAGTACAAAAATTATTTTTTCATTTAAATGTTACTTATTTTAATTAAGTCTTGTGTGTTTAATATGCTGATGTTTTTTGCATTGATTTTAATCAATTTCTTGGCTTTTTCTGTAAACGCAACTTAATCTTTTTGCATACATCTAAATGCATATTATTAAGTTCTCCTTACTCAAAAATACCATTAGTTGACTAAACTTACAAAAAGTGGTTGGAAAATGTTGCCTTATTTTTACTGATTTAGATCTAGGCAACAGTTTTTGCAGTGTGTATGATGAATAAAGTTGTCCTTTCTTTCTTTCTTTCTTTCTTTCTTTCTTTCTTTCTTTCTTTCTTTCTTTCTTTCTTTCTTTCTTTCTTTCTTTCTTTCTTTCTTTCTTTCTTGTCTTTCTTTCTTTCTGTCTTTCTTGGAGGCTAATGCACCTAATAAGTAAATAAAAACTTATCGTCTCCACTTTAAACATTAGATTTAGTATATGAGCTAAATTGGTAGCTTTAGACTTCCATTTCTGTTAGCTATACCTCCAGCGACTTGGCAAAATGGCAGCCAAGCGCTTCATCATAAGTGAGGAAGAATCGCAAATGATGAAAGAAAATGCTGTTCCTAAAACCACTAAAGCTGCTACGAAATTTGGTCTAAAACTATTCAAAGGTAAGGCAGAATTGTGATTTATTTTATCTATTTCAAAACAAAGTATTTTATGTGAGTTGGCATAGATAAGTGACACAAGCTTGTGCATATTACATTTGCATGTCACTCTTGAAGCTTGAAATAAATGATTTTTTAATACAAATTTAAAAAAAAAATAATCACCTTTGTATTTATACTAAAACAATTATCCACCTCAGGCTCAGTGAATATCAGTGAATAATAACCTTGACTTCATCTCGGTTATTACTCACCGATATTCACGTCACCTTCAGTGAATAATTGTTAACTGTAATGCACTGCTTCACATCTGAAGTTTAAGGTCTTCAAAATCTATAAGTAATCCTTCAATACATTTAGGAAAACATGTTGTTATCCAGTTTTCCTCCATGGATAGTGCATTTGATAAATAAGTAGAGATAGTGCTACATACTGAAAGAATAACAGGTCTTGATGGATACAATCACAGGTAATGATACGTACAATAATAGGTACCATGCATACAATAATAAGTATGGGGAGGTAACAGGTAATGACATGTACATTAACAGGTAATAACACATACACTCAGCACCACACATGGCATAAATATATAAACATGTCATTTCTACTTGGCCTTAACTATCTGTAGCTCTACAGTACTTCATGGAGGAGATTACGGTTCTAAAGTGGACTTTCTGATAACAGCCAGCTCCAAAATTATTGGCACCCATTAAAAAGGGCAGAGGAAAATTACAGAATGGTCATTGCGTACAAAAGTTGATTGCATGTTTTAAAATGCTTCTTTTTGGATAGAAAGGTTTCTTAAGTGTTGTGAATGAGTAGTGTGTGAAACATTGTCTGACAGTGAGTTTTTCTGGTGTAGGGTTCTACAAAGAACCTTAAAGCATCAACCAAAGAAGCCTTGAGGGTTTTAGATTGACGGAGAAAAAAGTATCATTTATTGTGTGTGTGTGTGTGTGTGTGTGTGTGTGTGTGTGTGTGTGTGTCGTACCTGAGCCACCACATGTACTCGTACTCATAGGGGAAGAAGCTGTTAGGATCATCGCAGCAGTACTTGACATCGTTGAAGCCACAACAGTACACGGCGTGTGCGTCTCCTCCCGGTCTCGGGCAGGTGAACGAGCTGATAAACTCACGCTCTGCGTTGTAGTAGCCAGTGCATTCTGCACTCACGCTCATGCTGCTGACCGGTGCGCGTGAAGGAGGGGAAGGAGGAAGAGTGCAAAACATCAAAAGCACGAAAGAGCAGATCAGATCAGATCAAAGGCTCAGAACGGCTGTGCTGTGTGTGTTTAAACAGAGCGTGAAGCAGAACAAGGAGGAGAGAGGGAGGAAAAGAAGGAAAGAAGCAGGGTGTGCACTTGTAGATTCTCTCTCTCTCTCTCTCCCCTCCCACTTTCTCCTTCCTCTTTTTTGTCAGCCCCTTTCATGTTTGTTTCTTTTCTTTCACTCTATCCTCCTCTCTCCATCACTTTGTTTTCTCTTTCTCCTTCCTCCATCTCTATCTATCCACATCTCTTGCTCCTCTCTTTTCTTCTTATTTTTCCTTCCTTTTTCCCTCTTTCTTTTTTCTTTCCTCTTTCTTCTCTAAATCTCCCTCCATCTCATTTCATCTTAACGGTAACTGGTTGCTAGACTTCCTCTCTGAGAGACCGCAATCAGTAAGGATCGGCAACAAGGCATCAGCCACCATCATATTAAGCACAGAGCCCCCCAAGGGTGTGTGCTCAGTCCCCTGCTGTTCACCTTACTGACCTATGACTGTGTAATTAAATTACAAAAGTGAGGTGAACCAACCTGATGCATGAATAACAATCTCTCCCTAAATGTGGAAAAAACAAAAGAGATTGTTATGGACTTCTGGAAAGCCCGCACCCAGCACCCCCTGCTGTCCCTCAGTGGAATTGCTGTGGAACAGGTGAGCAGGACCAAATTCCTGGGGGTGCACATCACAGTGGACCTTGCCTGTAAGAACAACACTGCATCACTGGTCAAGAAAGCCCAGCAACACCTCTATTTTCTCTGGAAGCTGAAGAGAGCCAGAGCCCCAATACCCATCATGCATGCTTTCTACTGCAGCACCATTGACAGCATTCTGACCAGCTGCATCACTGTGTGGTTTGGAAGCTGAACAGCTGCCAATTGTAAGACCCTGCAGTGCATAGTGAATGCAACTGAGAAAATCATTTTGTGATTTTTTTGTGGCTCAAAAGCGCAAGGCGCAACGGCAGAAAGCCCAACGTGACAAAGCTCTATTGAGCAATATACCAAAACTAACAGGGTTTTTTAAACCTAATGAAACCCAACTGGCACAGTGATGCATTCTGACCAGCTGCATCACTGTGTGGTTTGGAAGCTGAACAGCTGCCAATTGTAAGACCCTGCAGTGCATAGTGAATGCAACTGAGAAAATCATTGGTGCCTTACTATCCCTTCTCCTGGACATCTACAACACCCATGCCTGGATCACCGCACAGGCTTCATATGGCTTCAGCCTAGGGGCCCCCACGCCCCCCGCCTCGCAGGGGGGCCCCCAATTGGTCAAAAAAACAAACAAACTTCATATTCATTGGCTCAAAATGAATATTTAAATAAACGGACGCTGATTGGGTGAGGCAAATCCGCCTTCCATATATAAACATTAGACGTCACGCACGACATCACTCCACAGTTGAACAGTGAACATGTGTGACAGAAAATATGAGAGCGGTGCTCAAAAGCGCAAGGCGCAACGGCAGAAAGCCCAACATGACAAAGCTCTATTGAGCAATATACCAAAACTAACAGGGTTTTTTAAACCTAATGAAACCCAACTGGCAAGTGCAAGTCATCATGACACTAGCATTTAATAATGTTTATATAATGTTAATATATATATAATTATATAATATAATGATATAATGTTTAATAAGTTTAATAATGAAAAAAAAACCTTTAAAATGTAGAAAATAGACAGTTCTTTACAGGTAGATGGGATAAGATGGTGGTGGCCGGGGGGACCTACAGCAACTTGTAGCCTAGGGGCCCCTGGCCATGTTAATCCGGCCCTGACAACACCCGCCTAGCTCGCAAAGCCATCAGCACTGTGAGTGACTCCACCCACCCTTCATACACCTTATTCTGTCTCCTGCCTTCTATAGACCCCTTGCACATGACGTCACACGTCACGTGATAATTACACCTGGGGGTCAAACAGACACCGTCTTTCATGTAAGCAAGGTTTAATCTGTCTTCAATATGGTTTATTTTTGCGCTGTTTTTGGTTGTTCAAATTGAGAAAAACGAATTACCGCCTCCCCGCTATCAAGAAAAGTGTTAACAAAGAGAAGCAAATGCTTCAAGAGCAATGAAGAAATGAGTGGTTAAAGAGAATATGATAAGAGGAGCTAAGCCTGAAAACTCTAGATACATTTGTGATTGTATTTAAAATGTATTTTTAAATACACTGTAAAAATAATTTGTTGTGTTAATGTAAAAAAAGTGATTAACCTGGTTGCCTTAAAATTTCAAGTTTGTTGAAACTCATATAGTAAGTTAGCATAATGCAACTTGGTTGCCTCATTATGCTAACTTATGAGTTTTAATGAACTCAAAATTTTAAGGCAACCAGGTTACTCACTTTTTTAAATTAACATAACAAATTATTTTTTATAGTGTAATAGAAAGTCAGACGTGAGTAAGAGTTTGCTTAAAGCATATACGCAGAGCCATGGCCTCACTTTCGCTTATAAATGCCTTGAGACCTCAAGAATGGCACAGGAATAGTTTTAAGCATGAACAATAAATCTAATATAGTAATTTTTACGATTAAAGTGATTTATATATCACTGTAAAAAAAAAGTGACCATCTCAACTTAAATTTTCTAGGCAACATGATGCAAGAGAATTTTGTGTTGAGATGGTCAACAACAAAAGGTAAGTTGGTTGAACTCAAATTTAAACACGAAAATCCTTCTTAAGTTAACAAAGATCCTTGTTAAGTCAACAAGGATTTCTGAGTTGAAATTTGAGTTCAACCAACGTACTATTTGTTGTTGACCATCTCAACTCAAAATTCTCTTGCATCATGTTGCCTAGAAAATTTGAGTTTACATTTGATTTCAACCAACGTATTTTTGCTGTTACCCAAATTAGGTTACTCTTCTTATAATAACAAATAAATGTTTGCTATAATAACATGTATTTCTACATTTCATATGATGTTTTTTTCAAGTTACTTGTACCTTAAAACATACAATAAATCACTGGCGCAAAAAAGACACAAATAATTGTCAAAGGAAAACACTTTTATTTGTAAGACTGTGTCTCTTGCAAATGAAAAAGAATTCTGCAATGTGCAGGAAAAAAGTGATCCACTTCCAGACAGATTGCTACATGTCAATCTCACATTTCAATTTTAGAATGAAGAACTAAAGACCTTTGTTGAAATTTACCTGAACATTAAAGTCAAGTTGGATTACAGACTATAATTTGAAATTTTGAACACATTTGTTGAATGAGTCTTTCACAAGTGTTCTGGAGTAAACTGACATTTATACCACAATAAAAAAGGGGCTCAGGCTGCATCACAAACAAGTGCTCAGGCTCCATCAGCTACTTGCACTTGACAAAATAAACTAACTGTGACTGCTGTGTCAATTTCAAAATTCAATTTTACTACAAAAAACTAAAAAAAAAAAAACTTAAACCTTTACCTGAGTATTCAAATCAAGTTAACCTTCACAGCTGAGCGTCAGTGTTAATATATGGACTACACACTATGATTTGAAATTTTGCAAACATTTGTTGAATGATTAAGTTCTTCAGAACAAGCACGTTCCTCCTTGATGTGATTTGCCCCTGCGCAGAGGTAAGGAAACTCCATACAGCACATGTATATATGCGTCATTGGTTCTACCAACAAGGATACCAACATGCAGCGTTGCAACAGGTTGCAGCTAGTTCTATCAACAAGGATATCTTCGATATTTGGATGTTAAAATTCTTGATAGCTCAACATGATATCACAATGAGAGAAAGTGTATTAGGCCGACCTGGTTTAGTTGGTTGTAAGTGAAAATGACATTTCTGAGTCAAATGATATGTAAAATCTATGTTCAATCAACACCCGCCCATAAAATTTTTTACAGTGTAGGTAGCGGTCTGAGTGAATGACCTTGAAGTCTGTAACATCACAGCAGGAAGTCTATCGGTCTCATCACCATTTCCGCTGTACTAAAACACAGAGCTGACTGCAACTTCAATTCTCCATTTTGAGCTAATTTATCGCCATGCCACATAGATGTGTTGCTGGCCGGTGCAGCAACACGACAGAAGGTGGATTTATGTTGCATTCATGGCTCAAGAATGTTCAAACTGCAAAGATTTGGACGCGTTTTGTGAGAAGTTCACGGGCACATTGGGTGCCTATGAAGTGGTCTCTCCTCTGCTCTGCACATTTTACTGAAGACTCGTACGAAACCTCTGATTTGTTGAGGAGCGTTGGCTATAAGCCTGTATTGAAAGAGGGTGCAGTAGCAACAATTAAAGGAAAAGAAAACTACAAGAAAAGGAAAGTATTTATTTTATTTTTATTTTTTTAAAGGAAAGTGAGTTCAGTTGCACCAGTTCTCCTGGAGTGAGCCGAGGGTTGTTGCTAAAACCCAGGACGGAATGGGACGGGACATATCACTCGGGCAGTGACCTCCCCGTGGTTGTTGCTAAAACCGGTGACATCCCATTCTGTCCCGGGTTTTAGTAATTGCCTGAGTCTAGCAGTAATGGCGGAATACACAGTATGAAGAAAAGTGAATAATTGGACCGGCCGTCTGATTTCTAAACTGGATATTGCTGCCATCTTGCCCTTACATGGAAGAAGGGAATAAACGGAAAACTGAACGAACAACTGAAAGTCAGATTGTTTCAAAAACAATTGGCCCCAAGATCGGCCTTCAAAAAGCAAGAACACAGATGGGGTAAGCGCCGACTCTCATTTGGATAAAAAAACATGTTTACCTGCATTTAGATTAATACATGTAACTTGTATTGTGTGTTTAAGTTACCGGTATAAGATTATTTAATTTGCTTCAGAATGTGATTGTCTCAGTTTATCTGATTATTTAATTAGCCTTTTACGTTTTATCAGTGAAAATGCATGCATGTACATGTATGTTGCATAAGTTATAACACCTATCCTGTTTTAATGAGAGTCAACCCACAATCAGTGAAGTCAAATCAGTCTTAGTTGAGCAAGTCGGTAACGGTATTTCTTACTTTCACCGTGAATTTTTATTTATGGTATATGACTTCGGTCTATAGCTGTCAAAGGCCTTGGCCTTAAAACCGGTTACCACAGTGACGTCACGCACTCAGGCATGGCTGGCTCAGCGGGGCAGCTCAAATGCCAACTTTGCAGTCGATTTTAACTCTCAAAAATATATATTTTTTAAATTCCCATTTATGCAGCATACAAGAGTCAAGGATGGAGATATTATCCACTCAGAAATTTATTTAAAAATAAAGGCTCTGTGTATCTCCTTTAAGAATCTCATTTTATTTTTTCTGCTCGCATTCGAGTTAGCTTCTTCATGAAAGTGTTTGATTTTCTTACAGGTGAAGCAGCTTCCTTATTCAACACAGAAAACCCAGATTGGTTTCAAATAACTCAGACATAACTCAGTAAAAAACAACAACAACAACAACAACAAGGAGCGACATGCATGATATATCCTGAAAGAACAGAAGAGATTAATAGCAGAGAGCGCTGGAGCTTTGTTTCTGTTATCAGAGGAATCCAGTCATGTGCAAAATGTCACCATGGAGCCAGAGTGTAGAAATGAACCTACAGTTTGAGAGAGCCCCTCCTAGAACTGCCACCTTATTGTGGTGGAGGGGTTTGTGTGCTTGAATGATCCTAGGAGCTATGTTGTCGGGGGCATTATGCCCCTGTCAGGGTTTCCCAAGGCAGACAGGTCCTAGGTGACAGGCCAGACTAAGAGCAGTTCACCAAAACTCCTATGGAGAAAAATCAGAGGACCGTGACATCGCCCGGGATGACGCAGCCGGGGCCCCACCCTGGAGCCAGGCCCGGGGTTGGGGCTCGTATGCGAGCGCTTGGTGGCCAGGCCTTTGCCCATGGGGCCCAGCCGGGCTCAGCCCAAAGAGGTGTCGTGGGCCCGACCTCCTGTGGGTTCACCACCCACAGAGGTAGCAGTAGGGGACTGGTGCAATGTGGATTGGGTGGCAGTCGAAGGCAGGGGCCTCGACGACCTGATCCCCGGACACAGCGGCTGGCTGTTGGGACATGGAATGTCACTTCGTTGGGGGGGAAAGAGCCTGAGCTTGTGCGGGAGGTTGAGAGGTACCGGCTAGAGATAGTCAGGCTCACCTCCACGCACAGCTTGGGCTCTGGAACCCAGCTCCTCGAGAGGGGCTGGACTCTCCACTTCTCTGGAGTCGCCCGTGGTGAGCGGCGGCGGGCTGGTGTGGGCTTGCTTATAGCTCCCCAGCTCAGCTGCCATGTGTTGGAGTTTACCCCAGTGAACGAGAGGGTCGCCTCTCTGCGCCTTTGGATTGGGGAGAGGGCTCTTGCTGTTGTTTGTGCCTACAGCCCAAATAGCAGTATAGAGTATCCAGCCTTCTTGGAGGCCCTGGGAGAGGTACTGAGGAGTGCTCAGACTGGGGACTCCATTGTGTTCCTGGGGGACTTCAATGCTCACGTGGGAGATGACAGTGACACCTGGAGGGGCGTGGTTGGGAGGAACGGCCTCCCTGATCTGAACCCGAGTGGTGTTTTGTTATTGGACTTCTGTGCTAGTCACGGTTTGTCCATAACGAACACCATGTTCGAGCATAGGGGTGTCCATAAGTGCACGTGGCACCAGGACACCTTAGGTCGGAGGTCAATGATAGACTTTGTAGTCATTTCATCTGATCTCCGGCCCTATGTCTTGGACACTCGGGTGAAGAGAGGGGCTGAGCTGTCAACTGATCACCACCTGGTGGTGAGTTGGATCCACTGGCGGAGGAGGAAGCTGGACAGACCTGGCAGGCCCAAACGTATGGTGAGGGTCTGCTGGGAACGTCTGGCCAAGCACTCTGTTGGGGAGGTCTTTAACTCCCACCTCCGGGAGAGCTTTTCCCAGCTTCCGAGGGAGGCGGGGGACATTGAGTCTCAGTGGACCATGTTCTCTACCTCCATTGTGGACGCAGCTGTTCGGAGCTGTGGCCGCAAGGTCTCCGGTGCCTGTCGTGGCGGCAATCCCCGAACCCGGTGGTGGACACCAGAAGTAAGGGATGCCGTCAAGCTGAAGAAGGAGTCCTATCGGGCCATGTTAACCTCCAGGACTCCCGAGGCAGCTGACGGGTATCGGCAGGCCAGGCGTGCTGCAGCTCGGGCAGTTGCGGAGGCAAAAACTTGGAACTGGGAGGAGTTCGGGGAGGCCATGGAGAAGGACTATCGGTTGGCCTCGAAGAAATTCTGGCAAACCGTCCGGCGCCTCAGGAGGGGGAAGCAGTACTCTGCCAACACTGTTTACAGTGCGGGTGGGGAGCTGTTGACCTCGACTGGGGACATTGTCGGGCGGTGGAAGGAATACTTTGAGGATCTCCTCAATCCCACCGTCATGTCTTCCACTGAGGAGACTGAGGCTGATGACTCAGAGGTGGACTCGTCCATTACCCAAGCCGAAGTCACTGAGGTGGTTTGCAAGCTCCTCGGTGGCAAGGCACTGGGGGTGGATGAGATCCGCCCTGAGTATCTCAAGTCTCTGGATGTTGTGGGGCTGTCTTGGTTGACACGCCTCTGCAACATCGCATGGCGGTCAGGGACAGTGCCTCTGGAGTGGCAGACTGGGGTGGTGGTCCCTCTTTTTAAGAAAGGGGACCGGAGAGTGTGCCCCAATTATAGGGGAATCACACTTCTCAGCCTCCCAGGGAAGGTTTACTCCAGGGTACTGGAGAGGAGAATTCGACCAATAGTCGAACCTCAGATCCAGGAGGAACAATGCGGTTTTCGTCCTGGTCGCAGAACACTGGACCAGCTCTATACCCTTCATAGGGTGCTTGAGGGTTCATGGGAGTTTGCCCAACCAGTCCACATGTGCTTTGTGGATCTGGAGAAGGCATTCGACCGTGTCCCCCATAGTATTCTGTGGGGGGTGCTTCGGGAGTATGGGGTTCGGGGCTCTTTGCTAAGGGTTGTCCGGTCCCTGTACGAACGGAGCAGGAGTCTAGTTCACATTGCCGGCAGTAAGTCAGACCTGTTCCCAGTGCATGTTGGACTCCGGCAGGGCTGCCCTTTGTCACCGGTTCTGTTCATAATTTTTATGGACAGAATTTCTAGGCGCAGCCAGGGGCCAGAAGGAATCCTGTTTGGGAACCACAGGATTTCATCTCTGCTTTTTGCAGATGATGTTGTCCTGTTGGCTTCTTCAAACCAGGACCTTCAGCATGCACTGGGGCGGTTTGCAGTCGAGTGTGAAGTGGCTGGGATGAGAATCAGCACCTCCAAGTCCGAGGCCATGGTTCTCGACCGGAAAAGGGTGGCTTGCCCTCTCCAGGTTGGTGGAGAAGTTCTGCCTCAAGTGGAGGAGTTTAAGTATCTCGGGATCTTGTTCACGAGTGAGGGAAGGATGGAGTGTGAGATCGACAGGCAGATCGGTGCAGCCTCCGCAGTGATGCGGTTGCTTTACCGGTCCGTCGTGGTGAAGAAGGAGCTGAGCCAAAAGGCGAAGCTCTCAATTTACCAGTCGATCTACGTTCCGACTCTCACCTATGGTCATGAGCTTTGGGTAATGACCGAAAGGACAAGATCGCGGATACAAGCAGCCGAAATGAGTTTCCTTCGCAGGGTGGCTGGGCGCTCCCTTAGAGATAGGGTGAGAAGCACAGTCACTCGGGAGGAGCTCGGAGTAGAGCCGCTGCTGCTCCACATCGAGAGGAATCAGCTGAGGTGGCTCGGGCATCTTTTTCGGATGCCTCCTGGACGCCTCCCTGGGGAGGTGTTCCAGGCATGTCCCCCCGGGAGGAGGCCCCGGGGAAGACCCAGGACACGCTGGAGGGACTATGTCTCTCGGCTGGCCTGGGAACGCTTCGGTGTTCTTCCCGAGGAGCTGGCCGAAGTGTCTGGGGAAAGGGAAGTTTGGGCTTCCCTGCTTAGACAGCTGCCTCCGCGGCCCGGTCCCAGATAAAGCGGAAGAAGACGAGACGAGACGAGATGAGACGAGTTTGAGAGAGTTCTACACAAATACACTGAACTTTACAACAGCTGCAAGCATGTGAAATGGAAATAAATCGACAAGGGCAGGAAAAACTATTTTGGATAAAATTGTTACTGTCCATTACACACTTATCAACCTGTGTGACTCAGTTGTGCCTTTGAATAGAGAATAAATGAAGAAGGAACTGAACATTAACCATTTATTGAAATTATTATTACAAGGGTAATTATACTGTAGTTTCTGTATGACTATAGCTAAAACTGGAATGTGCTGATTCTGTTAGCGTTTGTAATTATTGTACCATCCACTATGAGATAAAATTAAAATAAAATCTTACAACATTGTCTGAAAATCTAGAGGAAGATATTTTGTTATTTTATAAATAACACTTCAGATATTGTTTTAACAATGATAAGCATCACTGTATAAATGACAGAGTGCAAATAGCGCGGTAACAAGATGTCCTTGGAGTTGTTGAGACATGGAGGGGTGGGGATACCATCCAGCCCACAGTTCAGGTCGGAGTCCTTTGAGAGTAAATGCTTTGGCTTTCGCAACATTCTGTTTCTAAAAGCTGATGTAGGGAAAAAGACTTTACACAAAGAAGGTTTTCTTGCTTTTGTAGTTTTTTTTTTAACTGTTCTGTTGTGTCAGGACTCTTTGGGAAAAAGAACGTATATTGCAACATGTAGCTAATACTAACACCAGGCCACAAATCTGCACCCTCACTCCAGTCGTTTTGAGGAATTTTGTATGAATCATAAATGCTAATAAACTCTAATTTCCACCAGGGGCGTCACTAGGAATTAAGCTTTACTGGGGCACTGCCCCCCCCGACACACACACAAAATGCCCCCCCGCACAATGCACCTTAACGTTCCTGATATACATCTACTGGTAAAGTTAAAAAGGGAGAGTCTGTTCAAGAATGCATTAAGATGTTTATTTAAACATACAACCCCGATTCCAAAAAAGTTGGGACAAAGTACAAATTGTAAATAAAAACGGAATGCAATAATTTACAAATCTCAAAAACTGATATTGTATTCACAATAGAACATAGACAACATATCAAATGTCGAAAGTGAGACATTTTGAAATTTCATGCCAAATATTGGCTCATTTGAAATTTCATGACAGCAACACATCTCAAAAAAGTTGGGACAGGGGCAATAAGAGGCTGGAAAAGTTAAAGGTACAAAAAAGGAACAGCTGGAGGACCAAATTGCAACTCATTAGGTCAATTGGCAATAGGTCATTAACATGACTGGGTATAAAAAGAGCATCTTGGAGTGGCAGCAGTTCTCAGAAGTAAAGATGGGAAGAGGATCACCAATCCCCCTAATTCTGCACCGACAAATAGCAGAGCAATATCAGAAAGGAGTTCGACAGTGTAAAATTGCAAAGAGTTTGAACATATCATCATCTACAGTGCATAATATCATCAAAAGATTCAGAGAATCTGGAAGAATCTCTGTGCGTAAGGGTCAAGGCCGGAAAACCATACTGGGTGCCCGTGATCTTCGGGCTCTTAGATGGCACTGCAGCACATACAGGCATGCTTCTGTATTGGAAATCACAAAATGGGCTCAGGAATATTTCCAGAGAACATTATCTGTGAACACAATTCACCGTGCCATCCGCCGTTGCCAGCTAAAACTCTATAGTTCAAAGAAGAAGCTGTATCTAAACATGATCCAGAAGTGCAGACATCTTCTCTGGACCAAGGATCATTTAAAATGGACTGTGGCAAAGTGGAAAACTGTTCTGTGGTCAGACGAATCAAAATTTGAAGTTCTTTATGGAAATCAGGGACGCCGTGTCACTTGGACTAAAGAGGAGAAGGACGACCCAAGTTGTTATTAGCGCTCAGTTCAGAATCCTGCATCTCTGATGGTATGGGGTTGCATTAGTGCGTGTGGCATGGGCAGCTTACACATCTGGAAAGACACCATCAATGCTGAAAGGTATATCCAGGTTCTAGAGCAACATATGCTCCCATCCAGACGACGTCTCTTTCAGGGAAGACCTTGCATTTTCCAACATGACAATGCCAAACCACATACTGCATCAATTACAGCATCATGGCTGCATAGAAGAAGGGTCCGGGTACTGAACTGGCCAGACTGCAGTCCAGATCTTTCACCCATAGAAAACATTTGGCGCATCATAAAACAGAAGATACGACAAAAAAGACCTAAGACAGTTGAGCAACTAGAATCCTACATTAGACAAGAATGGGTTAACATTCCTATCCCTAAACTTGAGCAACTTGTCTCCTCAGTCCCCAGATGTTTACAGACTGTTGTAAAGAGAAAAGGGGATGTCTCACAGTGGTAAACATGGCCTTGTCCCAACTTTTTTGAGATGTGTTGTTGTCATGAAATTTAAAATCACCTAATTTTTCTCTTTAAATTATACATTTTCTCAGTTTAAACATTTGATATGTCATCTATATTCTATTCTGAATAAAATATGGAATTTTGAAACTTCCACATCATTGCATTCCATTTTTATTTACAATTTGTACTTTGTCCCAACTTTTTTGGAATCGGGGTTGTACTCTATTGTCTTTCATATGCAGTAAACCTGCCAAACATTTCATGGAACAGCTAAACAGCTGAATAACCTAACTAATTTTGTTATGTATTTGATTCAAGTTTTCTATTATGCAACCTCAACTCTCACGATTCACGAACTTAGCTGGTTAGTTATGACTGACTAGCACATAGCCTACAACCTTAATCTTACCTCTCTCACCCTCCTCCTCATCTGTCACTGTTTCCCTGCCCCTGTCTCTGCTTTGTGAGAAGAATTGTCTGATATCCATCTGGAAAAGTCATTTAATATCGTTTAATTCGATGTAGTTTAATGGGTTTGTTAGAATATGGTTTGCTTAGTTTTGTTGCAAAAACTTCATGCTACCTTAACTCATCCAGAGCCCGTTCTCTGACTCATCCAAAGAGTAGACTCATCTCTCCAGTAGGCTAAATGGACTCATGGCACGCTGCACGCACACTACGTTTACAGTGAGAATCTCCCAGACCAATCAGAAAATTAGTTAGAAAGAAGAGGCGATAGAAGTTTGAAACACACTCTGTCCTACAACTTACAGTAGATAAATGATCTGTCAAAGAAACTAGTTTGTTACGAAAATCTTTCAACATTTTCTTACTGGGGCACAGCTGATTTTTACTGGGGCACGTGCCCCAGTAAAAAAGGCCTAGTGATGCCCCTGATTTCCACATATCTCTATCATTCGCTTTTTTCTAAGATTATCTAAGTAATCCGGTAGCTTTTTTAGCTGTAGTTTTCTTCAGACAACAGCAACAGACACGATAAATCTTCGCTTGGCTGCAGTATGTGAACAGTATGGAAACAAAATTCGCTTGTCCTCCAAGCATAGGGTAGCAACAGTTGCTAAGGTAAATGTGATGTCAGTGCAAGGGGTCTAAGGCCGAATCCCATTTCACCCCTTGGACCAACCCCTTGGCCCTTCCCCTCCATTTTGCGCGTTCACGTGAAGGGGTAGGGGTATCCCAATCCCAGTTAACGCGGAGGGGTAGGGGAAGGGGTAGGGCTTCTGTACCCCTCCAAACGGAGATTTTTCTGGAGCTGACTCCGAACGAAGGGGTTTGAGTGATTTCCCACAATGCCATGCGGATTTCAGCGAGATTTCATGCGGATTTCAGAAAGATGGCGGTTCCCGCGGCGAAAGATTGTCATAAATGTATTTTCTCCATTATTTACGTGTTTTAAGTTGTTATCCAGGGGAAACACGCCGCTTGATTCGCTTTCGAGCTGAGAATGAGCAGCGATTTCTGAAATCCAAGCTGCTGCTAAAAAGCTTTGGGAGTGAGTATTGTTTTCGGTTGCTTGACTGCGTACGTTTTGTTCTGTTATTCTCGCTTTTATTGTTTACATGAGTGTTCTGACACCTCATTCTGTCGGATGTGGTGCACGAAGCGCCAAAGATATCCCATTCAGTGGTGTTAGTTAACAAATCACACCCTGCCAGCAGAGATTTCTGGTTCTGCCTCTGGCTCTGACTGTAGCGGCTGGTCGCAGCCAATGACGCATTTGGTCGCGTTTTGCTAACGTAAATGCTGACGGAGGTACGCGATGACGTATGCGATCATTGAAGGGCTATCCCAATACGTAGGGGTTGAATTTCAAGCCCTATCCCTTGTAGCTCAGTTTCAAGGGGAAGGGCCAAGGGGAAGGGGGAGGGGAAGGGGTAGGGGTAGGGGTAGAAATTAGAATTGGGATTGGGCCTAAAAGTACCAGAGCCTCTGAGCTAGCTCCACCAGACTGACAAACAGCTTTACACATCAGGCTGTCAGGAAACTGGAATCTCTCTTTCTCCTGCACCTCCACATAACTTAGACTGTTACTGCAATTTATCTGTAGTCTTTGTGAAATAAATCAGGCACTTGTCACTTTACTATTTTTTTCAACATCTACTCATTACTCATCCTGTGAATGAAACATTATTTGCACATTGTACAGACTCTCATATCCGTTAAGCTTTTTGCACTATTTACTCCATTTGAACTATTTCTGCTTGTGTGTTTTTGTCTGTGTGCCTTTCTTGAAATGCATTATATATATATATATCAGCTGGATAGTACAGTGGTAATGCTCACTGACTACGACGCAGGAGATCGGGGTTCGAATCCCGGTCGGGGCAAAACATCATCCAGTAAGGGTCCTTAGGCAAAACCCCTCATGATATATCAGCCTACCTCAGGAATGAGTGAAAACATAACTGATAGAGTCATACCGGCTCAGACGTCGCCCGGGTCAACAAGGTCTGCGTCAGTTGCTAGGGAACCAGGGCAAACTGATGATAAATGGGCTACTGGAACAAGACATCGATGGACGAGGACAGAAAATATGGATTTGCTGGAATGCTACTATACAAGCAATCCCAGAGAGAGGGGATACATGCAGAGAATGTGGGACCATTGGATACTTCGAAACTCACAATCAAGGCTAACAAAGAAACAGCTATTAGCCCAGTGTTCCAACATCCATAATCGAAATCTGCTATCACATTATCACATTAATGAAATACAACAACCAGGAAGACAGGTCAGCGGGGAGATGTCATCATCCCCACAACCAGAGATTGGGTACCAAGCCCCAACAGCTAACAGCCTCAACACAAGAGCTGCTGACCTGAGAAGGAAGATCGTGACCCAACTGGAAACCTGGAGCCCCCGACAAATACCGAAGCTGAGTTGCCAAGTACCTTCAGAAGATCTACTAGTAGATGTGAATGCTGCTCTGAAGACAATCTCCACAAGAACCATCACTGAGACCAACAAGCTGATACACAGTACAGCAACAGTAATCATGGAGATGCTTGGACACAAGGTGGGCTCGGGACATAACAAACAGTATCCACCATGGAAGAGACGATTAGAGGCCAAGATAAAGGCAGCAAGGAGAGAAGTTAGCCAGCTAGCTGAACTACAGAAAGGGAACATGGTGAATAAAGGGGCGCCCAGGAAGTACAACTCACTCTCCATACCAGAGGCACTCGAAACTGCCAAACAGCGACTAACAGCTCTGGCCACCCGGTTGAGGAGATACACCAAGGAAGGAGAGGCCAGGAGAATAAACAAGCTGTTCTCCACTGAACCAGCCAAGGTGTACTCTCAATGGCAGGGGAACAACAACCGGTCAGACCCACCAAGAGCTGAGGTGGAAAAATACTGGAAAGACATATGGGAAAGAAAGGCATCACACAACACGGATGCCCAATGGTTAGTGGACCTAAGAGCTGACCACAGCAACCTCCCAGAACAAGAACCAGTAACCATCTCAATGGCAGACGTCCAAGAAAGAGTGTCAAAGATGAAGAGCTGGACAGCACCAGGCCCCGATATGATCCATACGTACTGGCTGAAGAAGCTAACTGCACTCCATGAATGCCTAGCAGCACAGATGAACCAGCTGCTGAGGGATGGGACCCACCCAGAATGGCTAACCCAAGGCAGGACAGTCCTAATCATGAAGGACCCCCAGAAGGGACCCATCCCATCCAACTACCGGCCAATTACCTGTCTCTGCACAACATGGAAGGCCCTGTCAGGCATCATTGCGGCAAAAATGAGTAAGCATGTGGCTCAATACATGAGCGAGGCACAGAAAGGAATTGGCAGTAACACCAGAGGAGCCAAGCACCAGCTACTGGTCGATAGAACAGTCGCCCGAGACTGTAAGAAGAGACAGACCAACCTGTGCACTGCCTGGATTGACTACAAGAAAGCCTACGACTCAATGCCACACACATGGATACTGGAATGTCTGGAACTGTATAAGATCAACAGGAACCTAAGGACCTTCATACAGAACTCAATGGAAATGTGGAAGACAACCCTAGAGACCAACTCAAAACCCATTGCCCAAGTCAACATTAAGTGCGGCATATACCAAGGAGATGCGCTATCACCACTGCTGTTCTGCATAGGCCTGAACCCCCTCAGTCAGATCATCACGAAGAGCGGCTACGGGTACCGATTCCGTAGTGGGGCAACAATCAGCCACCTGCTCTACATGGATGACATCAAGCTGTATGCCAGGAACGAGCGAGAAATAGACTCGCTGATCCACACCACCCGGATCTACAGCGATGACATAGGGATGTCATTCGGATTGGACAAGTGTGGCCGGATGGTCTCAAAGAGAGGCAAGATGATCCGGACTGAAGGGATTGACCTACCAGAGGGCAACATAGGTGATATCCAAGACAGCTACAAGTACCTTGGCATCCCACAGGCTAATGGAAACCATGAAGAGGCCACAAGGAAGTCAACCACAGCCAAATACCTCCAGAGAGTAAGGCAGGTCCTGAAAAGTCAGCTGAATGGTAAAAACAAGGTCCGAGCCATCAACATGTACGCACTACCAGTCATCAGATACCCCGCTGGTATCATAAACTGGCCAAAGGAGGAGATAGAAGCCACAGATATCAAGACTAGAAAGCTCCTCACCATGCATGGAGGGTTCCACCCCAAGTCCAGCACCCTGAGACTATACACTAAGCGGAAAGAGGGAGGCCGAGGGCTAGTGAGCGTCAAGACCACGGTCCAGGATGAAACATCGAAAATCCGAGAATACATCAGAAAGATGGCCCCAAAGGATGAACTGCTAAGTGAATGTCTCAGGCAGCAGAACCCTGAAGAGAGTGCAGAGGAGGAGGAGGAACAGACAACCTGGAGAGACAAACCCCTACATGGCATGTACCACCGTCAGATAGAGGAAGTGGCTGATATCAAGAAATCCTACCAGTGGCTGGATAATGCAGGACTGACAGACAGCACAGAGGCACTAATCATGGCAGCACAAGAACAGGCCATAAGCACAAGAGCCATAGAGGCCAGGATCTACCAGAGTAGATCAGACCCAAGATGCAGACTGTGCAAAGAAGCCCCTGAAACAGTCCAGTACATAGTAGCAGGGTGTAAGATGCTAGCTGGATCAGCGTACATGGAGAGGCACAACCAAGTGGCTGGGATAGTATACAGGAACATCTGCAACCAGTATGGAATAGAAATACCCAAGTCCCAATGGGCCATACCACAGAAGGTGGCTGAGAACAACAGGGCCAAGATTCTGTGGGACTTCAGCTTCCAGACTGACAAACAGATCCTGGCTAACCAACTGGACATAGTGGTGGTGGACAAAGAGCAGAAGAGGGTGGTGGTGATAGATGTGGCGATCCCAGCTGACGCCAACATCAGGAAGAAGGAACATGAGAAACTTGAGAAGTATCAAGGGTTGAAAGAGCAGCTGGAACGGATGTGGAAGGTCAAGGGTTGCGTGGTCCCCATGGTAGTGGGGGCACTTGGGGCAGTAACCCCCAAACTGGGAGAGTGGCTCCAGCAAATCCCAGGAACAACATCTGAAGCCTCAGTCCAGAAGAGCGCAGTCCTAGGAACATCGAAGATACTGTGCAGAACCCTCAAACTCCCAGGCCTCTGGTAGAGGAAACCGAGCTTGAGGATGACATGGATACCACCCCCCCGCCGGGGGTGAGAAGGAGAGAAGATATATATATATATATATATATATATATATATATATATATATATATATATATATATATATATATATATACTGTATATATAATCTGTGCACTGTGCACTTTTTGTGTTTGTGTACATATATGTTTACACTGAGAGCCTGGGAAAAATGGTATTTCAATCCTGTCTATGTCCTGTACATATGGCAGAGCTGACAATAAATTTGATGACCTGATCTTGTCATATTTTACACTGTAAAAACTTGCTGTAAAAATACAGCCAAATTATAACAGTTATTTGTAATTGACTTTGTGAAATGCAGTAATACTGTAAATCACAACACTTTAAAGATGGGAATTTGGTGAGGTAGGGCCCCAGTAAAGCGTTTTACGGTATAGAAGAGTATTTTTCTCAAAGTCATCTTCAGCTCTATCCCTTGGTCCCACATCTGTGGAGAAAACGTTTGTAAGGATTCATTTCTCCACCATTAACATTAGCATGGTAAGATGCCTCATTAAGATAAATTGTTGTTTTACTATGTGTGGAAGTTTGGATTGATTAAGATTATATATTGATTATATGATTGAATGTATTGATATCTTGATGATACAGTGGTGTTTGAAAGTTTGTGAATACTTTAGAATTTTCTATATTTCTGCATAAATATGACTGAAAACATCATCAGATTTTCACACAAGTCCTAAAAGTAGATAAAAAGAACCCAGTTCAACAAATGAGACAAAAATATTATACTTGGTCATTTATTTATTGAGGAAAATGATCCAATATTACATATCTGTGAGTGGCAAAAGTATGTGAACCTCTAGGATTAGCAGTTAATTTGAAGGTGAAATTAGAGTCAGGTGTTTTCAATCAATGGGATGACAATCAGGTGTGAGTGGGCACCCTGTTTTATTTAAAGAACAGGGATCTATCAAAGTCTGATCTTCACAACACATGTTTGTGGAAGTGCATCATAGCACGAACAAAGGAGATTTCTGAGGACCTCGGAAAAAGCGTTGTTGATGCTCATCAGGCTGGAAAAGGTTACAAAACCATCTCTAAAGAGTTTGGACTCCACCAATCCACAGTCAGACAGATTGTGTACAAATGGAGGAAATTCAAGACCATTGTTACCCTCCCCAGGAGTGGTCGACCAACAAAGATCACTCCAAGAGCAAGGCGTGCAATAGTCGGCGAGGTCACAAAAGACCCCAGGGTAACTTCTAAGCAGCTGAAGGCCTCTCTCACATTGGCTAATGTTAATGTTCATGAGTCCACCATCAGGAGAACACTGAACAACAATGGTGTGCATGGCAGGGTTGCAAGGAGAAAGCCACTGCTCTCCAAAAAGAACATTGCTGTTCATCTACAGTTTGCTAAACATCATGTGGACAAGCCAGAAGGCTATTGGAAAAATGTTTTGTGGACGGATGAGACCAAAATAGAACTTTTTGGTTTAAATGAGAAGCATTATGTTTGGAGAAAGGAAAACACTGCATTCCAGCATAAGAACCTTATCCCATCTGTGCAACATGGTGATGGTAGTATCATGGTTGGGCCTGTTTTGCTGCATCTGTGCCAGGACGGCCTGCCATCATTGATGGAACAATGAAATCTGAATTATACCAGCAAATTCTAAAGGAAAATGTCAGGACATCTGTCCATGAAGTGAATCTCAAGAGAAGGTGGGTCATGCAGCAAGACAATGACCCTAAGCACACAAGTGGTTCTACCAAAGAATGATTAAAGAAGAATATAGTTAATGTTTTGGAATGGCCAAGTCAAAGTCCTGACCTTAATCCAATTGAAATGTTGTGGAAGGAGCTGAAGCGAGCAGTTCATGTGAGGAAACCCACCAACATCCCAGAGTTGAAGCTGTTCTGTACGGGGGAAAGGGCTAAAATTCCTCCAAGCCGGTGTGTAGGACTGATCGACAGTTACCGGAAACGTTTAGTTGCAGTTATTGCTGCACAAGGGGGTCACACCAGATACTGAAAGCAAAGGTTCACATACTTTTGCCACTCACAGATATGTAATATTGGATCATTTTCCTCAATAAATAAATGACCCAGTATAATATTTTTTGTCTCATTTGTTTAACTGGGTTCTCTTTATCTACTTTTCGTACTTGTGTGAAAATCGGATGATGTTTTAGGTCATATTTATGCAGAAATATAGAAAATTCTAAAGAGTTCACAAACTTTCAAGCACCACTGTATGTCTAGCTAAGAAAACCAATATTACATAAGCCAGTTAGTTTTAGCTTTGAATGTGAGCACATGAATGTGACTGGTTTGCTAATGCTAATCCTTGTTTAGTAGCTAGATAGCTAATGTAAAACAATATGTTTTAGACTATATTAAGTTATTTTATCTATCACTGTACGTCAGTAATTGAAAGCTAAAAAAATCTAAGAAAAGGTAGTTTACTGTGATAATTTTGTTTTATTTTGTCTTGTGTGGGAGTCATTAATCACTGACAGAACATATCTAGCTGACTCAAAAAAATGCACAAGTAGATAAATCAGAGATTTTATCCAGGTAGTTTTCATTTGCTGTTGATAACACACATAATTTATTTCTGATAATAATGTAAAAATTGGGGCGGCATGGTGGTGTAGTGGTTAGCACTGTTGCCTCACAGCAAGAACGTCCTGGGTTCGAGCCCCGGGGCCGGCGAGGGCCTTTCTGTGCGGAGTTTGCATGTTCTCCCCGTGTCCGTGTGGGTTTCCTCCGGGTGTTCCAGTTTCCCCCACAGTCCAAACACATGCAGGTTAGGTTAACTGGTGACTCTAAATTGACCGTAGGTGTGAATGTGAGTGTGAATGGTCGTTTGTCTCTATGTGTCCGCCCTGTGATGATCTGGTGACTTGTCCAGGGTGTACCCCGCCTTTCGCCCATAGTCAGCTGGGATAGGCTCCAGCTTGCCTGCGACCCTGCACAGGATAAGCGGTTATGGCCCATACAAAAAAGAACAGTAAAGAACTTATAAGAGTTTACCACTGTCTTAGTAGTAAATCCTTATAAATATAAGGATAAATCCTTATAAGGATTTATAAATAAATATATATATGCCATGTATGAGTTACTCCTGAAAGTGGCCCATTTTGCATTTTCCTCATACAATTTTTTTATGAAAATCTAGTATGTATGAAGTGAACATTGTGCATGGTTTTTACAGATAATGTGTATGATGAATTACACCATCTTTGTATGCTTCATGTAATGTTTGTAGTTTTAAATTATATTTTACAGTTTAAAATGTATATGCCTTTTATATGTAAATCCACATATGTTTGTGTTGGATTTACATATAAAAGGCATGTACATTTTAAACTGTAAAATATAATTTAAAACTACAAACATTACATGAAGCATACAAAGACGGTGTAATTCATCATACACATTATCTGTAAAAACCATGCACAATGTTCACTTCATACATACTAGATTTTCATAAAAAATATGTATGAGGAAAATGCAAAATGGGCCACTTTCAGGAGTAAATCATACATGGCATATATATTTATTTATAAATCCTTATAAGGATTTACTACTAAGACAGTGGTAAATTCTTATAAGTTCTTTACTGTTCTTTTTCGTATCGGGGGTAATGGATAGATGGATGGATGTAAAAATTGTGTTCTTGGTTGTTTATTGGATACATGACACATCCTTCAAGTGATCTGCGAGGTTTGTGGACATGAAGCTTGTACGATCGAGGCACGTTTTCAGCGCATGCAAATTCACAAACATGTTGCTAATGAAGCTTTTACTGTGTGTTTTTTCTGAGTGGAAAAGAACCTTCCAAAAAAAAATCAGCATTTAAAATTCATACATATCGACATAAACACAAGTCTGCCATTAAGTCTTGGCCTTTTGCCAAATTAGACTTATCATGTTGATTTATGATATCAGGTGTGAAAATTTTAAGAGCTTTTTTGCTCATTTGAAAACACACGTTAGAGAGGGAGAAATGTATGAGCAGGCAATATTCAAAAGTGGTGCTGGGGCTTTGTATTAATTACACAGCGTGTCCTTATAATAATTCAAACAATATTTTTGTCCCAGTAAGTCCCAGGTGGAACGAAGCTCATCGTTCAAGGCTGGATGATTAATCTTGAGGATCATGTTGTTTGTGAAGGTCATCCTTCCTACATTCCTGACTGAGCTTCTAACTTTGTTCACAGTGTACTACCTGTTCAACTTACAATACCAGGAGCAGGCCTCTTGTACTTTGAAGTTCATTCACAAGTAAGACAGCTTGTCCTGTAAATATTTCTTTTTGTTCTTTGCATGCCTCATTTCTGTGCAGAGGATTTCATGCCACCATGAAATGTGAATGGGATGAGGAGAAACACAATCACTATGACATATTGTTTTGCAGTAAGCAGCACAAAGAAACCATGCCATGTAGAAATGCAATGCATTTTCAGTCATTGTTTTTCATTGTGTGATGTAAGGAAAACATGCCTCAGTCTCATCTCATCTCATTATCTCTAGCCGCTTTATCCTGTTCCACAGGGTCGCAGGCAAGCTGGAGCCTATCCCAGCTGACTACGGGCGAAAGGCGGGGTACACCCTGGACAAGTGGCCAGGTCATCACAGGGCTGACACATAGACACAGACAACCATTCACACTCACATTCACACCTACGGTCAATTTAAAGTCGCCAGTTAACCTAACCTGCATGTCTTTGGACTGTGGGGGAAACCGGAGCACCCGGAGGAAACCCACGCGGACACGAGGAGAACATGCAAACTCCGCACAGAAAGGCCCTTGCCGGCCACGGGGATCGAACCCAGACCTTCTTGCTGTGAGTCGACAGTGCTAACCACTACACCACCGTACCGCCCAACGTGCCTCAGTGAAAATCAAAATAAGCATTTCATTGTTTTGCATCTTGTTCAACCAATAACCAGAAAAGCAATGCTAAGGGAATATATTACACACAATTTATTGATGAAATTATGCCACACCATATTGAAATGCAATAAGCATCTTCAGCTCATGTTCCTTTTCGAAATAGTCCATCCCCTGTCTTATTCCCATGTGCCTCAGCCATGTCAGTGTGTGTCTGGTTAGTGTAGTACAGGGAAGCTTGTCCTGTTGGCTAATCCATTCGATCTTGAGTGACGATCTCAGGCCATTTTCCTCAAACACACCCACTATTTGCTCGAGAGCTGTGATTGGACATTTCCTGGTGATACGATTTCAGCGTGTGCTTTTCTGGTTAATCGTTGAATGAAATGCAAAACAATGAAACGATGATTTTACTTTTCATTGTTTCTATACATTTCCTGCTTTTCCTCCATTCTGTTCTCTTGCCTCTCCAGGGTTTCCCATACATAGACCATTGATTCCTATCGCCACACAATCAGACTCGCGATTTTGAAAAAAAAAATTCCATTGCGTATCGTTCCGTTCATTCATAGTGCTCTTTCTTCTCGTTCACGCGCACACGCACACACACACCCACACACAGAGACAGAGAGAGACGTAGAGGTGTGTACACAGGCCTGCCGTTGCACATATACCCGGACTGCAAGTAGGCCTGTTAGGCTAATTAAAAATAACGCAGCCTTCCCGATTCGCCTTCCGACCCCTTATTTTAAAAGGTAGCCTACGTTGTGCTCGTGATGAGCTTTATCATAGCCTTCTTGGCTTACATGAAACGGACATCCCTGAGTCAGGCTATAAACCAATTTTGATGCATACAGTAGCAGCTTGACGCAAGGAACCGGCCTTATTGCATTATCCTGTTTATCCCACTTCAGCATTCATGCAAGTTATTAATAATGGCTTGACATTCACAATAAATAAAGATTTCCCACTAGCCTAAATAAAATGTTGTTATACTCGCGGGGATGCCTAGTTGATGCTATCTGAAGCATAAAATCTGAATATTTTAAGAAACATCTTTATTAGCTTTATTGGTGAAGTAGATAAACCATCACTGCATCACTGATATGCACACACACTGGCAGCTGATTCGGCCACTCCTCCTCTCCACGCATACTGCTCGAGGGCTATCAAGAGGAAAACCCAATGCTGCGTGATATTTAGCACAGAGAAGACAGTCAACGATATCCGGAGTCTACCAAAGGTTAGTATGGTGTACTGTGCTCAAGCACACCTGCCCAGTATGTAACTCAGAAAAGGTAGCCTTATGCTAGCTTTATGAACTGCTAGCCTTATAACGTTATCAATATTGAACATTGGCTTTGCACCAATTAGGGTAATGCTTTTTCATTATTGTTAGTTGCCTTGGTGTTACCTTAAGTGGTTTCTTACATCTAATTATGACATTTTATTTTATTATTATTTTGTTGTTACATTATACTATTTATTTCATTTTAGTATTGGTTGAGGTAAGTGTTGAGTTCAATATTTAAAATAAAAACCTCCAGCTTGTTTTTTGCAATTTATTCTTTGAATGTCAACTAAAGAATGATTGAACGATTGCCACCAAAAAGGCAAAAAACTAAGGTAAAAACTAAACTTTAACTTCAATTTTGGTGAGTAATTTTCATAAATTTAAAAGACAGGTTTTCCACCAACATCAAGCCCAGCAAACTAATGGCCTGCCCTGTAATGTAAAGTTGGGTTGAGGAATGAAACCAGGCAGGGTTCTGGTAAAAATTGTTTTAGCTGTCTTCTCTTAAAGAACTTAAAAGAATTTAGATTGAACTGAATAATCTCAAATGCTTCTTGTAGCTTTAAAATAGTCCCAGCAGGTGACTGAAGAAAAATACTGTGTGTTTGAACACCGCCCGCTGTAAGCACTTTGCATACACCCCAATGACCGACTCCACCGACCGCCACGACACCACCGCGCATGATTCCCTCATCGGCACAGTGGAGCACCACAAATTGCTACCTGGTCTGTGGGAAACACTGCTCTCTTCTTCTTCCTCTCACTCTTTCTTCTTTCTCTTCTTCCTGTCTATTCCTCTCATCTCTTATACTTTCCCTCTCTTTCTCCATCTTATTTTTTATCTTCCTCTTTGTCTCCATCCTTCTCATTTCTTTGTTCCTCTCTCTCTCTTTTCCTTCTCCTCTTTGTGTCTTTTCGTCACATTCTCCTCTCCCTTTCTCTCCTCTCCCTCCTCTTCTTCCTCTCTTTGTCCCTCTTCTCTTTCTCCTCTCACTCTCTCCCTTTCTTTCCTTCTTTCTCTCCTCTGTCTGGCTCTATTATGTAGCTTATGAGTCGACTCAAAGTGATATGAATAACTAATCTAATTAAATAATTATACAAATTAGACTGAGCGAGCATGATGTGAATTTCAGTCTTACCTTGTACAAATGAAGGATGAAAAAGTATCAAATAAAAATATTCATGTAACTATTTTGCAAATGGAACAAATGATGATACTTGGATTAAATCTTTATTTGTGGTAAAAATGTTTTTATTTTAGAAGTTGTTCTTTATCATTGCAGGAATTTTCTCTCTTACAGTATTTCCTCTTTCAGTTCATTCATTCTTTGTGTAGTACTATATGTTCTATATCAAATCTCTCTCTCTCTCACACACACACACACATACATACATTATATATATATATATATATTCTCCTTCTCACCCCCGGCGGGGGGGTGGTATCCATGTCATCCTCAAGCTCGGGTCCTCTACCAGAGGCCTGGGAGTTTGAGGGTTCTGTGCAGTATCTTCGATGTTCCTAGGACTGCGCTCTTCTGGACTGAGGCTTCAGATGTTGTTCCTGGGATTTGCTGGAGCCACTCTCCCAGTTTGGGGGTTACTGCCCCAAGTGCCCCCACTACCACGGGGACCACGCAGCCCTTGACCTTCCACATCCGTTCCAGCTGCTCTTTCAACCCTTGATACTTCTCAAGTTTCTCATGTTCCTTCTTCCTGATGTTGGCGTCAGCTGGGATCGCCACATCTATCACCACCACCCTCTTCTGCTCTTTGTCCACCACCACTATGTCCAGTTGGTTAGCCAGGATCTGTTTGTCAGTCTGGAAGCTGAAGTCCCACAGAACCTTGGCCCTGTTGTTCTCAGCCACCTTCTGTGGTATGGCCCATTGGGACTTGGGTACTTCTATTCCATACTGGTTGCAGATGTTCCTGTATACTATCCCAGCCACTTGGTTGTGCCTCTCCATGTACGCTGATCCAGCTAGCATCTTACACCCTGCTACTATGTGCTGGACTGTTTCAGGGGCTTCTTTGCACAGTCTGCATCTTGGGTCTGATCTACTCTGGTAGATCCTGGCCTCTATGGCTCTTGTGCTTATGGCCTGTTCTTGTGCTGCCATGATTAGTGCCTCTGTGCTGTCTGTCAGTCCTGCATTATCCAGCCACTGGTAGGATTTCTTGATATCAGCCACTTCCTCTATCTGACGGTGATACATGCCATGTAGGGGTTTGTCCCTCCAGGTTGTCTGTTCCTCCTCCTCCTCCTCTGCACTCTCATCAGGGTTCTGCTGCCTGAGACATTCACTTAGCAGTTCATCCTTTGTGGCCATCTTTCTGATGTATTCTCGGATTTTCGATGTTTCATCCTGGACCGTGGTCTTGATGCTCACTAGCCCTCGGCCTCCCTCTTTCCGCTTAGTGCACTGGTGCCATGGTGGCGGCCCGCGGGCCGGATCCGGCCCGAATGAACATCTAATCCGGCCCCCTTGCTGATGGCCCTCTAATCGTTCGGCAGGCAGAGAGCCATCAATGTCTGCCGCACCCCATCGAACAATTATTACAGAACAATTGCCTGTCTTTCACTGCCGATCGCATTGATGTCAGAGGCGGAGATTTGCCTGATGGCGCCTGCCATTTGCATCGGTCCAATTCGCGCCACAGACTGTTTAAAATTAAATGAAAATGACATCCACCGGGGCCTTCCCTATCACACTGATGTGCGTTGGTTGAGCCGAGGCGCAGTGCTCAAACGGTTCTACAAATTGCGCAAAGAGATAGCCGAGTTCATGCAGGCGAAAGGGAAGCCTGTGGAGGAATTGGACAACACCGAATGGACCAGGGACCTTGCCTTTTTAGTGGACATTACCGAACACCTGAACTTATTGAATGTTAATATGCAAGGTCGCAACAAACTCGTTACCGAGTATTACGACGGTGTCCGTGCATTTCAACGTAAACTTGCGTTATGGAAGGCACAGCTCTGTCAGCGCAATGCAGCCCACTTCCCCTGTTTGAAATCTCTGTCTGTCAGTCATCAGAGCATGGACAAGTATGCAAACTTGCTTTCCGGTCTCATGCACGAGTTTGCCAATCGATTCACGGTTTTCACTGAACTGGAAAAGGACTTTGCGTTTTTTGGCTCTCCATTCACCACGGATGCTTCCGAGGTCCCCGAGGCGATGCAAATGGAACTGATAGACTTGAAATGCTGCACACGGTTGAAGGACATGTACAAATCTGTTGGTATTGAATCATTCTACCAATCGTTGCCACCTGAGTACCCGACTGTCACTGCATTTGCAGGTAAAATACTCTGTATGTTTGGGACAACATGTTTATGTGAGCAGGCATTTTCAGTTATGAATATTAATAAATCGAAAATGCGATTTATGACACATGGACATCTCAATGATGTCATGAAAATAGCCACGGCCCAGAGCCTGTCCCCCAGTGTGGACAAGCTGGTGAAAAATAAAAGGCTTCTGGCTTCGACATGTAAAATGTAGCTGGCTTGTCTGCCCATGTAACATAGTGCTGTGAAGTAATGATTGGGAGGGTATGTTTGTGGGAGTGGGAGTTTGTGGGAGTTGTTTAAGTTAATGTACCATCTGTTATTTATGTCTTTTTATTATTAAGTTCTAGTGAATATTTAGTCACTTGGCCTGTTGGTGGAGTACTTAACCTTGGCACATCTTTTGACTTCTTTAGGGCTACTTAGGGCCATCTTTTTTAATTGGCCTAATTAGGCCTGTGTATTGACATGGTTTTATGTGCAAGTTGTCAATAAATCTTGATCAAAGTAATTTACAGTTTAGTTGTGTTTTTATGTGTCCTTGTCCATTTTGTTGTTTTTTTATTAGTTAAAAAAACAAACATTTATAAATAATATTTATATTCATAAATGATATCAAATAGTATGTCTATTTGTTTAGTGTTTGGTCTTGTCACGCCAGTAATGCGGCCCTCTGAGGTCCCACTTGAAAACAATCTGGCCCCCTGACCAATTTCACCCTGGCACCCCTGGCTTAGTGTATAGTCTCAGGATGCTGGACTTGGGGTGGAACCCTCCATGCATGGTGAGGAGCTTTCTAGTCTTGATATCTGTGGCTTCTATCTCCTCCTTTGGCCAGTTTATGATACCAGCGGGGTATCTGATGACTGGTAGTGTGTACATGTTGATGGCTCGGACCTTGTTCTTACCATTCAGCTGACTTTTCAGGACCTGCCTTACTCTCTGGAGGTATTTGGTTGTGGTTGACTTCCTTGTGGCCTCTTCATGGTTTCCATTAGCCTGTGGGATGCCAAGGTACTTGTAGCTGTCTTGGATATCACCTATGTTGCCCTCTGGTAGGTCAATCCCCTCAGTCCGGACCATCTTGCCTCTCTTTGAGACCATCCGGCCACACTTGTCCAATCCGAATGACATCCCTATGTCATTGCTGTAGATCCGGGTGGTGTGGATCAGCGAGTCTATTTCTCGCTCGTTCCTGGCATACAGCTTGATGTCATCCATGTAGAGCAGGTGGCTGATTGTTGCCCCACTACGGAATCGGTACCTGTAGCCGCTCTTCGTGATGATCTGACTGAGGGGGTTCAGGCCTATGCAGAACAGCAGTGGTGATAGCGCATCTCCTTGGTATATGCCGCATTTGATGTTGACTTGACTTGGGCAATGGGTTTTGAGTTGGCCTCTAGGGTTGTCTTCCACATTTCCATTGAGTTCTGGATGAAGGTCCTTAGGTTCCTGTTGATCTTATACAGTTCCAGACTGTGGCAGCGGGGGCGTGGTCAAGAGCCGGTCTGTGACAGGAGGGCGGAGTCAGGGAAGGTAAGTGGCAGAATCACTACACCTGAGAGCAATTAACCTGTGTTTGTGTGTCTTCCCAGTGACCGCGCCCTATATGAGGAGGGAGAGCGAGAGCGGAGGGAGCTCATCCCTGAACCAGACGCTGGTTGTGTGTGTGTCTGTGCTAGTTTGGTTATTGTTAAACTGAAAAGTGTGGCAATAAAGCCAAGTGACAAACCTGATCTCTGTCCTGCCATCCTCTGTGCTCCACCCACACATAGGGAGTCCTACAGTGGTGCCGAAACCCGGGAAAGTGGAGCACCAACCCCGCAGCCCCATGGAATCCTCCCCGTTCGCCGACCTGGTCCACGCCCTTGCCACGGCTCAGCAAAGCCAGCACCAGGCGCTCGTCACACTCCGAAAGGAACAAGAGCAGCGCTTCGAAGCCCTGGTGCTGGCCCAGCAGGAAGATTGCAAGGCTTTCCGGCATCTCCTTGCATCGGCGGGGCCCACCAGCGCTCCGGCCGCGGGTCCGTCTCCCCTCACTGTCACCAAGATGGGCCCGCAGGACGACCCCAAGGCGTTCCTCACGTTATTTGAACAGGTCGCCGAAGCCTCGGGGTGGCCGATGGAGCAGCGCGCGGCGCGCCTCCTCCCCCTGCTCACGGGAGAGGCACAGCTGGCCGCGCTACAGCTCCCCGCCGACCGCCGGCTGGCCTACGCGGACCTCCACCAGGCCGTCCTCCAGCGCGTGGGGCGCACCCCGGACCAACAGCGCCAGCGCTTCCACGCGCTGCAATTGGAGGAAGTCAGCCAGCAGTTCGCGTTCGGCCAGCAGCTCTGGGACGCCTGCTGGCGGTGGCTGAGGGCCGACGATCGCGACGCCAAGGGAATCGTCGACCAGGTGGTGCTGGAACAGTTCATCGCCCGCTTACCAGCAGGAACCGTGGAGTGGGTCCAGTGCCACCGCCCGGCGTCGCTGGATCAGGCAGTCGAGCTGGCGGAGGATCATCTGGCGGCTGTCCCGGCAGCAGGACAGCAGATGACATCTTCTTTTTTCTCCTCTTCTCTCTCTCTCTCTCTCCCCCTCGTCCTGTGTCCCATCCTCTCCCCATTCCCCCACCGAGGAGGCGGGGGCCGGCACCACCCCAGCCGGCCCACCGGACCCGCGGTGCCCTCCCATTTCTCCCTTCTGTGTCTGTCTCTCCCCCACCTCAGGTGAGTGAGCCCCAGATCACCGGTGCAGAGGGAAAGCCCGGGCCGGTTTGCTGGCGCTGCGGGGAACCGGGCCACCTTCAACAGCAGTGCACAGCAATGGAAGTGGGCGCGGTGGTTCGGATCCCCGACACGCCAGAGGCCGCCCTCGATTGGGCCGGAGCGTATCGCATACCGGTGAGTATCCAAGGGGCTACATATCAGGCGTTGGTGGATTCTGGTTGTAATCAGACCTCAATTCGCCAAAGTCTGGTTCAAAACGAGGCATTGGGGGGAGCACAAGGGGTGAAGGTGTTGTGTGTGCATGGGGATGTTCACCGCTACCCTTTGGTGTCGGTCCACATTATTTTCAGAGGGGAAAAATTTATAGTGAAGGCGGCGGTTAATCCTCGCCTTACCCACTCTTTAATTTGGGGACTGATTGGCCGGGATTTCGGGGTTTAATGACGCACCTATTAGAGAGTGGGTCCTGCCAGTTGACAGGGGGAGGTCCCGGTGTCGCTTTGGCGGGAGTAGCTGTCACAGAGCCGTCTACGTCATCTCCGCGTCAGAGTGAGGAGCCGCTGGCTCCTCCTCTCTCTATTGGGGAATCCCTCGCGGATTTCCCATTAGAGCAGTCGCGAGACGAGACTCTGCGGCATGCGTTTGACCAAGTGAGAGTAATCGATGGTCAAACGCTCCCGCCGAATGCCACCCCGTCCTTCCCCTACTTCGCGATTATGAAGGATAGATTATACTGAGTGACACAGGACACTCAAACTAAAGAGCGAGTCACGCAGCTTTTGATTCCAAAGAGCCGCCGGGAATTGGTATTCCAGGCGGCTCACTTTAATCCCATGGCTGGACACTTAGGGCAGGATAAAACACTAGCCTGAATAATGGCCCGATTCTATTGGCCGGGGATTCGCGGCAATGTCCGTAGATGGTGTACGGCATGCCGCGAATGCCAGTTAGTAAATCCAGCGGCCATTCCAAAAGTGCCTTTGCGCCCTCTACCGTTAATCGAGACCCCGTTTGAGAGAATTGGGATGGATCTCGTCGGGCCATTAGATCAGTCAGCATGAGGGTACCGCTTTATATTAGTTCTGGTGGACTATGCAACGCGATACCCGGAAGCAGTGCCTCTGCGCAATATCTCAGCACGCAGTATTGCAGAGGCACTCTTCCACGTCATCTCCCGATTTGGAATCCCGAAAGAGATTCTGACTGATCAAGGCACTACGTTTATGTCACGAACACTGCGCGAACTGTATGGGTTATTGGGGATTAAGCCGATCCGCACCAGCGTATATCACCCACAAACGGACAGTTTAGTGGAACGGTTCAACCGCACCCTCAAAAATATTATTAAGAAATTCGTAAGTGAGGATGCACGTAATTGGGATAAGTGGCTCGAACCCTTGCTGTTCTCAGTGCGAGAGGTCCCCCAAGCCTCCACGGGGTTCTCCCCATTCGAATTATTATATGGGCGTAAGCCGCGCGGCATCCTGGACGTGCTGTGAGAAAATTGGGAGGAGGGACCTTCACAAAGTAAGAACGAAATTCAGTATGTTATGGACCTGCGCGCAAAACTCCACACGCTCACCCACCTAACTCAGGAGAATTTGCGGCAGGCCCAGGAACGGCAAGCCCGCCTGTACAACAAGGGTACGCGCCTTAGAGAGTTCACACCGGGAGATAAAGTACTCGTACTGTTGCCCACGTCGAGCTCCAAATTGATCGCCAAGTGGCAAGGACCCTTTGAGGTCACACGGCGAGTCGGGGACGTCGACTATGAGGTGAGGCGAACAGACAGGGGTGGGGCGCTACAGATTTACCACATCAATCTGCTTAAACTCTGGAACGAGGAGGTCCCCATGGCGTTGGTGTCGGTGGTTCCGGAGAAGGCGGAGCTGGGGCCGGAGGTTCAAAAAGGGACATTGGCATCACGTACCTCTCCGGTCCCCTGTGGAGACCACCTCTCCCCGACCCAACTCACGGAGGTTGCCCAGTTGCAGACCGAGTTTTCAGATGTGTTCTTGCCCCTGCCCGGTCGCACTAATCTCATACAGCACCACATAGAGACGCCCCCGGGGGTGGTAGTGCGTAGCCGCTCTTACAGGCTACCCAAACACAAAAAAAAGGTGGTTCGGGAAGAACTTCAGACCATGCTCGAAATGGGCATCATTGAGGAGTCCCACAGTGACTGGAGCAGCCCAGTGGTCTTGGTACCCAAGGCCGACGGGTCGGTCCGGTTCTGTGTGGACTATAGAAAAGTCAATGCGGTGTCTAAATTCGACGCGTACCCAATGCCTCGTATTGATGAGTTGCTCGACCGACTCGGCACTGCTCGCTTTTATTTGACACTGGATTTGACGAAGGGATATTGGCAGATCCCCTTGACTCCACTATCCCGAGAAAAAACGGCTTTTTCCACACCGTTTGGTTTACACCAATTCGTCACCCTTCCGTTTGGGCTGTTTGGGGCGCCCGCTACGTTTCAGCGGCTGATGGACAGAGTCCTCCGCCCTCACGCCACTTATGCGGCCGCGTATTTAGATGACATTATCATCTATAGTAATGACTGGCAGTGGCACCTCGAACATCTGAGGGCCGTCCTTAGGTCGCTGAGGCGAGCGGGGCTCACGGCCAACCCAAAGAAGTGTGCGATTGGGTGGGTGGAAGTACGGTATCTGGGCTTCACTTGGGCAACGGGCAGGTGCGTCCCCAAATTAATAAGACGGCAGCAATTGCGGCCTGCCCAAGGCCCAAGACCAAAAAGGGGGTGAGACAGTTCCTGGGGCTGGCTGGCTATTATCGTAGGTTTATACCTAATTATTCGGACGTCACCAGCCCGCTGACTGATCTCACTAAAAAGGGGGCACCAGATCCGGTCCAGTGGACAGAGCAATGCCAGCGGGCTTTCTCAGAGGTAAAGGCTGCACTGTGTGGGGGGCCACTTCTACACTCCCCTGACTTTTCTCTCCCTTTTATGTTGCAGACCGATGCGTCGGACAGAGGGCTGGGGGCGGTTTTGTCCCAGGAGGTGGAGGGGGAGGACCGCCCGGTCCTGTATATCAGCAGGAAGCTGTCAGTGCGTGAGGGGCGCTACAGCACAATAAAGAAAGAGTGTTTGGCCATCAAGTGGGCGGTTCTCGCCCTCCGGTACTACCTGCTGGGGCGCCCTTTCACCCTCTGTTCGGACCACGCGCCCCTCCAGTGGCTCCACCGCATGAAAGATGCCAACGCGCGGATCACCCGTTGGTATCTGGCGCTCCAACCCTTTAATTTCAAGGTGGTCCACAGGCCGGGGGCGCAGATGGTCATGGCGGACTTCCTCTCCCGTCAAGGGGCGGGGGGGAGTCGGCTGCAGGCCGGACAGCCGCCCGGCCTGAGTCAGGCGGTGGGGATATGTGGCAGTGGGGGTGTGGTCAAGCGCCGTTCTGTGACAGAAGGGCGGAGTCAGGGAAGGTAAGTGGCAGAATCACTACACCTGAGAGCAATTAACCTGTGTTTGTGTGTCTTCCCAGTGACCGCGCCCTATATGAGGAGGGAGAGCGAGAGCGGAGGGAGCTCATCCCTGAACCAGACGCCGGTTGTGTGTGTGTCTGTGCTAGTTTGGTTATTGTTAAACTGAAAAGTGTGGCAATAAAGCCAAGTGACAAACCTGATCTCTGTCCTGCCGTCCTCTGTGCTCCACCCACACATAGGGAGTCCTACACAGACATTCCAGTATCCATGTGTGTGGCATTGAGTCGTAGGCTTTCTTGTAGTCAATCCAGGCAGTGCACAGGTTGGTCTGTCTCTTCTTACAGTCTCAGGCGACTGTTCTATCGACCAGTAGCTGGTGCTTGGCTCCTCTGGTGTTACTGCCAATTCCTTTCTGTGCCTCGCTCATGTATTGAGCCACATGCTTACTCATTTTTGCCGCAATGATGCCTGACAGGGCCTTCCATGTTGTGCAGAGACAGGTAATTGGCCGGTAGTTGGATGGGATGGGTCCCTTCTGGGGGTCCTTCATGATTAGGACTGTCCTGCCTTGGGTTAGCCATTCTGGGTGGGTCCCATCCCTCAGCAGCTGGTTCATCTGTGCTGCTAGGCGTTCATGGAGCGCAGTTAGCTTCTTCAGCCAGTACGTATGGATCATATCGGGGCCTGGTGCTGTCCAGCTCTTCATCTTTGACACTCTTTCTTGGACATCTGCCATTGAGATGGTTACTGGTTCTTGTTCTGGGAGGTTGCTGTGGTCAGCTCTTAGGTCCACTAACCATTGGCCATCGGTGTTGTGTGATGCCTTTCTTCCATGGTGGATACTGTTTGTTATGTCCCGAGCCCACCTTGTGTCCGAGCATCTCCATGATTACTGTTGCTGTACTGTGTCTCAGTGATGGTTCTTGTGGAGATTGTCTTCAGAGCAGCATTCACATCTACTAGTAGATCTTCTGAAGGTACTTGGCAACTCAGCTTCGGTATTCATGGGGGGCTCCAGGTTTCCAGTTGACATCTCCCCACTGACCTGTCTTCCTGGCTCCCCCTTGCCATAGCATCGTTGTTGTATTTCTAGTTGTGATAGTAGATTTCGATTACGGATGTTGGAACACTGGGCTGTTTATTTGTTAGCCTTGATTGTGGGTTTCGAAGTATCCAATGGTCCAGCTTGATGTCATCCATGTAGAGCAGGTGGATGTATCCCCTCTCGCTTCATGTGTACTGTGAGCTGCAAATCCGTATTTTCTGTCCTCGTCCATCGATGTCTTGTTCCAGTAGCCCATTTCTCATCAGTTTGCCCTGGTTCCCTAGCAACTGACGCAGACCTTGTTGACCCGGGCGATGTCTGAGCCGGTATGACTCTATCAGTTATGTCTTCACTGTTATGTCTTCCATTCCTGAGGTAGGCTGATATATCATGAGGGGTCTTGCCTAAGGACCCTTACTGGATGACCGGGATTCGAACCCCAATCTCCCGCATCATAGTCAGTGAGCATTACCACTGTACTATCCAGCTATATACACACACACACATATATATATATATACACACACAACACACACCATCCACTTATAGCCCACCTCGTAAGTCCTGAAAGTGTGTGTAATTGTGATTTTAACACACTGATGGACTCAGTGATTTTTCCAACTCAGGTTGGATTTTTCTCCTTTTTCAGTGTGAGATGAAGCTATTTCACGAAAAGGTGGATTTCTTCTAACCCTTCTGACATTCTGACCGATTTTTAATTGATTGTCATGTCTGCACCTGCTCTGAGTTTGCAGTGGCCTTCAAATATGGCTGCTGCAGACTATAACAACCATCCTGTACTTCACCACTCTCAATCTCTAGAGTACTGATTAGCACACGCACCTGTTCCTGATCACAGCCACATCACCACTCTGCATATAAGCACTCTCACAACACTCGCCCTGTGTCTGAAATTGCTCACTACTCACTATATAGTGGACTATATCGTGAGTTCACCATTTTGTAGTGCTGTCCGAATGTATAGTGAGAATTATTACACCCTATATAGTGCACTCAAAGTATCCCACAATGCATCATGAAAAGTAGTGTACAACCGATGGTCACTAACCAAAGCAATATATACCATCATGCATTGCGAAAAAAAGTCTGTTGGGTGAATGGACGGAGGAAGAAACACATTATAAACGGATATTCAAGTACAATTTGTCACAGTCTGGTCCGGTCCATCCATGCCTGAGTTTGTGGGACTCCCATGCCGGATCCGGGGCAGGAATTCAGTCCTGCCTTGCTGAAGGCCATTTTCCCTGAAGCGGTACTCCCACACCTGCTACCACTCCTCTCCCATCAGCTAGGGCCTTTTTAAGAACTGTTTGGAGCCACTCCAGTTGCCAGACTGTCTCCTGTAGACTTTCCTCGCCTCGCTACAGCCTTTTGATATTGTGCCTTCTTGATTCCCCCTGCCTGAATTGTTCCTTGTTTTTTCTTGTCCAGTTTTCTATCCAGTTTTTTGCCCCTATTGTACCTGCCTGTTCTTTTGGATTGTGTTTTCGCTTCCTCTGCCTGGATTTCCCTTGTCCCTGTGTTCTTCATTTTTTTTTTTGTGAAGATTTTTCTGTCCTGTTTTTGACCCTGACCGTGCCTGCCTGCTCCTTCACCTCAGCTCGCCATTCCTGACACAATTAAAAATAGTAAGAGAAGAGAAAATAAGCTAAAATAGTCAAGTCAAGTTTATTTGTATAGCGCTTTTAACAATAAACATTGTCGCAAAGCAGCTTTACAGAATTTGAATGACTTAAAATATGAGCTAATTTTATCCCTAATCTATCCCCAATGAGCAACCCTGTGGCGACGGTGGCAAGGAAAAACTCCCTCAGACAACATGAGGAAGAAACTTCGAGAGGAACCAGACTCAAAAGGGAACCCATCCCCATCCGGGCAACAACAGACAACATGACTATAACATTAACAGTCCTAACATAAAGTCAGCTTCATTGAGGCTATAAACCCCCCACTGATGGAAACCTGAGCGCAAAACAGTTCACGACAACCGCAGTCCCAAAGTCAGCAAGTCAACTGCAGTCCCCAGCCACAAGAGCACCACTGCAAGAATCCAGAGCGTCCTCCAGGCGCGACCCCCAACTGTCCACATGGGGCCGCCCTCCACAGGAGCGATGCGATGAGACTCCAACCAGACACAGGGCACCAGGATGGATCAGGCAGGTCCGAGGAGCAGAAGTGGTCAGCATCTCGATCCCAGGACCGACATGTAACTCAGAGGGACAGATTTGTGTGTGTGTGTGTGGGGGGGGGGGGGGGAATAGAATAAGACAGATAAAATACAAGAATAAAAGTTACAGTGCAGAGTGAGGAATTAATCAAAAGCCTCAAATTTGATTAAATAAAAGGCAGCAGCAAAGAAGAAAGCATTCAGATTCATTTAAAAGAACTGAAACATGCAGCAGACACAAAGTACTTTGTATTGATTAATGAGGGAAATACACTCAGTATAATATGTATTTATCACAAATATACATGCATGTATTTCTTATATTCAAAACCCACCAGCCGACTGATCTGGCACGTTTTAATTGTGCGACAGAAATGACGTACATAACGGCATGGCAGAGTAGCATCCAAAAGTGTTTTTTCATTTTACCAATGACCTCACTATATACAGTCATGTGAAAAAGAAAGTACACCCTCTTTCAAGTCTAGGTTTTAAGTGTCAGGACAAAATAAAAAATCATCTGGTCCTTACCAGGTCTTAAAATTAGGCAAATACAACCTCAGATGACCAATAACACATGACATATTCACCCTGCCATTATTTATTTTACACAAAGTAAGCCAAAAATGCAGTAGCAGCGTGTGAAAAATGAAGTGCACCCTTACTGCTTCCATAGAAATTATGAAGGCAATTAGCATCCGGGTGTTGCTGATCAAATGAATTTGATTAATTGATCATCAGCAAGTGTGGCCACCTCTTAGGCTACGTTTACATTAGACCGTATCTGTCTCGTTTTCTTCGCGGATGCACTGTCCGTTTACATTAAAACGCCTGGAAACGCCGGGAAACGGGAATCCGCCAGCGTCCACGTATTCAATCCAGATCGTGTCAGCTCCGGTGCTGTGTAAACATTCAGAATACGCGGATACACTGTGCTGAGCTCTAGCTGGCGTCTCACTGGACAACGTCACTGTGACATCCACCTTCCTGATTCGCTGGCGTTGGTCATGTGACGCGACTGCTGAAAAACGGCGCGGACTTCCGCCTTGTATCACCTTTCATTAAAGAGTATAAAAGTATGAAAATACTGCAAATACTGATGCAAATACTGCCCATTGTGTAGTTATGATTGTCTTTAGGCTTGCCATCCTTCCACTTGCAAGTGGTAAGTGATATGCGCTGGGATCACACACACAGCGGCTCAGTCCTGAATCACAGCTTGTTCACTTCACTCGCGTGCTCTGTGAGCTGCGCAAGGCCGGAGTGCGCACCCTCCAGAGGGCACTCGCTGTTCAGGGCGGAATGATTTGGAGCACAGGATGCCTGCGGAGCCAAGCATATCCGTGTATTGGTATTGCTGTGTGCACGCAAATCGTGTATTGGTGTTGCTGTGTGCACACTAATCGTTTTAAAAACGTTAATCTGATGATCCGCTGATACGGTCTAATGTAAACATGGGCTTAAAAAACAGAAGTTTTGGCAGTTTGCTGGTCTTGAGCACTCAGGTGTATGTTAACACAATGCCAAGGAAGAAAGACATCAGCAATGATCTTAGAGAAGCAATTGTTGCTGCACATCAGTCTGGGAAGGGTTATAAAGCCATTTCCAAACAATTTGAAAGCCATCATTCTACTGTGAGAAAGATTATTCAGAAGAGGAAAACATTCAAGACAGTTGCCAATCTTCCCAAGAGTGGATGTCCCAGCAAATTTACTCCAAGGTCAAACTGTGCAATGCTCAGAGAAATTGTAACTACATCTAGGGACTCTACAGGCCACAGTTAGCATGTTAAATGTTAAAGTTCATGAAAGTACAATTAGAAAAAGACTGTGCAAGTATGGGTTGATTGGAAGGGTTGCCAGAAGAAATCTATCTAAAAAGAACATGATAGCATGGCTTAGGTTTGTAAAGATGCATCTGAACAAGCCACAAGCCTTCTGGAACAATGTTCTTTGAACAGATGACACCAAAGTGGAAATGTTTGGCCGTAATGCACAGCGCCAAGTTTGGCAAAAACCAAACGCAGCACATCAGCACAAACACCTCATACCAACCATCAAGCACGGTGGTGGAGGGGTGATGATTTGGGGTTGTTTTGCAGCCATAGGGCCTGGGCGCCTTGCAGTCATTGAGGCTACATTCACACGACAACGGCAACGAGATTTTATTAAAAAAATATCGCGTCCACATGGGCAACGGATCAGTAAAATATCAGGTACATATGGCAACGCAACGCTTGCTGAAAATGATGCAATACACATGCCACACCTCTAGAGGCGCTGTAAGACGGTCCCATCGGAGACACCAGAACAATAGAAGAAGTAGATGCATGCGCATAAACCCCTTCTTCTACCCGGTGTGAAGCACTGTCAGGCATCTATGCTGTCAGGAACAAACACACAAGAAGAAGAAGATGGCTGCGACAACGCGAGGAAATCGTGCCTTCTGTATTAGTTTTATTAGTGTGCATAGTTTTATATAACTTAATTTTCTTATTGTTTGTGAACATTTTGAAAAGCATTTTTATATAATTTATATAACTTTTTATATTGTGTGTGAACATTTTGAAAAGCAGTCTTATCCAATAAAAAAAAGAAATTCAAGAAATGGTTCAGTTACTTGTTTATTTAAAAGAAAAGCTGTATACAAAAGTGAATGCAATGCAGTGGTTCATACAAAACAGCGAGAGTGCTGCTTGTTCTAGTCATGTGGTTGTGATGTCATCGTAAACAAATCCGTTCTACTCATCCAGACGACTTTGCAACGGCGCCATTGCCAGGTTTTTCCACTCTGGAACCTGTTCTCAAAAAATATCGTTGTGGGGCATCCAAAACGCCGGTGCCGTGTGGACGCCAGGCCGAAACGATAAACAATTTTATCAGATTCACCTGAATCCGTTGCCATGTGGACAGGGCCTGAGTCAACCATGAACTCCTCTGAATACCAAAGTATTCTAGAGGCAAATGTGAGGCCATCTGTTCAACAGCTAAAGCTTGGCCGCAATTGGGTCATGCAACAGGACAATGATCCCAAGCACACCAGCAAATCTACAGCAGAATGGCTGAAAAAGAAAAGAATCAAGGTGTTGGAATGGCCAAGTCAAAGTCTAGACCGCAACCCAATTGAAATGCTGTGGCGGGACCTTAAGAGAGCTGTACATAAACAAATGCCCTCAAACATGAATAAACTGAAGCAATGTTGTAAAGAAGAGTGGGCCAAAATTCCTCCACAATGATGTGAGAGACAGATAAAATCATACAGAAAATGATTTTCACACATGGATTCTGCATTTTCACTTAATTTTTGTTAAATAAATAATAACACGGTGGAATCTGTTGTGTGCTGCTTTACACTTGAGGTTAGGTTTGCATAATTTTAGGACCTGGTAAGGATCAGATGATTTTTTTGTTATGTCTTGATTGGTAAAACCATGTAACTGGAAGAGGGTGTACTTTCTTTTTCACATGACTGTAGTTCTCTATATAGTAATTCCCCATATAGTGAGTAGGGAGGAGTGAACAAGTGAGTGATTTCAGACACAGGGTCTGTCTGTCTGATGCCATCCTCATAGCTGAGGGTCAGTGATCCAGGACGCCATCAAGTAGCTTCCCCTGAATTCTCTTGGGTGAATATAGCACACCCGAGAGACCCAAACGCTCATCTAGTGGCTGGTACACATAGACACCTATATGTGCAATTTAGAGTAGCCAATTAACTTAACCTGCATGTCTTTGGACCAGGGGCGCCGCCAGAAATTTTGGGCCCCATGAAAAATTAGAATTTTGGGCCCCCCAACTTTGCCCACCCTCATCACAATTACACTATTGTCATTATTTGACTTTTGATAGCCCATGGACCTTGAGTTTGTGACTTTGTTATTACTTTTTATGTATTAACCTACCAGGGACTAGATGAAAACTGGTCAGTGACTAATTCTGGTGCATTTACAATCACAAATGAAAATTCAAGATTTTGCCACATGCCTTCTTGTGCTAGGACAATTGGTAGTGAAATGTGTGATGTGACTGCTAATAAATCATAGAAAAAGTTTTCTACCCAGCATCAAAATACCTATGGAAATCCCATGGATTGTTATGTGTTAGGTAGAAAGCTGTGTGTACTGTTCTGCAAAAAGGGAATATGTTCAAAGCAAAGTGTGTCTAGACAGAAATTTGAGCGTAAGCAGAGTTAGACTATTGGTTGCCCCTCCATGGACCGTTATTAGCAACACTTTAATCTAGCAAACTGTATATGGCGCTCATTAAAAACTTCAATCCTAAAGCATTTATGGGTTGTATTGCTGCTTACCTCCTTCTCCAAAGGGGGGTTCAGTGGTTTGGTAGGGCGGAGGTCCCCCTGAGGCTGAATCTGTGCTTATTTAGGGCACCCCATTAGTTATGAAACTGGTTATTAGCACTAGTTATTAGCACCAGCATAACGTAATATTTCATCTTGTTTATCACACAAGTCAGTTCAGTTATTAAATTGGAAAAAATGTCACTGTACAAACTGTAAAAGTGTTCTCTTGATAGGCTAATCCAACCACGTTCATACTGTTCATTTACCATTCGCTAATATTTTGAACACACATGTGAGCGATAGCTACCTTTGGGAAAAACTGAGTGACCAGGTGCCTGCCTCTCCAGTCCCTCTCAGCTTTCAGCTGCCTTTCTTTACGTTTTTGACAGCCACTCTTCATATTTAGCGATCATAGACTGTACGCACTCCACTGCTGGCTGGCTGGCTGCTGCACCGCGACACAGCAGCAAGTAGCTTTGCACTGATCAGCACATAGATTTAACGCATCACGCTTCTACCAGAACTAGACCAAGAGCCTTCAGTGGGCCTGACCTCCATCCAGCTCACAGTTCCCGAAGTACTGGATGTCTTGCTCAACCTAGACACTAATAAAGCTTGCAGACCGGATGAAATTCCTGGGATTATTCTAAAGAACACGGCACCTGAAATATCACCTTCACTGTGCCGGCTGTTTAACCTGTCGCTTTCCAGGGGATCCGTTTCTGCGTTATGGAAGGAGGCAAACATCACTCCTGTTTTCAAAAAGGATGACCCCACCCTCGTAGAAAACTACAGGCCCATTTCCCTGCTCTGTATTGTATCAAAAGTCCTTGAGCGCTGCGTCTACAATCACTGCTTCAGCTACATTTCACCCTTCATCTACCATCTACAACACGGATTCCTTAAGGGAAAGTCTACTGTAACACAACTTGTCGAAGTCTATCATGACATTGTGAACAGGTTAGCAGTAGGGGACGACATTGATGTTATTCATCTAGATCTCTCAAAGGCTTTTGATAAGGTCCCTCACCATCTGCTCTTGTTCAAACTACAGCGGTATGGGATTGCAGGTTCTTTGTTGAAATGGTTTGAGTCCTACCTGGGTGGAAGACGACAACGCGTTGTCCTTGAGGGTGTTACCTCCTCTTGGCTGCCGGTGACATCAGGGGTCCCGCAGGGATCTATCCTCGGGCCCCTGCTGTTTTTGATTTACGCAAACGACATGCCAAACTACGTGCAGCATGGTTCGGATATTGCCCTTTATGCTGATGATTCCAAGCTCTACCGCTCTATAGAGTCTGCAAGTTCGTCTCTCTCTTTGCAGGGTGACCTTGACTCACTGTACAATTGGAGTATAGAGCACGGTATGGAGTTCAGCGCATCTAAGTGTAGGGTTATGCATGTGTCCAAGAAGCGTTCGACAAAGCGTCCACCGCACTGTTACCAGCTGTGTGGCCGCACTTTGGATGCAGCAGCGCAAGTAACAGACCTCGGAGTCACTGTAACAAACGATCTGTCCTGGGGTCCACATATAGAGCTCATGTGTGCAAAAGCTAACAGGATGCTTGGGCTGGTGAGGCGGGTCTGTCATGGCATCTATGACCAAAGTACAAGGAAATTGCTTTATTGCACCTTAGTTAGGCCTCGCCTGGAGTACGCCTCAAGCATATGGTCACCTTCAACTGCTAAGCACAAGGCTCTTTTAGAGAACATTCAGCGCCGCGCCACAAAGTTTATCCTGAACTACCCCCCTGATGTGTCCTATACCGATCACCTTAAGTCGCTCACTCTTCTCCCTTTAGAGTATCGCCGAGAAATTAGTGACGCTGTCTTGCTTTACAAAATCAAAAACGGTACTGTTAGTGATAGTTTAGCTAGTTTGCTTGTTCCAACTACATCTAGATATTGCACCAGAAACTTCCATCCAGCTGATCTCCGCTTCTTCTTCAATCACAAGCAAAACTACTATCGGAACTCTTACTTTCCAAGAACTGTTAAATTATGGAACAGCCTTCCATCTGCTATAAAATTCTCCCCCACGCCAATCTCCTTCAAAAGACAAATATCTGTTCACTTCTTTGAGAAACTTGCTTTGTACCATCCTCCGTAACGTATGATTTTTTTTCTACTATCCTAAATGCGTCATAAGTCTTTATATTTTTGTAATCTGTGGGGGTTGAATGTCAATTGGGGCTTACGCCCTGTTTTCTTCTCCTGTCACGTTTGTATTTATTTATTTTTTTTTCTTTCCTTATTTTTGTTATACACATGTATATATTTATTTTTTTGTTGTAATTTATACTTTATGTGTAATCCATATTTTATGTGACAAATAAATTAAACTAAACTAAACTAAACTAAACTAAACTAAACTAAACTGTATTTTGCAAAAGGGGGAGGGTTAAATGACAATATGTTGAAGAACTCAAGAAATAGACAACCTTGTTCAATTAGCTCATTTTACCAGATGGAATATTGCATTGTTGTTATTTCAAAAGTCTTATTAAAATCATATTATCAGTCCCTTAAAGGGCCCCATGGCAGTGCTGGGCCCCTAGAATTGTTCTAACCTTTCCCCCCCTGGTGGCGCCCATGCTTTGGACTGTGGGAGGAAACCCATGCAGACACAGGAAGGCCCCTGTCGGCCAATGGGTTCAAACCTAGAACCTTCTTGCTGTGAGGCAACAGTGCTAACCACAACACCACTGTGCTGCCCCTTCTTGCAACATTAAAACTCAGTTTTCTCATACCTGACCTCACCATACCTTTGTTGATTTGTGCTGTTTATTTGGTTATTGACCCATTTTATACTTTGATTACTGCTTATTGTCTTTGCCTTTGATATCCTGTTTGTGCCACACCTAACCATGGCCTATTTAATGACTCTGCTTTTGATTACTGATTTGGAATTGTCTGCCAGCTTTGCTGCAATAAACTCTCTACTGCTGTTACATCTGTATGTCACCTGCATACCTGACAACTGGAGCTCGCTCACAATTCGATTCTGCAAGACTTCTAGAAGAATTTGTATCCATTTCACGTGCAGTGATAATCAGTGATAATCTAACAAGAGACTCACAAAAAATGGACTTGACAAGATTGAAATGATGTGTTTTCTACTTCCAAAGTAAAGTTTTAACTGGTATTTGTGGATGTAACTCCATATTGTGGTGCTTGATAAAGGTTTGCCAAAGTAATCCCAAGCCCATGTGGTTATATCAGCGACAGATTGATGCAGTTCTGTCTGAGAGATCAGAGATCATGGGTGTTCAGCTTAGGCTTGTGCCCTTGCCCTTTATGTACCGAAATTCCTCCAGATTCCTTGAATCATTTAATGATATTATGCACCATAGAGGGTGAAATATCCAAATCCCTTGCTATTTTTCTTTGTATAACATTGTGTTTAAACAGTTCAATAATTTTCTTATGCATTTGTTGACAAACTGGAGATCTTTGGCCCATCTTTGCTCCTCAAAGACAAGGCCTTTCCTGGATACTGATTTTGTACCTAATCATGATTACAATCACCTGCTGCCATCACCTGTTTCAAATCATATCATTAGTTAATTGTTTTACCTCATTACTAGCCCTAAAATGCCCCGTCCCAACTTTTTTTTGGAATGTGTTGCAGGGCTGAAATGCAGGAATGGATGTACAATACCAGTCAAAAGTTTGGACACACCTGCTCATTCACAGTTTTTTCCTGTATTTTGACTATTTTCTACATTGTAGAACAACACTGAAGACATCAAAACTATGAAATAACATATGGAACATATATGGAATTATGTGGAAAACAAAAAAAGTGGGTGGCAGTGGTTAGCGCTGTCGCCTCACAGCAAGAAGGTCCGGGTTCAAGCCCCGTGGCCAGTGAGGGCCTTTCTGTGCGGAGTTTGCATGTTCTCCCCGTGTCCGCGTGGGTTTCCTCCGGGTGCTCCGGTTTCCCCCACAGTCCAAAGACATGCAGGTTAGGTTAACTGGTGACTCTAAATTGACCGTAGGTGTGAATGTGAGTGTGAATGGTTGTCTGTGTCTATGTGTCAGCCCTGTGATGACCTGGCCACTTGTCCAGGGTGTACCCCGCCTTTCGCCCGTAGTCAGCTGGGATAGGCTCCAGCTTGCCTGCGACCCTGTAGAACAGGATAAGCGGCTAGAGATAATGAGATGAGATGAGACAAAAAAGTGTTAAATAAACAAAATGTGTTTCATATTTTAGATTCTTCAAAGTATCCAGCGTTTACCTTGATGATGAGTTACACACTATTGGCATTATCTTAACCAGCTTCATCAGGTAGTCACCTTGAATGCTTTTCAGTTTACAGGTATGCCTCGTCAAAAGTTAATTAGTGCAATTTCTTGCCTTCTTAATGCGTGTGAGATCAAACGGTAAATAGTAAATAATAAAAATACAGTAAATAGCCCTATTCCATAACTGTAGTAATCCATATTATGTCAAGAACCGCTCAACTCAGTAAAGAGAAACAATATTCATCATTAGTTTAAGACATGAAGTGACTTTGAATTTATAAAAATAAAGAAAAACCATTGAATTACAAGGTGTGTCCAAACTTTTGACTGGCACTGTATATTAACAAATGAAATGAAGTTAACCAGATAAAACATGAAATATCTTGGGTTCATACTGTCTACAATGAAATACAAGTCAAAGTAAATTTAGAAATCACTGCTTCCTTTTTTGTTTTCATTTTTCATAGTTTTCATTAGCCAGTCGCCCTGGCTAAGGATGTCTGCCAAATGCCATAAATGTAAATTGTCACTGCCTCCTTGGGTCTGTTTGCTTTACTGGACGTCAATGTGCAATGGGGCTACTATATGTAGGTATTATAGTAAAAAAATTAAATAAAATAAATACAGACACTGGTGTATGTATTAAAAAAAAGTACAACAAGAAAACAAGTAAAGTACATATACTGGGAATAAGGCTCTGGATGGTGAGAGTGTATGAACCATATTAAACACTAACCCACTCATAAGTAAAGTGAACACACTCAAGGAGGCAGTGACGATTTCATTGGTCAGCATCATATCTTGCATTCTATTGGTTTTGAAAAGGTTGTTTCAGCAAAATCTGAGAGAGAGAGAGAGAGAGAGAGAGAGAGAGAGAGAGTGCAGAAATTTGTGAGCAGAAGATTTGCAAGCATACAAAAGCAGTTTGGTGAGCAGGTGGTATTTGAGAGAAAGGGCAGTTTTTTGAGCAGGACTAAAGCAAATTTGCATATGAGCTATTTGAGAAAGGAGGTAAATATTGCAAAATCTGAACATGAAATGGATAAATACTGCTCGCAAATTGAAAGACCTCACTCTTGATTAAAGATCGGGGGAAAAAAAACCCTCTAGACATATCTTGTTTTTAGGCTCATTTATAACAGAAACAGATCTCAGAATTGTGTTTATCGTCGTTGTTACTCAGCAACGGCCCTCGTTGCCCATCACTGCTGTGTACGAGAGCTTTGGATAATTTAGCCAGTGCAGTGACTCAGCACTTTTAATCAATTATGGATTCAGACTGCAGCCCGGGCAGAAAGGACCACTCGGAAAAACATTCGGTTATAGAAAAACATTCACCTTCGAGGTTACATTGACCTTTACTTCCATAAAGAGAAATACCTTCATTCAACTGATCGTGTATAACTAAAATTTTCCATTAAACACAGAACAGAAAGACCACCCTCTAGATCAGAAAAAACAATTTCCTGTTGCTCAAGTTGTGCTCAGCTATGTTAGAAAATAATAATAATAATAATAATAATAATAATAATAATAATAATAATTAGGTCTGCTTTATCACTGTGAATAATGAAAAGAGCAGAGCTAGTGAACATCTCATCTCATCTCATTATCTCTAGCCGCTTTATCCTGTTCTATCTACAGGGTCGCAGGCAAGCTGGAGCCTATCCCAGCTGACTACGGGCGAGAGGTGGGGTACACCCTGGACAAGTCGCCAGGTCATCACAGGGCTGACACATAGACACAGACAACCATTCACTCTCACATTCACACCTACGGTCAATTTAGAGTCACCAGTGAACCTAACCTGCATGTCTTTGGACTGTGGGGGAAACCGGAGCACCCGGAGGAAACCCACGCAGACACAGGGAGAACATGCAAACTCCACACAGAAAGGCCCTCGCCGGCCACGGGGCTCGAACCCGGACCTTCTTGCTGTAAGGTGACAGCGCTAACCACTACACCACCATGCCGCCCAGACACAGCTCCAATCCTAAATTAAACATACACTGCCTGGCCAAAAAAAGTCGTTTGGATTTAAATAAGCAAATACTTAAGAGCCTTTGACTGGATAATTACTGCAGTGATTAATAAGTTTCATCTGGCAACAATTTTTTAACCCTAACTGATGCAGTGAGTAGCTTCTATTCATGTTGGAAGACATATCCCATGGTGGTGGAAAAAAATGTCATGTTTCAGAAGGGTCAAATTATCAGCCTGCAAAAAGCAAAAAAAAAAAAAACCTAAGGAAATTGCTGAAATTCCTGGAATTAGGCCAAGAACTGTGCAATGCATCTGGATGGATAGTGATGAACTGTTAACTTCACAGACGAAATGTTGTCAGAAAAAATCTTAACAGGCCTTGATTGGAAATCATTTGAACACTTGAAGTCAAATCACAAATAATTGACAGTAGAACTCACAGCTATGCTTAATAGTGAAGGTAAGAGCATTTCCTCAGACAGAATGTGACAAGAACTCAAAGGATTGGGACTAAACAGCTATGTACCATAAGAAAACCACTTGTTAGTGAGACTAATCGGGGAAAAAAAGGCTTCAATTTGATAGGGAGTATAAAGATTTGACTCTGGAGCAAAGGAAAAAAGTCATGTGGTCTGATGAGCCCAGATCTACCCTATTCCTGAGTGATGGGTGCATCAAGGTAAGAAGGGAAACGCATGAAGTGATGCACCCATCATGCATAGTGCAGTGTTATGATTTTGAGCTATTTCAGTTGATCAGGTTGAGGCTCATGTGGCAATTAAATGAAGTCAGCTGAATACCTGAATGTACTGAATGACCAGGTTTTCCCATCAGTGGATGTTTTCTTCCCTGACGGCATGGGCATATTCCAGAATGACAATGCTAGGATTCACTGGGCTCAACTTGTGAAAAAGTGGTTCAGGAAGCATGAGGAATCATTTTCACACGTGAATCAGCCACCACAGAGTCCTGGCTTAAACTATATTGTAAGTCTTTGGGATGTACTAGAGAAGACTTTATGGATTGGTTCGTCTCTCCCGTCATCAATACAAGATCTCTGTGAAAAAATTCTCCAACTCAGGATACAAATAAATATTGTGATTTTGCATTAGGTTGTTGAAACAATGTCACAGTGAATGTGTGTTGTAAAGAAAGCTAAAGTGTGTGAGATTTTCTTTTTTAAGCGTGTGAGCCTTTTTTTTTGGCGAGGCAGTATATAAAACATATTACTGGAATAGACATGTAGGTTACCACAGAATAAATAATGTACAATAGCAAATATCATGCATATAAATAATGCATGGTGTAAAAAAATTGGCTTTTAGTTGTAGCAACAAAACTGCAAGTACTGTATGACAAAATGTTGCTGCAATTTTCAGCATGGACAGGAAATTTTCAGCACGGACATGCTTTACAAACGGTGCCCCATAGTCAGGAAAGTAATGTAATATCGTACACAGTATAAAATAACACAATCCAGTACATTTGCTCATTTGGTTGATCCTTTAAAAAATAAAAATATAACTGAGCTGAAGATTTAGGATCATGCCCTAAGACCCAACCATGTCTGCTTGAGGCTTTAAACACACAGCCTTCTGATCTGTAACTCGAAGCCTTAACCACTGAGCTGCCATTACTAACTCAACTGATATAGCCACCTCTATGTTACTGGGTCTGAAGTGTACAGGGAAGTTGTGTTTGTAGAAGATCCTCCTGAGTTTCTCAGATAGTCCAGAAATGTAGGGAATGACAATGTTCTTGTGTTTGTTGCTGTTTTCTTCCCTGTCCATTATGTTTCTTTTTCTGGTCTTGATGAAGGCCCAGTTGGGATACCTGTACTTCTTTTTTTTTTTTTAAAGATATTTTTTGGGCTTTTTTCACCTCTATTGGATACGACAGTACAGAGACAGGAAACGAGCGGGAGAGAGAGATGGGGAGGGACCGGGAAACGACCTCGGGTCGGAATCGAACCCGGGTCCCCGGATTCATGGCACGGCGCCCCCACCCGACCCATGACGCCCCCGGGATACCTGTACTTCTGAAGTGCTTCCTTGATGTGTTTTTGCTGCTCCTCTTTTCCCTCTACCATTGTAGAAATGTTCTGAGCCCTGTGCTGTAAGGTCCTAATGACCCCCAATTTGTATTCCAATGGGTGGTGAGAGTCAGGCCCTGTTTACATTATTTCGAATCAGCGGATCATCAGATTAACGTTTTTAAAACGATTCACGTACACACAGCAACGCCAATACACGATTCGCGTGCACACAGCAACGCCAATACACGGATACGCTAATCACATGACTAATTAGACAGCACGTCACATGATCCCAGTGTATATCGGGCATGCGCAAGTCACTCACCACTTGCAAGTGGAAGGATGGCAAGCGAACACCTTCTCCAGCAGATAAACACACCTGGCTGTGATGTTCATGTTTTCACTGAGTTTAAGCGCCTGAAGGAGGTTGAAATGTGTAAATAAACCTCAGTGCAGCTCAGCGCTTCCTCCTGCGCTCCAAATCACTCCGCCCTGAACAGCGAGTGCCCTCTGGAGGGTGCGCACTCCGGCCCTGCGCAGCTCACAGAGCGCGCAAGTGAAGCACACGAGCAGTGATTCGGGACTGAGCCGCTGTGTGTGTGATCCCAACGCCAGCGAATCAGGAAGGTGGATGTCACAGTGACGTTGTCCAATGACGATGTCAGCTAGAGCTCAGCACAGCGTATCCGCGTATTCTCAATGTTTACACAGCACCGGACCAGACACGATCTGGATTGAATACGTGGACCCTGGCGGATTCCCGTTTCCCAGCGTTTCCAGGCATTTTAATGTAAACGGACAGTGCATCCGCGAAGAAAACAAGACAGATACGGTCTAATGTAAACTTGGCCTCAGTGGTGAGAGTCAGACCCAGTAATACTCTGAGGCAGAAATTGGTCCACCCTAAGGACAGGATACTCAGACACAAACAGGATGTCTCGTCTCATCTCATCTCATCTCATCTCATCTCATCTCATCTCATCTCATCTCATTATCTGTAGCCGCTTTATCCTGTTCTACAGGGTTGCAGGCAAGCTGGAGCCTATCCCAGCTGACTACGGGTGAAAGGTGGGGTACACCCTGGACAAGTCGCCAGGTCATCACAGGGCTACAAGACAACATAGTGTATGCAATTCAATGCAGTGAGGAATGCACAGACTTATACATTGGGGAAACAAAACAACTGCTTCACAAGCACATGGCTCAACACAGGAGAGCCAGTTCCTCAGTCTATCTTCATCTCAATAAGAAAGGGCACTCGTTTCAGGACTGCAATGTACGCATTTTAGCCAGAGGCTACATCCACACAACAATGGCAACGAGATGTTATTTAAAAATATATCGCGTCCAAATGGGCAACGATCAGTAAAATATCAGGTCCCTATGGCAACGCAACGCTTGCTGAAAACGATGCAATACACATGCCACACCTCTATGGGTGCTGTAAGACGGTCCCTTCGGAGACACCAGAACAATAGAAGAAGTAAGGACGCATGCGCATAAACTATTATGCGCGAGACTTCATATTAGCCACAAAGTCAGGAAAACCTGTTCGTAAAATTACATTATAATGACCAAATACAATAAAGTATTTTTCCAGTCTCACCTGTGAAAGGTAATCCCATGTGATCTCGTTTGGACGGCAAACCTGTTGGTACAGTTAAACGCAGCTAATCTTTATTCTCCACTTTGACCTATCCAATATGGCGGCGAGGATGACGTATGATTCTACGCGGAAGGCGGCGTCTTTAATGGTCCGGAATAAATTGAATGCTACACGTTGATGGATTAATTTGTTGTTTCTCACCTGTGAAAGGTAATCCCATGTGATCTCGTTTGGACGGTAAACCTGTTGGTACAGTTAAACGCAGCACATGAATCTTTATTCTCCGCTTTGACCTATCCAATATGGTGGCGAGGATGACGTATGATTCTACGCGGAAGGCGGCGTCTTTAATGGTCCGGAATAAATTGAATGCTACACGTTGATGGATTAATTTGTTCTTCTACGCCCTTTTTGAGGAATGTATTGTAGGACTTAAACCAACATATGAAGAGGTGAGATCGCTCCTTTTTTTCCCTATTTTTGCTGGCGGGATTGACTCTGCCCTAAGGGCAGAGTCTCTCTCTCTCTCTCACTTTGCACCATTACACAATAAATATTCACAGTGAAAATATTTTGTAAGCGCGTTTCATGAACCAAGTTATAGGATTTGTTGACAACTCGCATCGAGTTCGTTACACTTCTACCTGGCGTGAAGCACTCACAGTCATGTGGTTGTGACATCATCATAAACAAATCCATTCTACTCATCCAGACGACTTCGCAACGGCAACGTTGCCAGATCTTTCCACTCTGGAACCCGTTCTCAAAAAGATTGCTTTTTGGGCACCCAAAACACCGGTGCCGTGTGGACGCCAGGCCTAAATGATAAGCAATTGTATCGGAGTCACCTGAATCCGTTGCCGTGTGGACAGGGCCAGAGAAGACCGGTGGTTTGAAAGAGGAGTAAAAGAAGCCATCTTCCTCAACCTGGAACAACCATCACTGAACAGAGGAGATGGTCTGAGACACCACTTATCAGCCACCTCCAATGCAGTCCTTGGCACACGTCCCAGAAAACTGAATACACATCCACACCAAGACTCAGCTGACTTCAATGACTCACATGATGGCAGAGAGACCCAATGACCCACAGATCATCCTAACAACTCTCTAGGCTGCTAACACTGCTCACACCTGGGCTCCAGTGACCCTAACACCTACAGGATGACTGAGAAGGTCAACGACCCATGTGACCTCAACAACTCTCCTTAGGGTTGCTTTTGGTCCACTAGAGGATAAATACCTGAAACTAGTCAGACAAAACTGAAGAAGGCTTTTGGATGAGAGGTGAAACATCTTCAAGGATTTCAAGCAAGTCCAGTTGCCTTCTTTTGCACCTACGGTTCACTACAAGGAGCTTGATCATAAGTGCAAGGCAATATATCTCATAAACACTTGACCACCAGACAACAAAATTTATATCTTTATTTACATAAGATAGATGGGTTTTATCCAATAGATATTTTTAAATTGCTTTTTAAAAAATTACATGGGATGATTTACTAACACATTTTATGGATAATATTCATGACAGTTTCATATAAAATTAGTTGAAACAGTTTTATTAGTCCACTAGCTTGTTGGACAGTTGACAGTTTCTGTCATGTAAGGGTGATAGACGGATGAAAGTGAAGAGTTTTAGGAAGAGTTTTATTGAAAGCATGCTAGCCTTCCAAGTAGTGTTCGGGAATCAGACACAGTCTCAGTGTTTAAGTCTAGGCTGAAAACATATCTGTTTAGTCAAGCCTTTTATTAATGGTGTTTATGAGGTAAAGGTGTAGATCTGGAGAGTCCTCAGACATAGAGTGTTTTGGTAAACTGGGATGTATGGATGCTGTTAGTCCCCACTTGCTTGCTCACTCGAGTTTGTTGATGGTGTAGTGGCTGCTGCTTTATGTCCCGGGGCTCCCTCATGCCTGTGTTACCTTCTGGCTCTCCCCTTTTAGTTATGCTGTCATAGTTAGTTGCCGGAGTCCCTGCTTGTACTCGGTGCAATATGTATACTGTTCCTACTTATTCAGGTGACATTGGGCATACCTAACAACCTGTGTTTTCTCTCTCTCTCTCTCCCCCTCCCCCCAAATCTGTCCCTCTGAGTTACATGTTGGTCCTGGGATCGAGATGCTGACGGCTTCTGCTCCTCGGACCTGCTTGATCCATCCTGGTGCCCTGTGTCTGGTTGGAGTCTCATTGCATCGCTCCTGTGGAGGACGGCCCCATGAGGACAGTTGAAAGTCACACTAGGAGGATGCTCTGGATTCTTACAGTAATGCTTTTATGGCTGAGGACTACAGTTGACTTGCTAACTTTAGGACTGCAGTTGTCATGAACAGTTTTGCACTCAAGTTTCCATCAAGGAAGAGTTTATAATATCAACGAAACTGACTTCATGTTAAAACTGTTAATATTATAGTCATGCTGTCTGTTGTTGCCCAAATGAGGATGGGTTCCCTTTTGAGTCTGGTTCTTCTCGAGGTTTCTTCCTCGTGTCGTCTGAGGGAGTTTTTCCTTGCCACCGTCGCCACAGGCTTGCTCATTGGGGATAGATTAGGGATAAAATTAGCTCATGTTTTAAAGGTCCCATGGCATGGTGGTTTGTTGATGCTTTAAACGGGCTCGTGGAGGTTTCCGGATGTTATATCCGCAGCCTTTCTCGAAATCAACCCTCGGCACGTAGATATAGCCTCCTGGGAGAAAGCCCCATTTCAGCGCTTTTCCCAGTGCGTCGTTTTGCTAATGAGAAGCAGGAGGCGGGAAAGGGTAGAGGGTGGGGGCGGGTCTTATCATTAATATTCATGACGTAAACGTGTTACCTCTGATTGGCTAACAGCACTGTGACTCTACCTCCAGTGGGTCAGAACAAGCGGATGTGGGTGTCTTACTATGGCGAGAGAGAAGGAACAAACCGCGAAGGGAAAAATACCGCGCGTTGACGTCATTAAGGTGCGACACGAGGAAATAAAATAAATTCAACAAATGTTTGGGTTTTTACTGAACAAACAAACAAATAAAATGAATGAGTGACTTTAAAAAAAGAACGTGGGTGTCTTTGTAAAAACTGTTTTGATTGGCTATTATAACAGAGCATGCTGCATGCTTTTTGGTTTTGTAGCGCAGATTACCTGGCGGGCGGCACGGTGGTGTAGTGGTTAGCGCTGTCGCCTCACAGCAAGAAGGTCCTGGGTTTGAGCCCCGGGGCTGGCGAGGGCCTTTCTGTGTGGAGTTTGCATGTTCTCCCCGTGTCCGCGTGGGTTTTCTCCGGGTGCTTCGGTTTCCCCCACAGTCCAAAGACATGCAGGTTAGGTTAACTGGTGACTCTAAATTGGCCGTAGGTGTGAATGTGAGTGTGAATGGTTGTCTGTGTCTATGTGTCAGCCCTGTGATGACCTGGCGACTTGTCCAGGGTGTACCCCGCCTCTCGCCCATAGTCAGCTGGGATAGGCTCCAGCTTGCCTGCGACCCTGTAGAAGGATAAAGCGGCTAGAGATAATGAGATGAGATGAGATGAGATTACCTGGCTAACTGCAGGAAGCGGTTAGCTGCACAGCTAATGTAGCCATTGCAAGGCTAACGTGGCACCGATTTTAAAACACGGCAAAACATAAGCTCATAAGTTACAGTCAATTTCCAGACTAAACTCAGTTTAACAGAGCATGCTGCATGCTTTTTGGTTTTGTAGCGCAGAGTACCTGGCTAACTGCAGGAAGTGGTTAGCTGCACAGCTAATGTAGCCATTGCAAGGCTAACGTGGCACCGATTTTAAAACACGGCAAAACGACTTAACAGTTATACACTTACTTGTTCTGTGTTTGTGGCTGATGCGGCAGGGATGCTTGGTACGGACCCAGGCTTCAGTGACAGTTGATGTGCAAAACCTGCCCTGGACTGTCCCAAGTTGTGGAAACATTCATCAGGAAAATGCTTCCGACAAACATACACCGTCTTAGGTAGACTCGACGGCGTATTATTGGAGTAAATAAAATTAAGCCACTGCGTCTTCAGGGGCTCTCCCGTCGGCAGTAAAAACAGACTCCTTTCTGTGTTGTCACATCCATGTACAGCGCAACTTCCATGTTTGGTGGCAACTTTTAAGCTGGGCGGGCAATCCATACAGTGGGTGGGAATCCAGAGGGGGGCGTGAGGATCATCTTCCTTGCTGACGTAGGCAAGGGAAGAGTTTATCAACGTGCTGTTTTGATGCGCCATTCTCAAATGTTGGGCATAGTTTGGTTTACACATTATGAAATTTCTAGCCACTGGGGTGACTTAAGAAGGTCAGAGGAACTCATTTTAACGTTAAAAAACCTCAGAAAGTGAAAATTTCATGCCATGGGACCTTTAAGTCATTCAAATTCTGTAAAGCTGCTTTGCAACAATGTTTATTGTTAAAAGCGCTATACAAATAAACTTGACTTGACTTGGCTAGCAAACAGATCCAAAACAGAGACAAAGGCAGAGTTGAAAACAGGCAGCTAGTGATCCAGTGAGGCAGAGATAGGATATCAGAGGGAATACAATACTCACAGTCCAAAAACACAAACAAGGTCAAAGCCAGAAAAGCGATCCAAAATACAAGGCTTTCGCAAAGTCTCTGTGTTGCTGAGAGTCCTTATATGTATGTGCTGTGAGTGAGCTCTAATCAGGAACAGCTGCATGGTAATTAGTCCTAATGATGTGTGTGTGCTTTGCAGTCTGCAGCTGTGCATTCTGATTGCCAAAAAGTGTGTGGAAGTGACAGATGTAACCAGACAACTGTTTGACATATCAAATTTGACATTCGATCGTAACTATATAGTAATGATGTAAAGTGAAAGTGCTGGTTCACTGCTGTTCACCAGGCACCCAGCAGAGTCACACCATAATAAATGTCGTGATGTTGTTTCCGGCACATCAAAAAAAGGAATAAATATGTGTTCGTAACTGCAATGCATATCTCATTGTTTCACTGTCACAAGACAATGCAGCAATTTACTGATGTGAAATGCACTACAACACACAATTTCATGGTTTATATGTTATAATATTATTATTCTACTCAGGTTGATTTTGTGCCCTTGCAAATATTTTGTTCATACACTCATCAGGAGCTCTGCTTTTAGGCAGTGCCTCAATATATATATATATATATATATATATATATATATATATATATATATATATATATATATATATATATATATATATTATTATATTATTATATTTCACATTCTCATGTGAAACTTTCCCACATGCATCCATACTACTGAAAACTCTCTCTCACACACACACACACTCTCTCTCTCTCTCTCTCTCTCTCTATCACACACACACACACACACACACACACACACACACATATATATATATACAGTGGTGCTTGAAAGTTTGTGAACCCTTTAGAATTTTCTATATTTCTGCATAAATATGACCTAAAACATCATCAGTTTTTCACACAAGTCCTAAAAGTAGATAAAGAGAACCCAGTTAAACAAATGAGACAAAAATATTATACTTGGTCATTTATTTATTAAATGAAAATGATCCAATATTACATATCCATGAGTGGCAAAAGTATGTAAACCTTGCTTTCAGTATCTGATGTGACCCGCTTGTGCAGCAATAACTGCAACTAAACATTTCCAGTAACTGTTGATCAGTCCTGCACACCGGCTTGGAGGAATTTTAACCCATTCCTCCGTACAGAACAGCTTCAACTCTGGGATGTTGGTAGGTTTCCTCTCATGAACTGCTCGCTTCAGGTCCTTCCACAACATTTTGATTGGATTAAGGTCAGGACTTTGACTTGGTCATTCCAAAACATTAACTTTATTCTTCTTTAACCATTCTTTGGTAGAACGACTTGTGTGCTTAGGGTCATTGTCTTGCTGCATGACCCACCTTCTCTTGAGATTCACTTCATGGACAGATGTCTTGACATATTCCTTTAGAATTCACTGGTATAATTCAGAATTCATTGTTCGATCAATGATGGCAAGCTGTCCTGGCACAGATGCAGCAAAACAGGCCCAAACAATGATCCTATCATCACCATGTTTCACAGATGGGATAAGGTTCTTATGCTGGAATGCAGTGTTTTTCTTTTTCCAAACATAACGTTTCTTATTTAAACCAAAAAGTTCTATTTTGGTCTCACCCATCCACAAAACATTTTTCCAATAGCCTTCTGGCTTGTCCACGTGATCTTTAGCAAACTGTAGATGGGCAGCAATGTTCTTTTTGAAGAGCAGTGGCTTTCTCCTTGCAACCCTGCCATGCACACCATTGTTGTTCAGTGTTCTCCTGATGGTGGACTCATGAACATTAACATTAGCCAATGTGAGAGAGGCCTTCAGTTGCTTAGAAGTTACCCTGGGGTCTTTTGTGACTTCGCCAACTATTACACGCCTTGCTCTTGAAGTGATCTTTGTTGGTCGACCACTCCTGGGGAGGGTAACAATGGTCTTGAATTTCCTCCATTTGTACACAATCTGTCTGACTGTGGATTGGTGGAGTCCAAACTCTTCAGAGATGGTTTTGTAACCTTTTCCAGCCTGATAATTAACTGCTAATCCTAGAGGTTCACATACTTTTGCCACTCACAGATATGTAATATTGGATCATTTTCCTCAATAAATAAATGACCAAGTATGATATTTTTGTCTCATTTGTTTAACTGGGTTTTCTTTATCTACCATTAGGACTTGTGTGAAAATCTGATGATGTTTTAGGACATATTTATGCAGAAATATAGAAAATTCTAAAGGGTTCACAAACTTTCAAGCACCACTGTATATGTTTAGTTCCTTGTGTCTAACTTTACTCAGCCTTTGTTATTAAGTTGCTGATTCTGTTTTTTGACTTTGTGTTTTTAGACTTTGCCTTTTGATATTCCTCTGACATCCTGTTTGTGCCTCGCCTGACCATTTCCTGTTTTTTTATTCTGATGTCTGCCTCGCGATTTGGATTTGTCTGCCAGTTTGCCTGAATAAACTCTCTTTCAGCTTTTACAGTGATGCTTGAAAGTCTGTGAACCCTTTAGAATTTTCTATATTTCTGCATAAATATGACCTAAAACATCATCAGATTTTCACACAAATCCTAAAAGTAGGTAAAGAGAACTCAGTTAAACAAATGAGACAAAAATATTATACTTGCTCATTTATTTATTGAGGAAAATGATCCAATATTACATATTTGTGAGTGGCAAAAGTATGTGAACTTTTGCTTTCAGTATCTGGTGTGACCCCCTTGTGCAGCAATAACTGCAACTAAATGTTTCCAGTAACTGTTGATCAGTCCTGCACACTGGCTTGGAGGAATTTTAGCCCATTCCTCCATACAGAACAGCTTCAACTCTGGGATGTTGGTGGGTTTCCTCACATGAACTGCTCGCTTCAGGCCCTTCTACAACATTTCCATTGGATTAAGGTCAGGACTTTGACTTGGCCATTCCAAAACATTAACTTTATTTTTCTTTCACCATTCTTTGGTAGAATGACTTGTGTGCTTAGGGTCATTGTCTTGCTGCATGACCCACCTTCTCTTGAGATTCAGTTCATGGACAGATGTCCTGACATTTTCCTTTAGAATTCGCTGGTATAATTCAGAATTCATTGTTTCATCAATGATGGCAAGCTGTCCTGGCCCAGATGCAGCAAAACAGGCCCAAACCATGATACTCCCACCACCATGTTTCACAGATGGGATAAGGTTCTTATGCTGGAATGCAGTGTTTTCCTTTCGCCAAACATAACACTTCTCACTTCTCACTTCTCCTTGCAACCCTGCCATGCATACCAATGTTATTCAATGTTCTCCTGATGGTGGACTCATAAACATTAACATTAGCCAATGTGAGAGAGGCCTTTAGTTGCTAAGAAGTTACCCTGGGTTCCTTTGTGACCTTGCCGACTATTACACGCCTTGCTCTTGGAGTGATCTTTGTTGGTCGACCACTCCTCGGGAGGGTAACAATGGTCTTGAATTCCCTCCATTTGTACACAATCTGTCTGACTGTGGATTGGTGGAGTCCAAACTCTTTAGAGATGGTTCTGTAACCTTTTCCAGCCTGATGAGCATCAACAATGCTTTTTCTGAGGTCATCAGAAATCTTCTTTGTTTGTGTCATGATACACTTCCACAAACATGTGTTGAGAAGATCAGACTTTGATAGATCCCTGTTCTTTAAATATAACAGGGTGCCCACTCACACCTGATTGTCATCCCATTGATTGAAAACACCTGACTCTAATTTCACCTTCAAATTAACTGCTAATCCTAGAGGTTCACATACTTTTGCTACTCACAGATATGTAATATTGGATCATTTTCCTCAATAAATAAATGACCGAGTATAATATTTTTCTCATTTGCTTAACTGGGTTCTCTTTATCTACTTTGAGGACTTGTGTGAAAATCTGATAATGTTTGAGGCCATATTTATGCAGAAATATAGAAAATTCTAAAGTGTTCACAAACTTTCAAGCACCACTGTATGTGGAAAGCTCACATGTGAAACACACATTTGCATACACATACTTATGAAATGTTCAAACATGTATATATGAAACAGGCATATAGACTTTTATGAAACACACACACACGAAATGTTCATATAGATGCAGGTGGAATGGGTTCACACATACATGAAATGCTCAAACAGACGCATGCGAAACAGATTGTTTTTTAACACTGCACACTCAAATACATGCTTCAACATGAAACTTTGTGTGTGAAAAATTCTTATAGGATGAGTAAAGCTTTTCACACATACAGTATATTGATGTGAGAATGTTTCTTTATATCCACAAAGCACTTCAATTCAAATTCAGTTCCTGTGCACTTTTCACAGCACATCATGGAGGATTTGAACCGGGATTGTGTGATGACTGAGGCTGTCATTTTGAAGCTGTCAAACAAGTCTTAAGGTGTACAATATACAGGGTAGCGGTTGTCATATTTTTCATTTCAAAATCCACCACACATTCTCTACTGGGAACAGAGGGGACCAGCATCCTCTTGTATTGCAGCTATGCCTTTGTAGCGTGTGCAGAATATAGTTTTGCATTGTGTTGTTGAAATATCCCTAGAAAAGTTGTCTCTTGAAGGCAGCATATATTACTCCAAAATCTCAATGTACTTTTTTGCATTGAAAATTGTTTTTTTGAAAAATAGATGCTCATTTTGAATTTAATGCCAGCAACATGTTTTAAAAAAAAAGTTGGGACAGTTGCAACAAAAGACTGGAAAAGTTGTGTAATGTTAACAAAAACAATCTAAATAGATTAATTGACAACAGGTCAGTAACATGATTGGGAATAAAAAGAGAATCCTATGAGAAGTAAAGATGGGGATGGGTTCACCACTCTGTGAAAGACTGTGTGAGCAAATTTAACAATTTAAGAATTACGTTCTTCAATGTAAATTTTTAAAGAATTTGTGGATCACATCATCTATGGTACATAATATCATTACCCCATACGCACAGGTTACATAGCCGACCGCGATATAACTGTTCCTGATCATCCCAGAAGTGCGAACAGCATGTCTGAGCGCTTCTCTGGCAGTTGCACAGTGGTCACTGAGTGCTATACAAGTGTTATGCGAGTAGCACTGGACTGATAATCACACATCTCATAAATGATGTAGTAAACGACACATTTCCTGATTATTTAGCATTATTTGCATGAGTTTCAAGCCTCCAACTTATTTTTTTTATTATTCCTATTTTTTGCAATTATTCATACATATTAGAATCCTATTTAACTGTTATATTTCTGAATTATGAAAGCGCTTATATCACTGTATTTACAGTGGTGCTTGAAAGTTTGTGAACTCTTTAGAATTTTCTATATTTTTGCATAAACAGGACCTAAAACATCATCAGATTTTCACACAAGTACAAAAAGTAGATAAAGAGAAGCCAGTTAAACAAATGAGACAAAAAATATTATATTGGCTCATTTATTTATTGAGGAAAATGATCCAATATTACATATCTGTGAGTGGCAAAAGTATGTGAACCTTTGCTTTCAGTATCTGGTGTGACCCCCTTGTGCAGCAATAACTGCAACTAAACATTTCCGGTAACTGTTGATCAGTCCTGCACACCGGCTTGGAGGAATTTTAGCCCATTGCTCTGTACAGGACAGCTTCAACTCTGGGATGTTGGTGGGTTTCCTCACATGAACTGTTCACTTCAGCTCCTTCCACAACATTTCAATTGGATTAAGGTCAGGACTTTGACTTGGCCATTCCAAAACATTAACTATATTCTTCTTTAATCATTCTTTGGTAGAACCACTTGTGTGCTTAGGGTCATTGTCTTGCTGCATGACCCACCTTCTCTTGAGATTCAGTTCATGGACAGATGTCCTGACATTTTCCTTTAGAATTTGCTGGTATAATTCAGATTTCATTGTTCCATCAATGATGGCAAGCTGTCCTGGCTCAGATGCAGCAAAACAGGCCCAAACCATGATACCACCACCATGTTTCACAGGTGGGATAATGTTCTTATGCTGAAATGCAGTGTTTTCCTTTCTCCAAACATAATGCTTCTCATTTAAACCAAAAAGTTCTATTTTTGTCTCATCTGTCCACAAAACATTTTTCCAATAGCCTTCTGGCTTGTCCACATGATGTTTAGCAAATTGTAGATGAGCAGCAATGTTCTTTTTGAAGAGCAGTGGCTTTCTCCTTGCAACCCTGCCATGCACACCATTGTTGTTCAGTGTTCTCCTGATGGTAGACCCATGAACATTAACATTAGCCAATGTGATAGAGGCCTTCAGTTGCTTAGAAGTTACCCTGGGGTCCTTTGTGACCTCGCTGACTATTGCACGCCTTGCTCTTGGAGTGATCTTTGTTGGTCGACCACTCCTGGGGAGGGTAACAATGGTCTTGAATTTCCCCCATTTGTATAAAATCTGTCTGACTGTGGATTGGTGGGGTCCAAACTCTTTAGAGATGGTTTTGTAACCTTTTCCAGCCTGATGAGCATCAACAACGCTTTTTCTGAGGTCCTCAGAAATCTCCTTTGTTCGTGCCACGATACACTTCCACAAACATGTGTTGTGAAGATCAGACTTTGATAGATCCCTGTTCTTTAAATAAAACAGGGTGCCCACTCACACCTGATTGTCATCCCATTGATTGAAAACACCTGACTCTAATTTCACCTTCAAATTAACTGCTAATCCTAGAGGTTCACATACTTTTGCCACTCACAGATATGTAATATTGGATCATTTTCCTCAATAAATAAATGACCAAGTATAATATTTTTGTCTCATTTGTTTAACTGGGTTCTCTTTATCTACTTTTAGGACTTTTGTGAAAATCTGATGATGTTTTCAGTCATATTTATGCAGAAATATAGAAAATTCTAAAGGGTTCACAAACTTTCAAGCACCACTGTAAATGCATTGTGAAACTGCTTCTGATATAGCACTTGTATAGCACTATATCAGACTTTTTTTTTACTATTTTATTACGTGCAATTTAAAGACCTAATTGTGCATTCATTCTTTTGATATTATCCTACAAAATATTTTTGACCTCAAATATACAATTATTGATTTTCAGTGCAAAATTTACATGAAAATAAAGCGCTCTCATAGCGATTTATAAAAGCACTATCTTAGTGCTATGCCCATGGTATTGACCTCCAACATTTACTTTTCTAAATGTAGCCTATAGGCCTACAAAATACTAATTTACTTGTATGCATGCCTCTACAAATATAACAGTGAGCTTTTATCAGATTCTATATGTGTTGCTCCTTTATAAATATCCACAGTAAGTATAAAACTGCATCCAGAAAGTGCTCAGGAAGTGCTTATGCCAGGCGCTAACTTGTTCCTGGATGCGCTATTGTTCTGCATTTGCATAGCACTTTTACAACTATTTTTGGTAAAGGTAACTTGCGGAGTTATTTCCTTAAAACTGGTGCCCTCATGTCATGAAAATATGCTCGACAAATATTCACCTGACTGAAGCGACTCACTATATTGTGTCCCGGGGTGTTAACAGTACTTAAGAACCGCCTCCTTGTTTAAAGTCATTCATGCCATAAACGTATGTGTGACATGTCGGCGGGCGTGTTGAGTCATTCATCGAGCCATGCCATCCACCCCCGGGGGGAGGGGTTAACCGCGGGGGATTAACGATTCGGCCGATTACACCCAGCCTCATCCTTGAACTCACCATTCATGTTGGTGTTCTTGCATGGTGCAGCAGTGTTCTTGTAGAGCAGCAAAGTGTTCTTGCAGTTGGATGGATTGCCACATAGGGCCAAGCCTAAGCTGAAAACCATCGTTAGGCCTAGGGCCTACACTTCTTGAGGTAAGTAGGCCCATTTACATCCATTTTAATTATTGCAAAGCAGATTAAAGTGAAATCCTCATCCTTAGGTCCTTAGAGGAATAGGTCAGGTGTTAATATCAGTTTGAATTAATTAATGATTTTTAAAAATTAATATCACTTTGAGTTACATCAGGGTTATGCCTTTGGCTTTGCTTTGAAGCATTTGCAAATATGACACTAGGTGGCCGAAATCAGTGATGACCAAGGACTAATGGACGAGATAGTCGATTTAATGTGCAACAAGTCTGGACAAGCTTTTTTTTCTTTTTCCAGAACATCCTAATATCTATTACTTTATTTTCATTATGGCATAAGTGATATGGTTATGGGACAGAAACAGCTGGGCCCATGAGCCAAATTTATTGGCAGTGCTGCCACCTTATGGCGTAATATCATGAGAGGCCAGAGAATGGAGGCATAGGTTCATATTTATTTTATTTAGCTATTATAATCAAATTAAATTTCATGCAAGTCTAAGGAAAACCAGATTCATACAAAAGTCAATGTGTTATAGATTTTGTTCTGTGGCCGTTTAAGGCGCTAATGACTCCAGAAATGCATCCAATCAGAGAGGAGCTTGCTAGCTTGTCCGGATTGAAAACAAAATGGTGATGGCATGCACGTGTCACGTGTGTTATTCTCGGTGGTATTTCAAGGATTTTACATACTTAACAATGAGGCAATGATCGGCAACTAACCAAAATAAAGGTAATACAGATCTTAGAATAGTCCTAGAATTTGAGATGGGAAAACGTAAGGTTGCATCAGCCTGTTAAATTTTTCGTTTTGGGGTAAATCCATTACCTAATGAAGACTTAGTGATTTAACTTTGATAATACAGGTGAGTGTAAAAAAAAAAGATCATACATCACTGTTTAATGTTATCAGACCTTATTTTTCATATTCCTGGAATATGATTTGATGACTTTTTATATGTGTTAAATATTATAAGATGGCAATATTAATCATGGGCACTACTTTTCAGAAGCAGTTAAATTGGCCTTCCCGACGGAGCGGGCCAATTTAGATAAAGTCGTCCACACGGCCATCGTGGACACACTACGTTCAGCTGGAGCAAAAGTGAAGAGGCTCAAGGCGGTGGTTCCTCAGAATGCAACTGCAAAGGCTGATGGCCACATAGAGACAATAAATGATGATGATGATGATGATCAATGACACTGAAGTTTCCTTTTCGGCCATACCACTCAGCCTTTGGAGGATACCTACATACTTGATATTTATTTTGGAAACTGATGTGTTTATCCCAAGGTATTCAGTGTAAACCCCCAAAACTGACGATGCTGTTTTATGAATGGAATGAAAGTTTGGTATGTTTTCTGTTTTGTTGTTAAGAAATAAAGCATTTATAAACTTATTCCATGCCTTTGAGCTCTATTTTATTAAAAGCAGGTGCAATGAAGTATGTATAAATACCATATACAATAGTATGTAAGTGCTACATAAGCGAGATGAGTTATATAAGTGCTATAAAATAGCTACGTAAGCACAATAGAAACACTATAGAAGTGCTACAGAAGTGCTATATTTACTGTGATGAAAGCGCTATATCTGACTGCTACAAAAGCACTACACAATTGCAATGTTTGAGTGCTGAAAGTGGTTACACCTGTAGCTATTCTATAGCGCTATAAAAGCGCTCATGAAAAGCGCTTTTATCTTGAGTTGTAAGTGCTGTTGTGCACATAGGGTAAAAGATTCAGAGAATCTGGAAAAATTTCTATATGCAAGGGACAAGTCCGAAAACCAACACTGGATGCCTGTGATCTTGAGGCCCTCAGGGGACACAGCATTAAAAGCAGACATGTGTCTGTAGTGGAAATCACAGTCTCAGGAACACTTCAGAAAACCATCATCTGTGAAAACAGTTCATTATTGCATCCACAAATGCAAGTTAAAACCAGATATAAACAATATCCAGAAACACTGCCGTCTTCTCTAGGCCTGAGCTCTTTTAGAATGGACTGAAGTGAAGTGGAAAATTGTCCCGAGGTCTGACGAATCACAATTTGAAATTATTTTTTGGAAATCATAGACAGCACGTCCTCTAGGCTAAAGAGGAGAGGGACCATCCGGCTTGTTATCAGCATACAGTTCAAAAGCCAGCATCTGTGATGGTATGAGGGTCCATTAGTGGACATGGCATTGGTAGCTTGCACATCTGGGAAGGTGTTATTAATGCTGGACGATATAAAGTCTACAGGTTTTGGAGCAATATGCTGCCATCCAAATGACATCATTTAAGTGAAGGCTTTGCTTATTTCAGCAAGACAATGTCAAATTGCATTTTGTACGTATTACAAATGTATGGCTCTGTAGTAAAAGAGTCCGGGTGTTAAACTGGCCTGCAGTCCAGACCTGTCTCCCATTGAAACCATTTGGTGTATTATGAAGTGCAAAATATGACAAAGGAGACCCCGAACTGTTGAGCAACTGAAATTGTATATCAGGTAAGAATGGGACATCATTTCACTTTCAAAGCTACAGCAACTGGTCTCCTCAGTTCCCAAAGATTTACAGAGTTTTATTAAAAGTAATGGTGATGCAACACAGTGGTAAACATGCCCCTGTCCCAACTTTTTTGAAATGTGTTGTTGCCATTAAAATCAAAATGAGCATATATTTTCGAAAAACCCAATACATTTCTCACTTTCAATATTTGATACGTTGTCTTTCTACAACCCTGATTCCAAAACACCGCCACCTTCTCTGGGCCCAGGCTCATTGACGATGGACTGAGGCAAAGTGGAAAACTGTCCTATGATCTGACAAATTGAAATTTGAAATTCCTTTTGTAAAATATAAATAAAAACAGAATGTGATGATTTGCAAATCATGGAAACCCTATATTTCACTGAAAATCACAGCTGAGCAATCTTAGCAGAATGAAAGCATGGAGATGTAAGTACACTTTGGTACAGAAAACACAGGGAGAGTGCTGGTCTGATGATAATCTGAGCTAAGAATAGGTTTGTGGGCATTATCAGAAAAATGGAGCCTGTTATGTTTGTGTTTCCAGTAGAATGTTGTTTTATAAGTTGTGCTGTTAGAATTAAATAAGCAGCAATTGTGGCAGTAATGACAATAATAACAGCAGCAAAGGTAGTAGCAATGGCAGTAATATAGGCTGTAGTGCCAATAGTAGTGAAAGAAGTACAGGAAGTAATAATGTCAGTAACAGCAGCAGTATCACTGGATGTAGTAGTTATTGTAATAGTAATCACAGTAGTATTGTCGGGCGGCACGGTGGTGTAGTGGTTAGCACTGTCACCTCACAGCAAGAAGGTCCGGGTTCGAGCCCCGTGGCCGGCGAGGGCCTTTCTGTGCAGAGTTTGCATGTTCTCCCCGTGTCCACGTGGGTTTCCTCCGGGTGCTCCGGTTTCCCCCACAGTCCAAAGACATGCAGGTTAGGTTAACTGGTGACTCTAAATTGACCGTAGGTGTGAATGTGAGTGTGAATGGTTGTCTGTGTCTATGTGTCAGCCCTGTGATGACCTGGCAACTTGTCCAGGGTGTACCCCGCCTTTCGCCCGTAGTCATCTGGGATAGGCTCCAGCTTGCCTGCGACCCTGTAGAACAGAATAAAGCGGCTAGAGATAATGAGATGAGATGAGTAGTATTGTCAATAGAAAAGGAAGTAGTGTTGGAGAATTACTGGATGTAGTGACAGTAGTAGTGGCAGTATTTCTGAATGTAGTGGTAATTGTAATGGCATTTTTAATGGAATTAATGTCAGCAGGAACAGTGGCATCTGCGTTATCACTAGCAGCAGTAGTAATGCCTTATGACCAGATTTAAGCCTCATGGCTCAGCTGTAGTCAGCCTCTTTAATTCTAAAAAACATGGAGAGAAACGCACACTAATCTGCTCCTGACCCAAAAACATCCAGCTGACCTAAAAACATTCAAGTCTGCTACGGTTACATGCACGCAATCTCACAACAACACTTTCACATGCAGACTCTGTTTCATCATCTTTCAGGTATGATCACTGAAATAAAAAATGTTTTTATTTTTCTGTTGCTGAGGAATACGTTCTTCTGTGGAACGATAATAGATAATCCAGGACCGAGCTTTTGTATTCTTTGTGCTGGATACCTTTGACACCTCAACGTCATGTTCTGCAACAAGAAACTGTTTTGTTCATTGACAAGGCAGCTAGTTATCTTGCTAACAAGTTTTAAAGTACACAGTGGGTACATCACAAAGAAAATCACTTCACCCACATTATTCTTGCTGTGAAGGTCAAGTCCACGTTCTTCTCTTTGATCTGTAAGTGGACGTTCAGTATAAAATAAATTATCCAAGCATCTAAGCCATTAGATAAATTCAGTGAATGTGGTGCTGAAACCAGTATCAATGCTTATAAACCCTGACCCAGAAGATTGCTTCCGCCATTTGTTGTCATCGCTGACATCACATTCTACCCCCTCCCAGTCTCTGCGCTCCTTAATCCTGCATTTTTGCAGTGTTTCTTCTCAATCTGGTCTCATCAGGCACAGATTATCAGAGATTAGATGAGCCGCTCATAGCCTGCATGCATGCAGTTAATTCATTAACATTATTAATGTCCAGGTTGATTGAGCTACATATTAGTCCTAAAGCACGTGGCCTAAATATGGCAGCTAGAAGTCAGAAAAGAAAACCATGAGAAATTATGGCATAGAGGTAGAGGGTCATTTTCTTCTGATGAGAAAAGCTTCAATCAAAGTATGGGGTTTTTAGAGCACCAAACCCCAGCATATATGGCATGAATTACAAATCAAATTACAAATTGCAAATTGAATTTAGTTTGAAGTAAGTCAAGATGTAGTGAACTTAAAATCTTGAAGGCATTCCTCAGATGAGTGGAGATTGCTGTGAATGATTTGAGACCTTCATGGTCATGTTCTTCCTGCAATTTTTGACGTGTCTTGCAACTGCAATAGCATCCTGTCATTGATTTTTTTTTTTTTTAGTGATCATATCTTCTTCTATTAAAAAAAAACACGAGGCAGCATGAAAAGTGCCATATTGCACATTACCATCACAAAGTGAGTTGAGTGTTGTTTTTCATCTATTTGCCTCTGACATTTCTACATTATACATTACCCACAATCCCCTCATCCAAAGAGCCTTTCTGGATAATACATGCATCAATTTATAATAATACAACTCTAATAGGATTAATCCAGTCCCCAGCAGCTGTTCTTGTGCTCCTATTGGACAGAGCAAAGTGCCTAGGTATCTATGAGGGTGGTGTGAAGGGGACAGTTGGAAAGAGGGAGGAGCTTTTTAGTTTAACATCACATCAAGGAGTGAGAGAGGACAGAATATTGAGAGAGAAAAATAAGAGATCAACTGGTATTAGACAGAGTGCAGGGAAAGATCTCAGAAACACTGGTACTGGACTGGAGTGTGAGCATTCTGTTTTGTATGGAGGAGTGAATCTCACTGTGGGATGGGGTTATAGTTAGTGTGTTAAGTCAGAGGTGCAGCGATGGCGGTGGCATTGGATGCAGTGTGTGTGCGGGTGAAGGGTGTCTGCAAGCAGAATGGGCTGCTCATCCTCTCTGTGCTGGCCGTCATCATCGGCTGCCTGCTGGGCTTCTTCCTGCGTACTAAACAGCTCTCTGAGCAGGTTAGTGTTAATCTACTGTGCCTGAACACAACCCCAAAAACAACTGTATTAATCCCAACACAGCCATACCTACCCCATCACTCTGTTACCTCCCTAAAGTCTTACTTGCCACTGAAAACTTATTCATCCAAATACCGTCTTAATTTCCCAGTGCAGTCATAGTTTCCCCAACAGTCCTACTTTCCCCAATACAGTTCTGTTTTCCACAACATAGTCCTATGTCCCCCACACAGTCCTACTTTCCCAAACACAGTCCTATTTCCCCTAACACAGACTTTTCTACTCCAGCACAATCCTACTTTCCCCAACAAAGTTCTGTTTTCTCCATCACAATTCTACTTTTCCCAGCACAGTCTTATTTACTCCAAAAGACTCCAACTTTCCACAATCACAGTCCTACTTTTCCCAACACAGTAATATTTTCCACAACACAGTCCTAGGGCGGCACGGTGGTGTAGTGGTTAGCACTGTTGCCTCACAGCAAGAAGGTTCTGGATTTGAGCCCAGTGGCCGACGGGGGCCTTTCTGTGTGGAGTTTGCATGTTGTCCCTGTGTCTGCGTAGGTTTCCTCTGGGTGCTCTGGTTTCCCCCACAGTCCAAAGACATGCAGGTTATGCTAATTGATGGCTCTAAACTGACTGTAAGTGTGAATGGTTGTTTGTCTCTATGTGTCAGCCCTGCGATGATCTGGTGACTTGTCCAGGGTGTACCCCGCCTCTCGCCCATAGTCAGCTGGGATAGGCTCCAACTTGCCCGCGACCCTGCACAGGATAAGCGGTTACGGATAATGGATGGATGAACGGATAACACAGTCCTATTTTCCCCCAAAACAATCTTATCTACTCCAACAGTCCTACTTTCCCCAACACATTCCTTGTTTCCCCAACACAGTCTTACTTTCCCCAAAACCTCTTATCTATAGCAACACAGCCCTAATTTCCTCAGCACAGTCCTACTTCCCCAAACACATTCTTATTTACCCCACCACAGTCTTACTTTCCCCGAATACAGTCTTATCTAATCCAACACAGTCATACTTTCCTCAGCACAGTCTTACTTTCTCAACACAGTTTTACCTACTCAACACAGTCTAACTTTCACCCACAGCCCTACATTCCCCAACAGTCTTATTCCCCTCCAAAGTCAATATGGTCCTACACTTCCCAGCACAGTTCTGTTTTTCTCAACACAGTCCTGCTTTCCCAGACACAATCTTACTTTCCCAACACATTCCTATTTTCCCCAACACAATTTTACTTTCCCAACATAGTCCGATTTTTCCAACACAGGTCAGCTTCTCCCACACAGTCAAACTTTCCCCGAACAGTCTTACTTTCCCCAACACAGTCCTACTTTCAAAAGTGCAATATGGGTTAGAGCAGTTTACAGACAAATGGAAGTATAACAAAAATGAATAGAAATTAGTAAATGACATAGTATATATTCAGCATTGTGGTATGTGGTATAAGTTGGAAAAATCGGACTATGTTGGGAAAGTAAAATTGTCTTATTTCTGCAGCATGGACCACAGTAGAATTTTGTTACGGCCCTAATTGTTATTATTCATGTTTAGTCATTTTTCCCATTTTCTATCATGCACACTCCATGTATTTCTAAATGACCATCTAAGTGCAGCATTAAAAATTTGGTCATTTAGTGCCAGCAAACAAAAGAACAGATAATAATGCAGTCCAGCTCTCAGCATCAGCAGCACAAATAAAGCATGGTGGCTTTCTGTCAAATATGGCACATTAAACTAACTTTATTCTTCTGGCATTTGTCTGAAAAGAAAAAAAAAACATTTTGCACTGGCACTCAAAGATTATGATCTAATCATACAAATGCTTTTATGCATTAAGCAAGAGAGGTGCTTAGCTTCAGGCATGCTAAACACCACATGAGAGGCTGTGTGTCATTTCGGTGAGACTGAAGCACACAGTTAAATTGGAAATCTATTTTTTTAAAGGGTTATGAGATGGCAGTCCAATTCCTGAGTGAACTCAGCAAGGAGGTTTTGGTGTGTAATTGGAAAGTTCTTATCCTCTATTCAGTATTCAGTAGTGATAATAACAAGAACACTCTTTATAGATTGTTATGGACATTACTGCATATAATAGATGTACAAAATAAATATAGTGTGGAATTTTAATTTGCTGATTATTAAACAGGGAATAGTATACCACAACACTTGGAAACCTGTGCAGTGCTCTGATAGACTGGATTATGATTTGAGTGTGCTTTTCTAGGTTGTGTCCTATTTCTTCACAAGCCTCTTCTTCTTTTGCCAGGTCTGATTTAAAAACCATTATTAGAAAAGGAAATAGCTTTCACAAAGACATGATTTCCTTTTCATCAAGGCCAAAAAGTAAACTCTGAATATGGAACTTGGAGAAAGTTCCTTGAGACAGAGAAATGATTAGGAGTTCCATTTAACTAGAACCCTCCTGCTCAGTGTGGTTCTTTAGGCAGGTGAGAACACAGATTTGACTCTGAATCAACTCGACTGCGGGAAATGAATCAAACGTGGTATGTGTTTTGGGTTGCAGCTTTTTTTTTTTTTAATTGTAAAATGCTAAGATGATCCAATGGACAGAGCTGTAGGTAATGTGTTCTGAAGTTTCTGAACTGAAAGTCAAGCAAAAAAAAAAGAAAAGAAATGTAGTTATTAATATAACTATAGAATTGTTATACTGTCATCGTCAATCATCAGTTGTTATATTGATCTCCAACAACATGTCCTCCATGCTTAGTTGACTTTCAATTCAAAGGTTCATTTAATTTTTTCAATCACCATATTTCTGACCTAGGTTATACAAAAATGTTTTCAGTCCTTCACATGCCTCAGACAACCTTATTTTGTTTTGTAGTTTGTTTATTTTCTTGCAGTGTGAAACCAAACTGAACCAAGTATCAGAAGAATCAAGTTCCCTCTGATTCAGACTCATAGGCATGAAAGCAGCGTAAGACCCAAGTATTTTTTTGGTGCTTTCCTTTCTTTTTGTGTTTAATTAATTAGTGCAATTATAATATGGCTATATCAGAGAAGGGGCGGCATGGTGGTGTAGTAGTTAGCACTGTTGCCTCACAGCAAGAAGGTTCTGGGTTTGAGCCCAGTGTCCAACAGGGGCCTTTCTGTGTGGAGTTTGCATGTTCTCCCCGTGTCCGCGTGGGTTTCTTCTGGGTGCTCTGGTTTTCCCAACAGTCCAAAGACATGCAGGTTAGGCTAATTGGTGGCTCTAAATTGACCATAGGTGTGAGTGTGAATGGTTGTTTGTCTCCATGTGTCAGCCCTGCGAGGATCTGGTGACTTGTCCAGGGTGTACCCCGCCTCTCACCCATAGTCAGCTGGGATAGGCTCCAACTTGCCCGCGACCCTGCACAGGATAAGTGGTTATGGATAATGGATGTATGGATGATGTCAGAGAAACTAGGAAGAAAATGCCTGCTTTGTGGTTGTGTTATACTGTCAATAACTTGCTTAATGAAACAACTTGCTGTTTTAACTCATCTATGCTAACACACTTACTAGTTTGTACCAGCTCTGATGATGGTTACCCCAGTTGTTCTTATTACAACTTCCACACAGTTATTTGTTTTTTATTGAAAGTTTTTACCCATTTGAGTTGAATGGGTCACGACACCTGCTGCTATAGTCTTTGTTCATGCTTAGGATGTGTTCATTTTTATGCCATAAACAGAGTGCAGAGATGCCAACACTGACGAATGAAAAAGAGTAGCATCTCTGAGCGCAGCAAGTTTAAGATGAGCAAAGTGAGGCTTCCTATTAGGCTGGGGGTCTGCCGAGGACCCCAGAAACCAAACTTCAGGGAAGCTCAGAGATGCAATCCAGGCCATTTTGAGCTACTTTTTGAGGAAAATAAATGCAGGATTTACTATACAGTATAAGCTCAATTATCTAAACTCTCTGGGGAAAAAGTTTGGCTAACTAAGAGGATGTTCAGATAAAAAAGGGGTTTCGATAACTGAGCTTGTACTGTAATACAGTGTTTCAGTAGTTTCATCATGATAAACAACAAAAGCCAGAGTAAAAGACAAAAGGTTTATGTCTAGGTCTTTCAAGAATAACAAAATTAATACTGTATTTACTTCCTGAACTGTGCACCATTCTAATATTGGACTTAACTTCATAAAGTCAATACCAATGCCCAACAACAAAATTAATTCTGTATTTACTTCCTGAACTGTTAACTTAATAAAGTCAATCCTGAAAGATGACCATCCATACAACATTGAATTAAACTGAGCAGGCTGAAGTTACTTAGAGAATTTGTTGTATGTAGCTGACTTTCTGGTAACCATGAGAGTTTGACTCCCCACTCACATCTGTATTGCTGCATGCCTTGCCAGATGGCAGTAGGCACCATTTTTATGATGGTCTTTGGTATGACCCAACTGTGAGTAGAGCTCCCAATCTCCCGATTGAGAGGCAGATACCCTAACCACTAGGCCACTTGCCAAAGTGGTTACCAGAGGACTAGCCCCCCACTGTAACCCTAGCTATGTCATATACAGTTAGGTCCATAAATATTTGGACAGAGACAACATTTTTCTAATTTTGGTTCTGTACATTACCACAATGAATTTTGAACAAAACAATTCAGATGCAGTTGAAGTTCAGACTTTCAGCTTTAATTCAGTGGGTTGAACAAAATGATTGCATAAAAATGTGAGGAACTAAAGCATTTTTTAAACACAATCCCTTCATTTCAGGGGCTCAGAAGTAATTGGACAAATTAAATAATTGTAAATAAAATGTTCATTTCTGGGCAGCACGGTGGTGTAGTGGTTAGCGCTGTCGCCTCACAGCAAGAAGGTCCGGGTTCGAGCCCCATGGCCGGCGAGGGCCTTTCTGTGCGGAGTTTGCATGTTCTCCGCGTGGGTTTCCTCTGGGTGCTCCAGTTTCCCCCACAGTCCAAAGACATGCAGGTTAGGTTAACTGGTGACTCTAAATTGACCGTAGGTGTGAATGTGAGTGTGAATGGTTGTCTGTGTCTATGTGTCAGCCCTGTGATGACCTGGTGACTTGTCCAGGGTGTACCCCGCCTTTCGCCCATAGTCAGCTGGGATAGGCTCCAGCTTGCCTGCGACCCTGTAGATAGAACAGGATAAAGCGGCTAGAGATAATGAGATGAGATGTTCATTTCTAATACTTGGTTGAAAACCCTTTGTTGGCAATGACTGCCTGAAGTCTTGAACTCATGGACATCACCAGACGCTGTGTTTCCTCCTTTTTAATGCTCTGCCAGGCCTTTACTGCACCGGTTTTCAGTTGTTGTTTGTTTGTGGGCCTTTCTGTCTGAAGTTTTGTCTTTAACAAGTGAAATGCATGCTCAATTGGGTTGAGATCAGGTGACTGACTTGGCCATTCAAGAATATTCCACTTCTTTGCTTTAATAAACTCCTGGGTTGCTTTGGCTTTATGCTTTGGGTCATTGTCCATCTGTATTATGAAACGCCGACCAATCAGTTTGGCTGCATTTGGCTGGATTTGAGCACACAGTATGTCTCTGAATACCTCACAATTCATCCGGCTGCTTCTGTCCTGTGTCACATCATCAATAAACACTAGTGACCCAGTGCCACTAGCAGCCATGCATGCCCAAGCCATCACACTGCCTCCGCCGTGTTTTACAGATGATGTGGTATGCTTTGGATCATGAGCTGTACCACGCCTTCGTCATACTTTTTTCTTTCCATCATTCTGGTAGAGGTTGATCTTGGTTTCATCTGTCCAAAGAATGTTCTTCCAGAACTGTGCTGACTTTTTTAGATGTTTTTTAGCAAAGTCCAATCTAGCCTTTTTATTCTTGAGTCTTATGAGTGGCTTGCACTGTGCAGTGAACCCTCTGTATTTACTTTCATGCAGTCTTCTCTTTATGGTAGATTTGGATATTGATACACCTACCTCCTGGAGAGTGTTGTTCACTTAGTTGGCTGTTGTGAAGGGGTTTCTCTTCACCATGGAAATTATTCTGCGATCATCCACTACTGTTGTCTTCTGTGAGTGTCCAGGTCTTTTTGCATTGATGAGTTCACCAGTGCTTTCTTTCTTTCTCAGGATGTACCAAACTGTAGATTTTGCCACTCCTAATATTGTAGCAATTTCTCGGATGGGTTTTTTCTGTTTTTGCAGCTTAAGGATGGCTTGTTTCACCTGCATGGAGAGCTCCTTTGACCACATGTTTTCTTCACAGCAAAATCTTCCAAATGCAAGCACCACACCTCAAATCAACTCCAGGCCTTTTATCTGCTTAATTGAGAATGACATAACGAAGGAATTGCCCACACCTGCCCATGAAATAGCCTTTGAGTCAATTGTCCAATTACTTTTGGTCCCTTTAAAAACAGGGTGGCACATGTTAAGGAGCTGAAACTCCTAAACCCTTCATCCAATTTTAATGTGGATACCCTCAAATGAAAGCTGAAAGTCTGGACTTTATGTCCATGTCCATTATATAATTATAACTTGAATATGTTTCAGTAAACAGGTAAAAAAACAAAATTTGTGTCAGTGTCCAAATATATATGGACCTAACTGTAGGCGAGAGGCCAAGGGCTACGAAACAGAGATCAGCACCGCCAAACATGCCATGAATGGTACGGGAAGGACTTTGACTTTGAGCTGACTTTGCTTTCTCCAGTGTACTTCTGTTGTATGACTGGGAGTGGTGGCACACTGAACCTTTGGCTGTCATGAATTGCTTGTATGTTACCCAGCTGCTCACTTGGCCGTGTATTCAGCTAGAAATTGCTGTTCACATAGCCTCCTCTTTTTAGCTGGAGACTCCATCATTCACAATCCATGGTTTGTCTTCGCTTCATACCTGACACTAGTTTGTGAGAGTAATCAAAAGTTTCAGTTCTGGAACATGAACAGTGAAGACAGTTTGCTTCCAGGAAGACGACTACGCATCACTACTGCGCGTTTCTGAGCACTGCATTTAACACGCGCTGTGATTGGCCAAGAGCATGAATCAGGTCACCTCTTAGCTATTCACAGCACCGCTAACATAAGGATATGGAAATTCCCAGAATTATCTGAATCCGTGTAAACAATGACACGCAGAACAGTCTGATTGCCAAAAATATGTTTATTCAATCGATACACAGGCAAAACCTCTTGAAAAATTTATTATTTTCAGGTCTATACATAGCACCGTAATTGTGCTTCAAGTCCGTAGCTGCTACACCCAAATCGTGTATGTTGGCATCTCTGGGAATGAACGACCTTGCTGAAGTTATGAGTGAAGAGATCTGAAACACAGATCCCTAGTGAGCAAGCCGGATGTAAAAACTCCCTGAGATGACAAGAAGGAGAACCCTCGATAGGAACCAGACTCAAAAAGAGAACCTATTGTCTTCTGGATGATGCAAAATAGTACAATTATAAATCATTACAGTGTACAAGTTAGATTAACAGCTGAAGTCTTGGTCATGCCATCTGCCTTCCAAAATGCTGGATCCAGTCTCAAGGGGTGATGTAGAATATAAGTCCTTCTGAACCTACACTGATTCTTTGTGAAAGTGGTTTATCAGGTCAGTGCAGCTGACACTAGCTCATACGAGAGCAATAAAGCTTTTCAGTCTATACCATGAGGACATTTGGGGACTTACTTCCATCCTGATCAAGCATAAGTAGACACTTTTTCCTGGCTTTGCTGAAGTTGTTTCACTGAGGTTTTGTAGGCATTTTAATGAATGGATGCAAGATAATGGATTGTTGAGGAAACATGATGGGAAGCAAAGGTGAGCATAGTACTCAAATGAGGAAAGGAAGCAGCTGAAGGAGAAATATTGAGGAGTACAATGAGGTACAGTGAAAGTAGAGAGGGCGAGAACTACAGTGCAATATGAGCTGAAGAGATTATGTGGATTGGAATGGAGGTTGCATAAGACACAGAGAGGAAAGTGGCCTTAGAGTCAGGAATGAAGATTGCGTGCTTATGAAGATCACATATCAAAGCTTACATGAAGTGAACCTCTGGGCTTTGGAGGAGTCCATTATCAAAATGGTGCTT